>NW_022589734.1:7112905-7435378 GCF_004348235.1 Phoca vitulina
AATGACATATCAGATAAAGGGCTAGTATCCAAAATCTATAAAGAACTTATCAAACTCAACACCCAAAGAAGAAATGATCCAATCAAGAAATGGGCAGAAGACATGAACAGACATTTCTGCAAAGAAGACATCCAAATGGCCAACAGACACATGAAAAAGTGCTCAACATCACTCGGCATCAGGGAAATCCAAATCAAAACCTCAATGAGATATCACCTCACACCAGTCAGAATGGCTAAAATTAACAAGTCAGGAAACGACAGATGTTGGTGGGGATGTGGAAAAAGGGGAACCCTCCTACACTGTTGGTGGGAATGCAAGCTGGTGCAGCCATTCTGGAAATCAGTATGGAGGTTCTTCAAAAAGTTGAAAATAGAGCTACCATACGATCCAGCAATTGCACTACTGGGTATTTACCCCAAAGATACAAATGTAGGGATCCAAAGGGGTATGTGCACCCTGATGTTTATAGCAGCAATGTCCACAATAGCCAAACTCTGGAAAGAGCCAAGATGTCCATCGACAGATGAATGGATAAAGAAGATGTGTGTATATAGAATGGAATATTATGCAGCCATCAAAAAGAATGAGATCTTGCCATTTGCAACGACATGGATGGAACTGGAGGGTATTATGCTGAGTGAAATAAGTCAATCAGAGAAAGACATGTATCACATGACCTCACTGATATGAGGAATTCTTAATCTCAGGAAACAAATGGAGGGTTGCTGGAGTGGTGGGGTGTGGGAGGGTTGGGGTGACTGGGTGATAGACATTGGGGAGGGCATGTGCTATGGTGAGCGCTGTGAAGTGTGCAAGACTGTTGAATCACAGATCTGTACCTCTGAAGCAAATAATACATTATATGTTAAAAAAAAGAAGAAGAAGAAGAAGATAGCAGGAGGGGAAGAATGAAGGGGGCGAAATCAGAAAGGGAGACGAACCATGAGAGACTATGGACTCTGAAAAACAAACTGAGGGTTCTAGAGGGGAGGGGTGTGGGAGGATGGGTTAGCCTGGTGATGGGTATTAAAGAGGGCACGTTTTGCATGGAGCACTGGGTGTTATATGCAAATAATGAATCATGGAACACTACATCAAAAACTAATGATGTAATGTATGGGGATTAACATAACATAATAAAAAAACTTGGGAGAATGACTAACTTTGATGTTTCATAAAGTTTTTATTGGGTAACCTAAACTTAATTATTAAGAACAAGTAAATTAAATAAGTGTAAATAAAATTAAAAATTTTAGGTAAATTTTAAATTGTCTCCCAAATCTATTTGGTAACCTAAAACCTTACAGTTTTGCTGAGTTAGGTTAAATGATAAATTACGTTAAATTCATTCAATATCAAGATCATTTCCAAATAAGATAAAATACTGAAACATTAATTACAAACATGGGTTTATCTACTTTTGCCTTTCTTATTATAGAAAACTGAAGATAAATTTGCCTCTGTTAGTAAACATGTTTTGTGCTTTATTAAAAGATTGTACGTTATAGTTTTTAGAACTTATGGAATGTGCCCTTAAATTTTGCCAACCTAAAGAGTGCTGGTGTAGTAGACAGTTCAGAATTGCTTACTTATTATTTTTCACAAGAAATTAAGGTTTCTAAGAGTTAAGAATTCTAGTAAATTCTGTAATTAAGACTACTGGAAATAATAAGGGAAACAACTCTGTATGCAAGGGATATAAGATGTGTGTTTTGGTAAGAAATAGTGTGAGAAATTGAAATACATTTTTTAAGGGAAAAGAAAGTAATTTTGTCCTAAAGTGAGGTCAGTTATTTAAAGAGGGAAAAGAAGTTAGGATAAAATCTGAAAGCAGAAGGAAAGAAAGAAGAAAGAAAGAAAGGAAGGAAGGGAGAAAGAAAGGAAGGAAGGAAGGAAGGAAGGAAGGAAGGAAGGAAGGAAGGAAGGAAGGAAGGAAGGAAGGAAGGAGGGAGGGAGGAAAGAAGGAAGGAAGGAAGGAAGGAACGGTAGAGTGTATGATATGATATGAAGGAAGGAAGGAAGGAAGGGAAAGGAAGGAGGAAAGAAAGAGAGAAGGAAAGTTGTAGAAGGTTTGTGAAAAAGGAATCTTTGGAAAGGAATTTTATGTGTGGTCAGGATTGACTAAGATTGAAATTAATTAAGTTTTAATATCAAAAGTAAGCCAGTGCAAAATTAGAATTTGGTGTTCTCTCTGTTAAAAAGACATAGGTTTTTCTTTTCTTTTTTTTGGTGGTTGGAAGGGGTGATTTATTGTCTGCTAACGTCTTTTTGACCTGGAATGTTCCAAAGAATTTGTTAAACTAATTAGGCTTATTTGGTGTGTTGATTATATGGAAAGCATTATCAAATAAGAAGTAATACTATGTTTTCTTTATGTTGTATTGTAAGATTGTGGCACATGTGGATAAAGTCTATTCTGATTCTACAAAAAATGGCCCTTCATTGCCAGGATTTTGCCATCCTGATGTCCTTGTACCATGGCAACAGTCTGCTCCTGAATCAGAGAAAATCAGAGAAATTAATATGAGCAAATAATGGTTGAAAATTTAATGAATAGTCCTGGCTATGGGAAGCCCAAGAAGGCTACTTGGTTCTTCCCAGCTCCCTGGCAAGTCCCATTTTTTAAATCTTTACCTTCCTTCACCCACCATGGTACATTTAAGATGACTCGGATTATAAATAACATTGGTGGGGAGACTTCCATAAAATTGCAAAAATAGTGTACCATCAATATCTAGATTGTCAGGTCCATAATCCTGGAAAAATTGTTTTTGTCCCCAGAGGCTTCAGAAATTTTCCCTCTGGACCCTTTGCACTCCTGCAGCTGGACTTCATTCAATTCCCAGTTAGCATGAGTTATCAATATATTTTTTTAAGTTTTTATTCAAATTCCAGTTAACATACAGTGTGATATTAGTTTCAGGTGTACAATATAGTGATACACCATACATCACTGGTGCTCATCACAAGTGCAGTCCTTAATCTCCATCACCTGTTTAACCCATGCCCCCCACCCCCCTCCTGCCTGGTAACCATCAGTTTGTTCTCTACAGTTACAAGTCTGTTTCTTGGGGCGCCTGGATGGCTCAGTCGGTTAAGCATCTGCCTTTGGCTCAGGTCATGATCCCAGGATCCTGGGATGGGGTTCCTGGGATGGAGCCCCACATCGGGCTGACTGCTCAGAAGGGAGCCTGCTTCTCCAACTACTTCTGCAGCTCCCCCTGCTTCTGCGCTCTCTCCCTCTCTCTCTGTCAAATAAATAAATAAAATCTTTAAAAAAAAAAGTCTGTTTCTTGGTTTGTCTTTCTCTTTTTTTTCCCCTTTGCTTGTTTGTTTTGTTTCTTAAATTCCACATATGAGTGAAATCATATGGTTTCTGTCTTTCTCTGACTGACTTATTTCACTTAGCATAATACCCTTTAGTTCCATCCATGCCATTGCAAATGGCAAGATTTCATTCTTTTATGGCTGAGCAATATTCCATTATATATATATATAATGGAAACAGTCCACATGTCCATCAACTGATGAATGGATAAGGAACATGTGGGCTGTTTCCATTATTTGGTATTGTAGATAATGTTGCTATAAACATTGGGGTGCATGTATTCTTTTGAATTAGCACTTTTGTATTCTTTGGGTAAATACCCAGTAGTGCAATTGCTGGGTTGTAGGGTAGCTCTATTTTTAACTTTCTGAGGGACCTCCATACTGTTTTCCAGAGTGACTGCACCAGCACATCTTTACCAACACTTATTGTTTCTTGTTGACTTTAGCCATTCTGACAGGTGTGAGGTGATAGCTCTTTGTGCTTTTGATTTGTATTCCCCTGATGATTCATGATGTTGAGCATCTTTTCATGTGTCTGTTAACCTTCTTTAAGTCTTCTTTGGAAAAATGTCTGTTCATGTGTTCTGCCCATTCTTAAACTGGATTATTTATTTTGGGGATGTTGAGTTTTAGAAGTTCTTTATATATTTTGGATACTAACTCTTTATCAGATATGTCATTTGCAAATATCTTCTCCCATTCCACAGGTTGCCTTTTAGTTTTGTTGATTGTGTCCTTTGTTGTGCAGAAGCTTCTTGTTTTAATGAAGTCCCAGTAGTTTATTTTTGCTTTTGTTTCCCTTGCCTTAGGAAACATATCTAGAAAGAAAGGTTATCAATGTATTTTTGTTATTTTTCATATGTTTTCTTGATGGGTTAAAGCCTTTTCCTGCCACAAGGATAGTGTCCTCACAATGGGAAAAAAATGTTAAAAAATGTGTTTCCCACTTGGGGTATACCTTCTATAATCTGGTGAACAGGGCACCCATTTCACTGGGCAAATCACATGAGCTTTACCAAAAACCTTGCAGATTTTTGGAATTCTATCAGTATATAGCCTTCTGCTGATCCCTTGTCTGGTGCTGGTCTAACCAGCTACTGTAAGTCTCTGTCGTCTTATGCTCAAGTCTGTCATCAACAGGTTAAAGAAGTCTCTCAAGATCCCAATTCAAAGCATCCTGGTGGTCACAGTGTAGAGTCTATGACTGGGTATTGTGGGAATATCATCAGAGGAAGACAGCCCTTGAGCTCAGTTGAAAGGAACCTTACCAAGTACTCCTAATGACATACTGTTGCAAAACTAGAAGGCATTGAGCCTTGGGTACACATCACACAGTTTAGGAAATCTCAATCTGACACCTGGTCCTGTACAGATACTGGAGACCTCTGAATCAAACTGATGCAAAGAGAAGCAGCTTATGTCAAAATAGACTGCTTCCACCCGAGATGACAGATCAAGACTTCATACATTAACTAAACATGAAACCTTTCTCCTTTTCCCTTTGCTCTGGCATTGGCCTGGAAAGATAATACCCTCATCTATATCTCCCAGGCTAAGGAGAATAACCTCTAGAATTTAGAACAACTTTTTATTTCAGCCTAGGAGAAAAATCTAATTGTGCCTTTAACTTTTCATAAGAAAATAAGACATCTTGGGGCACCTGGGTGGCTCAGTTGGTTAAGCAACCTCCTCTTGATTTCAGCTCAGGTCTTGACCTCAGGGTTGTGAATTCAAGCCCCATTTGGGCTCCACACTGGGTGTGGAACCTACTTAAAATGAAAAAAAGACATTTCATTGGTCCCCTAAATCTACATCATTGAGTTAAAAAGGACCTAACAGGACGCTTTCATGATTTGGGATTCACTCCTTTTGGTAAGCTCCTATTTCCCTGGTTAGGAATAAATGTAAATGATGCTTTGATCAGGACCTTTTCCTTAATTCTTGAAATTATTGCAGAATCTGCTGCCAGAGCAATAGCTGCCCAACAAAGATCCTTAGACACTCTGGCCAAAATTGTTCTTGATAATAAAATAGTCCTTGATTATCTTTTAGTTGAGCAAAGATGTGTCTGCTGTGGCCAACACCACCTGATGTACCTGGATCAACACTTCTGGGCAAGTTAAAACTCAATTACATAAGATCATCAAGCAAGCCACTTGGCTTAAAAAGATGACTCCTTGGGGCACCTGGGTGGCTCAGTCAGTTAAGCATCAGACTCTTGATTTTGGCTCAGGTCATGATCCCAGGGTCATGAAATCAAGCCCCACATCTGGCACAGACTGGGTATGGGTATGGAGCCTGCTTAAGATTCTCTCTCAGGGTGCCTGGGTTAGGTGTTTGATTCTTAGTTTCGGCTCAGGTCATGATCTCAGGGTTGTGAGATCGAGCTCTGCATTGGGCTCCATGCTGAGCACAGAGTCTGCTTGAGATTTTTTCCTTCTCCCTCTTCCTCTCCCTCTGCTCCTCTACCCTCTCTCTCCCTTTCCCTCTACGCCTCCCCCCTCTTAAAAAATAGTGACTCCTTCAGCAGGGTCTTTCTTTGACTTATTTGATTTGATTGGTTTGGGTGTTGGGGATCATGGCTTCAAAGTGCATTCCAAACATTAGGAATTATCCTGTTTATAGTAACCACGATAATCCCCCTGGTGTATTATAGCCTCTCAAAAGCTTTAAATGCATCTTGCAGCCATTAACCACCAAGTAAATGATCTTTCTTACACCAGAACATCAAAGAAAAAAACAACACAAAACACCAACTCAAACCATGTGCACCTGAAGTTGTAACCTGTGATTATCACAGAGATTAAGAAAAAATTTCATGATCTGTGAATACCACACAAAGGAACAACAAGAGCTGCAAAACTACTGTACATACCTGAGAGTGCTCTAATGCCTTGAATTTTGATCACATCTCTCAGTTAAGCTGAGAGTCTGATCAAAAGGGGGAAATTGTTAAAAAGAAAACCACAAACACAAAATGGTGTCGTTTAGGTTAAGGCCAGTCAGTAAACCAAGACTTAATACCTAGTTTCACTGCAGTTACAGCCCCCCAGAAATGGACCTTTAACCAGTCAACATAGGAATTTCCTGGTCAGTACAGGAAATTTACTGATAGATCCCTTTAATTTCCCTTAGGAAGATGCCCTTGCCCAAACAACGGATTCCTTGCTAATAATTTCCTTTTCTTTCACTCCCTCTCTCCCTTTAACAATTTTTTCTTCTCTGTAGCTTTTGGAGCTCCCCTTTACTTGCTTGCTAAATGGGATGCTGTCTGATTCATGCATTGATTAATAAAGTCGGAACTTTAAAATGTAGTTGGTTGAATTTTTATTATTTAACAATAGTTTCTGTGAAAATAAACAAAGACCAACCAAATAAGAATAAGAAAAAGCCATTTATTCTGAAGTTGCTATAATGAGGGAGTGAGTCAGAGAGAGACTCAAAGGCAGGCAAAGAAGGGGGACAGCTTTATTTTATTTTATTTTATTTTATTTTATTTTATTTTATTGGGGGAGCAGCTTTATAGTGGAATAAAGGGAAGCTAGCAGGTGTGCCCTCTTTGGAGGCTGTTGGCATAAGAAATCAGTAGACAGGCTAACAAAGTAGAACATCCTATGTGATTTGTTAGGGGTGCATATTTGGTTTACTTTTGTTACTCCTAAGTTGGAGATGGGGACAAAAATTAGATAAGTTATTGTTAATTAGGTCCTGACCATTTAACACGGATTGTTATAGTCATTGTTTTGTGCTTTGGATTGTTACTCAAGATAGCAATGAAGGGGGGTGCCTGGGTGGCTCCGTCAGTTAAGTGTCTGCCGTCTGCTCAGGTTATGATCTCAGGGTCCTGGGATGGAGCCCTGCATTGGGTTCCCCACTCATTGGGGAACCTACTTCTCCCTCTCCCTCTGCAGCTTCCCCTGCTTGTGCTCTCTCTCTCTCTCAAATAAATAAGTAAATAATCTTAAAAAGAAAAAAAGATAGCAATCAAGTTTCCTGCAAGTTTGACTTACAGGAGGCTGGTTTCCTGGACTGGTTACAGGCAGACCTCATTTTATCGCACTTGGCAGGTATTCAATTTTTTACAAATTAAAGGTATGTGGCAGCCGTGCATCGAGAAAATCTTTGGGCACCATTCTTCAACAGCATGTGTTCACTTTATGTCTCTGTGTCACATTTTGTTAATTCTCACAATATTTCAAACTCTTTCATTATTATTGTATTTGTTATGATGATCTGTGATCCATGATCTTTGATGTTACTATTTGTAATTATTTGGGGGCATGAAGGACCACATCTATATAAGATAAAATTTAATCTATAAATGTGTTGGTCTGCCTGCTCCACCAGCTGCTGTTCTTGTCTCTCTCCCTATTTCCTGAGACATAATAAAATTGAACTTAGGACAATTAATAGCCCTATAGTGGTCCCTAAGTGTTCAAGTGAAAGGAAGAGTCACACATCCCTCACTTTAAATCAAAAGCTGTAAGTGATAAAGCTTAGTGAGGAAGACATGTAGAAAGAGGAGAGAGGTCAAAATCTAGGCCTCTAGCATGAAACAGCCAAGTTGTGAATGCAAAGGTAAAGTTCTTGAAGGAAATTAAAAGTGCTACTCCGGGGAAATCATGAATAATAAGAAAGCAACACAGCCCTATTACTGATATAGAGAAAGTTTTAGTGGTCCAGATAGAAGATCAAAGCAGCCACAATATACCTTTATGCCAAAGCCTATTCCAGAGCAAGACCCTAACTCTTTCCAATTCTATGAGGCTGAGAGAGGTGAGGAAGCTGCAGAGAGAAGTCTGAAGCTACCAGAGGTTGGTTCATGAGGTTTAAGGCAAGAAGCCATCTTCAAAACATCAAAGTGTAAGGTGATGTAAATGCTGATGTAGAAATTTCAGCAAATTATCCAGACAATCTAGCTAAGGTAATTAATGAAGGTGGCTGCACTAAACAACAAATTTTCAAGGTACCCCAAGCAGCCTTCTATTGGAAGAAGATGTCATCTAAAACTTGCATAGCTAGAGGGAAGTCAATGCCTACCTTCAAAGCTTCAAAGGACAAGCTGACTCTTAATTAGGGGCTAATGAACCTGGTGACTTTAAAGTTGAAGCCAATGCTCATTTACCACAACAAAAATCCAAGGGCCCTTAAGAATTATTCTAAATCTATTCTGCTTGTGCTCTATAAATGGAACAACAAAACCTAGATGACAGCACATCTATTTACATCATGGTTTACTGAATATTTTAAACCCACTGTTGAGACCTACTGCTCAGGAAAAAAAAAGATTCTTTTCAAAATATTACTGCTCATTGACAATGCACCTGCTCACCCAAGAGCTTTGATGGAGATGTACAATGAGATTAATGTTGTTTTCATGCCTGCTAACACAACATCCATTCTGTGGTTAATGGATCAAGGAGTTATTTCAACTTTCAAGTCTTATTATTGAAGAAATACATCTTGTAAGGCTATAGCTGCCATAGATTGTGATTCCTCTGGTGGATCTGGACAAAGTAAATTGAAAACCTTCTGGAAAGATTTCACCATGCTAGATGACATTCAGAACATTGGCAACTCATGGGAAAAGGTCAAAATATCCACGTGAGCAGGAGTTTGGAAGAAGTTGGTTCCCAGTCTCATGAGTGACTTTGAGGGGTTTAAGACTTCCATAGAAGAAATAACTGCAGATGTAGTAGAAATAGCAAGATAAATAGAATTAGAAATGGAGCTTTAAGATGTGACAACTGCTGCCATCTCATGATAAAACTTGAACAGATGAGGAGTTGTTTCTTACAGATGAGCCAAGAAAGTGTTTTCCTGGGATGGCACCTACTCCTGGGGAAGATACTGTGAAGACTGTTGAAATGACAGCAGAGGATTTAGAATATGACATAACTTAGTTGATAAAGCTGAGGCAGGTTTGAGAGGATGGACTCCAATTTTAAAAGAAGTTCTATTGTGGGCAAAATGTTATCAAGCAACAACACATGCTACAGAAAAATTGCTCATGAAAGGCAGAGTTAATCAATGTGGCAAATTTCGTTGTTGTCTTAGCTGGCCCACCTCTAGCAACCACCACCCTGATCAGTCAGCAGCCAACAACATGAAGGCAGGACCCTCCACCAGCAAGAAGATGATGCTCACTGAAAGCTCAGATGATTTTTTTTTTTGCAATAAAGTATTTTTAAGTAAGGTATGCATATAATTTTTAGACATAATATTATTGCTCACTTAGTAGACCACAGTATTGTGTAAACATAACTTATATAAGCACTGGGAAACCAAAAAATTAATTTGACTCACTTTACTGCCATATTTGCTTTAATGTGTGACACCAAACCTGCAGTATATTTGAGGTATGTCTATACTGTACATAAGACATGGTCTCCTGAGTAGGTTGCTGCTGGTTGTGGGTCAGAGCTCTATTTTTATATGTGGTCTGGCCATTGTCTGTTTGTATATTCAGTCTCTCATTTCTGTTTTGGAGAGAGAGATAGATACTTTAGGGTTTTGTGGGTTGTCCGGATGTCATCCATCCCTTCATCTTTTTTTCCCATTCATCTTTTGGGAATGTGGGCTTGTAGCCTCAGTCCATTTCACTGGTGAATTTTGAGTGCCCCTTTCCTTTTTTCCTGAGTACTCAGGAGCCCCTTCTGTGTTCTCTTTATTCCATAATGCCTCAGATAGATAACGAGTAAACTTCTGAGGGAGAAGACACTGGTCCAGTGGCCCCTAAGTAAAGCCCAAACCTTGGGCTGCATTGCTGCTCATTGGGTGAAAGCTATGACTTGTATCACTAAAGAGATGCCAGGGCTGCTGGGGAGGCATCAAGGACTAAAGGTCACAGTTCTCTCCTTGACCTCATGTGAAAGGACAGTTGAGTGCTTTCTGCAGAAGTTTCTAAGTCTCCAGCTAGAGGGGAGTCTTACAGATTCTTGTTAGATGCATATGGCCACAGGCTGCAGTTCCTCTGCTGATGGAGGGAAGTGGAAACCCTGTAGGTGGTGTCCTTTGTTGCCAAAGCTAACATCCCTTAGGCCTGCAGGCCCCAAGCAACTGAGCGAGGTCATCTCTTTTTTTGGCAAGCATTTAAAAAGGCTCCACAGCAGCGGTTCCTAGAAACCATGCTGAGGTTTTATGGGAATACCCTCTGCTCTCACCATCTGCCTGCTTTTTCTTTAGCCTCAGAGTTGGGCTACCAATTTAAATCTTCCAGCAGAAATGTCCTTCCTTTAGGTTTCTTGACCAGCTCCTTGATGATGGTCCATAACCTTTTAGCCACCTCCTTGCTCTGCAGGTGGCTCAACCCTGTTTCTTTACCCCATTTTGTTTTACTCACTGAAACCTTTCTTGATGTGGTCCCGGGATGTCTAGTGAATTGTGACACCTAATTACATTCCCTAAGTCAAGCCCATGTGTTTGTCTTTTTCTCTAAGTTGCGTATTTGCTGCACTTAAATTCTTTACTCATGGAGAAATTCAACAGGTAAATCCATCACAGATTGAATTAGTTCAGTAAACTAAAATGACCATAAGCACTCAATGTAAAATATTTTAGCATTTAAAAAATATCTAAACATAGGTATTATTAAAATAAATAATACATCTAGAAACTAGGATTTTTCAGCTTTGACTTCAGACATGTTGAGTATATTTGGGCATGTGTATTTTTTTCTCAGCTTCTCTTATAGCTACTTATGGCCAGGTGATAGCACTCTGGACAATGGGGAAATACATGGAGATATGTGTAAAATTTCTGGTGTGATCCATAAAGGTGGGGTATGCCCTTTCTTGTTCTAATTTCCTTCTTTTTGGCTGGAATGTGAACATGATGGCTGGAGCTAAGGCAGCCTCATGAATCATAAGGCAGAAGGATACTAAGGATAGTGAAAGAAACAGCAGAGAGCCTGAGCTCCTGTGGTTCCTATTCTAGTCCTGGACCACCTTGTCAGATCCTAAAGTGAGAGTAAAATAAACAGGTGTTCAGTTTAAAGTACTGTTGTTGTTGTTGTTGTTTTTAGATCACTTGCAACCATGCCCAATTCTAATACATACACCAAAATAATCAAAGAGCAAAGAATAAATTTCACATTGTTCTTTAAAGGATGGGAAGAACATTTATGCCATACAGGACTGCTCTGTCACTCTAAATTGACCCAGAAGCATATTCATTGGAGTTGCAAACAGTAACTCACCATGCTCACAATCTTTAGTGTTAGAGCTGCTTATATACACAAGATGAAACAGAAGTCGTTATATCCAGCCACTGATGTTTGCCTTTATATATCACCAAGAATAAAATAATGTCATGTCGAATATGGAAGCAGTAATGATATCATAGTATCAGGAAAGCTTTAGGTTAGAAATAATGGAAGGATGAGTTTTCTTTAAAAAAAGAAAGAAAACCTGACAAAGCAACCAAACAAACAAATAGAACAGGGTTAACATAAAATATGTGGATGATAAAAGCCAGGCTTTACAATCTCAATTTCAAATACCTTCAGGAATGAGCAATTTACTTAAACGTGGTGTGATTTTAGATTACTGGTGTGGCAGGAACTCATACTCAAAACCTGAGAGTCTGTGTCCTGCCTGAACACATTCAGCTTTTTCTAAAACATGCTTCTGGCCAAATAAAACACACTGGTGAGCCAGTCTTATGTCTGGACCACCAGTTTGTGCCCCTGGTAAATTTTGATCAACATTTGCATTGGGTTATAGTAGACAGATTCCACTGTTGAGGCAAGACATACTCAGGCATCAAGGGGTTTACAATCAAGGAGAGGAAGGCAAGATGGATAAACACAGTTTCTGTCTGCATGATGACATTTAGAGACTGAAATGCCTCATGAGGATTAGGAGTTATAATCAGGGAAGTTTACCTTTGAACTAGGTATGAGGTATGGAGGCTAAGGGAGTGATCCAGATCAGAAACTAAAACCCAAGTACTAGACAGAGAGAAAAGAAGTGCACAGCCAAAGCTGGGATCCAGAGATACCTAATTTTCAAAACTAGGGTTTCAAATCCAAACTGTAAACCATCAGTCTCTTTCTTCCTTTCCAGGTTCGTTGAGCTATAATTGACATATAATACTGTGTAAGTTCAAGATGTACAGTGTATACACCCATTAGTCTTTGAAGCGTATGACAAAAAGTAACCCATATTACATAACACAATCAGGGTTAAGTTCAGGAAGGACAATATGCAGAAAACAGACTGAAACGCTGATAGTCATTCTTCCCATCTACCCACTCAAAAATACAAGGCTCAAAAATAATTACATAAAATCAGGATTTATTAACAAAGCCTTGAGTTAATGACTTACTTGGTTCAAATCCCCTTTAATTTAAATAAGTGATATGATCTTAGAAATTATTAAGAGTACATCTGTTCCCTTTAATTTCTACTTTGATTATTGACAAATATACAACATTATTTCATAGACTGTGGTTAAGATAGGCTACATGGTCCAACTCCCCTTATGAAAAAACTGACAGTTCAGAAAATTAAAATGCATTTTCCTATAATATTCTTTTTTCCAGATATAACACTGTTCCTGAATTAATTACCTAGCTAGAAAAAAATACATAATTTCATGTGAGTCACTAAAAGAACCAGAATATTAGAAGATACTATGAGAAATGTGCACTGAAAAGAAGAGCTAGGAATGAATCACAAATCTTAGACTTTATTATCTTCACTCATGAGACACCTTTACTTGAGTGAAGGGAAACAGCACATGTGAAAAATTGCCAAAGAAGCTCAATATATAGGAATCAACACATTGACATCTAAAAGGAGGAAAGCATGGTTCAATAGCATCAGTCCAATTCTTCACATCTACATTGTGGGACAGATGGAGAAACAAATTGACATATAAAAGGTCACTGATTTTGATATTCCTAGGACAGAAATGATTCCAACTGGGAGTAAATCCACAAGTCACTGAAGTGTGAAGGGCTAATCCACTTTATCGCCTTCATCAAATATTTAGAAATGGTACAATACTCATTGGAAAGAACTAAAAGGATAAGAGAGGAATTTTTCAGTTCTACGGTTTAAATATGCACAAGCTAAATACTTCATTAAAACTTTGGCATTTTTCTTCTATGAGAACAAGAGCCTTCTTAGTGGAATTTGAGACACGGTCAACGGGACTGTACATCCAAAAGATATTATAAGTTTTCCATATGTCTTTATATGGTAACACTAAAATACCACTTAAATATTTTGCAGAATAGAAGAAGCCTGGTGGTCACAGGCCAGTCACTTGGTCTGTTGGCCCAGTGACTGATTTTTTACATTAAGAATTTGATGTTAAAGATTTACATTAAAGATTCAGTTGCTGGCCTGAAACAGTAAGTCTTCCCGCAATGCATTGCTTCCTTCTCCAAGTTATTTCGGAGATAATGGATTTTAAAAAGTCCACTAAACTGTATGTAGCTGTTTTTAGAATAAGCATAAAGCCTATGAGGTTGATCATTAGAATAAAAGTTACCTTGGGATCTATCCCAAATACAATGAAATAATGCATTAAGCAAAAGCTTCAAAATAAGAAACTTCTTCCTAATGTTCTTAAAATTCTGCACAATGAAACTCAAAGCATCCAGCCAGGATAAAACTGGTTTAATAGGATACAAGAGGTTATGACACAAAACAGTAGTCATCACAAGTTAATACAGCTTTGCTGTTCAGGTACCGTAGTTCTTTTTCAGAACATTGGATGTCCTTTTAAGATTTTATTGATAAGGGGCAAAATAACTACACAAGATGGGACTGTGGAAGAAGTATTAAGAATGACTCACCTGCAATGTGTCCACTTGATCTAGAATTTCAGCAGCAGAAAGAACCTAAACTGTGAGGTTATGTAGAGAAATAGCATTTAATACATATGTCATGAATAAATAAGAAAAAATAATATTGGCAGCTAACATTTATTGAGTGCTTACTACTTGCCAAAACACACAAAGGAATTGTTCCTTTTAGATGTTCACAACCCAATCAGATGCCACTGTGATTATTCCCACTGATCAAATAAAATGAGAAATTAAGTACCTTGTCCAAGAGCACTCATAGGATTTCAGTCAACTCATCCAATTTCAGGGCCCAAGCTCTCCATTTTTATTTGTATTTATTTGTATTTATTTATTTATTTATTTATTTATTTATTTATTTATTTCTGATTTAGGTTTATTTGTACAAATAGCACAGGAGGACACCAGCCTCATGCAGCAGAAGCCCAGAGGTCACAATAATGTTTCTGTCCTCATATTGACTAACAGAGGCCTCTACCCTGGAGGCCTCATGGGAGCCTGGGCACCTTTGGGAACCAGGGCCAGAGTGTCAGCTGCAGCCTGGGCTTTGGTTTGAGCCTTGCCCTAGGCCTTTGGTCAGTAGAACCTGAGACCCTTGGCAGTGTGGCACGAGCAGGTGTCTCAAGCTTGGGGTGAGTGATGTAGGCAAGTTGATGGAACTGGTGGCTGCCACGCTTAGGGATCTTCAGCTTGACTTCACTGGGCTTGATGAGGGCCTGAACAGCCTCAGCACGTGCACTCGTGGCCTTGGCATTGTTGGCCTGCATCTTCTTCACGCCCTTCTTGTTGTGCTTCTTGGCAAAGTGCATGTTCCTCAGGAACTTGGGGTCCACCTCCTTAACAGATTCCCATCTTTGTCTTTGGGATTTCTTGATGCTGTTTCTGTGCCATTTTCATGACCTGTTGTGTGTGGTGTTGTTCATGGCCTTGGCCATGTCTATACAAAAGCCCACAGTTCCCGAGCACCTAGGACCAGCCAAGTTCTGTATTTTTTATTTCAGCTACTTTAGATGTTTTCTAGTTCATAGCTACTCAAAATGTGGTCCAGGTCCAGCTACAAGTCTGCAAACCATCTGCACCATTTAATTCATCTGATTTTTTTTTTAAATAGTAAGGCTTTCCCAGTGAAGAAAGCATACATTCTGTCTGAATAAAGGCCGGTCTTCCTCAAGAAATAAGTTGCTAACATCTCACCAACAATGCAATGCTTGGAATGGTGCTAGTTCAGTTTATTACCTCAAAGGAAACTCTCTGACTATATGATAATCACATATATAGAGAGTTTGTATAATGGTGTACAACTTTTTTCTTGCTATTCCTTTCAAGTTGTTATCAGCTCATAAAGAATTTATTTGGGGTATCCCCCCTCTCTCTGATATTGCTTCCCCTTCACTCCTCACTTCACCACCCAAACACTCCTCAGGGCTTCCTCTCCTCTGCTCACCTTTCCCAGGCTCCAAGGTGAGCCTCACCAGGTCCCCAAGGTTCTGAACATTGCTTCTGGCTCCAAGGCTAGGTATTTACTGTGCTTTGAGGGAGGAGGCCTGAAGTCTTTCCAATTCCTCAGAGTGGAGCATCTTCAGAAAAAAATAAATAAAATACATCAAAACCATCCCTTTTAGCCAATATTGGTCAACTTCCTATGGAATAGCTTCAGGTGTTATTTTGTTAATTAAGAACATCCTGTTCTTCCCCAAAGGAAAAAGAAGGAGAGGATGAGAAGGAATAAAAATTCTACCCTACCAAACATACACCCTCTGGTTGTGCTCATTTTTTTTTCCTCACATGTTGAAGAATATGGAAAATGACATCCTCCTTGAATGGCATTTGGGACCCACTGGTCTTGATCAAGCACCCATCTGTCAGACACTAATGCAAAATTGATCTCTCGTGCATGCAGCATGTACAGGGTAAGAGGAGAACATAATGGGTCTTTTTAAAAAATGAAGAAAAGATATTGCCTTCCTCACTCTTTAGGGTTTCTGACTCTGACATCAATTGCTATCTGGTGGATCCACCAATGGAACGAAAAATTTTGTATATTTATGCATTTTTTCTGGAGAAAGAGTCTGTGACTCCAGGTAGGTTGATGACACATTCCTGATCTGTTTGCCCAATGCAGAGAGAGCAGACAACTACATGGTTAGCATACTTTTCTTCCACTTACGGGTAGATGGAAATATACATATTTAATCACATTTTTATGAAAATATGACAAATTAATAAACTTGTGTGGCATAACCATGAAAATCTATGCCATGGCTTCAGACTATGCTCATGCCTTTTCCAGTCATCTCACAAATACCCTTCACCCCTAATGGAGAAAAAAGTAAATGTATGTCTTATTCTATGTAAGTCAGTAAAGGAAGGTGACAGATTTGAATTTCATTTGGAGATGGCTAAATGGAGAGAATGTGTAACTTAAAACAAAATAAAGCTTGAAGACAATGTCAATTTGGAATTTAGCTTTTTCTGTTGTGAGACAATTTAGAGATCATAAGGAGATGAGTTTTTCCTACCAAGTGAAAAGAATCTCTTAATTTTTCAGTAATAATGAACATGTTGTCACATGTCTGTTCTTAACTTTCAACTTTTACTTTGATTCTCCTTTGGAACTTAGATCACTTATGAAAATACAATAGCACAGACCTTTATCTATACTTTGCAAACAAATAAGAAATTAGTTTGTTCTACATTCAATCATACTTTTCAAGAGAGAGGAAAGTATATAACAAATCTTTAAAACCATGCTATTTTTGTAGATGTGAGTTTAAGTAATTATCATTTAAGGATTTTTATATTCATTTGGAAAGTCTTGTATTTTAATAAAGACTTCTGCAAATATGCACATTGGATTAAACACCAATTGGCTCATAAATTAAGCCCTAAACAGTTAAAACCATCTGCCTTCTTTGCTGTGAGTCTTAGATACCAAGAGCTCAACTAAGTCACTCTGAATGCTTCTCAGTGGTCACCCCTGACATTTTCTGACATGCTTCCCAGAACTCAGGGGCCAAGGAACATCTGGTACCACATTTATGATTTATCATTACATAAACCAAAGATGCTGAGAATGCCCACATGAAAGAAGCACACTGTAAACAAATTTAGTTTCAATAATAATCAGTCTTTGATTTGTGCTGTTAACTTTTCAAAGAACTTTCATAAACTAATAACATGAAATAACATTTAAACATCACTTTATCACCTCCAGAACCCATTTACATGCATTATTTCATTCGTCTTTCACAAGAATTCTGTAGAATAGATGGGCCAGGGACTTATACCCACATTCTTCAGATGAGAAAACCTAGATGAGAAAACCAAGGACTCATATCCACATTCTTCAGATGAAGAGATCTGACTGTGTCACACAACTAGCAAGGAGTAATGTTACAAGTTCTCTAGTGCTCTTTTCACCATACCTTGATGTAACTCTCATTTAACGTCTCCTGTAGATCTTACAATTGTCTTTCCAGATAATTAGAGGTGATACTATGATAAATATCATAATTATATCAATATGATAGTTATAATGTTGTCTCAGGTTGGGTACTAGTTTCTTTGAGTAGCCACTTCTGGATTCCAAAGAAAAAGAAGTCGGGTCTCATTTGAGCTTTCTGGATACACTATGTTCCTAGACCCTAAGGACAAAAAAAAACAAAATAAAACCCACCACAGAACAAAACAAATCAAAATACCAAAGGAAGCTTTTAAGAGTGTGGAATGTGGAGAGGAAGAGCACTGAATGGTAGAGTCTAAGATGAGCTGGGGGTGGATCCGTACCCAACTAATTATGTGGCCTTGATAAAATCACTAGGGATGGGTGTTAGTTTTGTGGACAAGGCACCAAATACTGGTAGTGCTCTTAAAAGTCTGTTTTCTAAATGAGAAAAAAAAATTAACTAACTCTCTCAGGGCAACAAAACAGAAAAGTAGAATTGGAATTTATGGCTCCAAGACCTGTACTGGCCTCAACGTCCTCAGTGATTTTGTTGACTGCAATGACCTTTAAAAGTCCCTTCCATCTCTCAAATTCTGAGTCTATGTTGATATTATAGAGGTTCACTAACAAATCAAACTCTCCCAGTTGACTTCAATCTCCTATGGTTTTTTGACAATAATTTGAAATTTAAGCTAGTAAATTGTGATGTATCTTAAAAGGCCATTATGGTTCTATAGTACTAGCTTGCTGTTGTTACTGTCAGTGTTGTTGTTGTTACTAATTTGGTATTAGGTTTCTCTAATTGTTTACTGACATCTGTTTTAAATTTTATTTATTGCACCAAATCATGTATCTTTAAAGACTACTGATACCTTTCCTGTTTTTCTGCTACCCAAATCAAATATCATCTGACAAGAAGAATAACATCTTTTTATCAAAGAAGTCTAATCTGACAAGTTAGCATTTAAATACTTTTTAGTTCTCATAAGGAAGCAACTGAATATAGTCTCCAGTATGAAACATTGTTAAATATCTTGTGTTTTTTCACCAAATTTAGGGAATTTGCAATCTCTTTTTCTTCAAATATTTTTTTATGACTCGTTCTTTCCTTTCCTTTAGAGATTTCAATTACATGCATGTTAGGACTTTGAATATTACTCCATTGAGACTCTGTTCATTTTTCCCCTAATCTGTTTTCTCTCTGCTCTTTAGATTGGATAATTTCTATTAATCTGTTTCTGTTGATCTTTTTCTGGTGTCATCTCCAATCCATTGTTAAGTCCATCAGTGAATTTATACTTCAGGAAACTTATTTATTTAACAAAATTCCCATTAAGTTTTTTAAGTTTAAATTCAAGTTAGTTAACATATAGTGTAGTGGTTTCAGGAGTAAAATTTTGTGATTCATTACTTACATATAACACCCAGTGCTCATCACAGCCAAGTGCCCTTCTTAATGCCTGTCACCCATTTAGCCCATCCCCCACCCACCTCTCCTCCAGCAACCCTCAGTTTGTTCTCTATAGTCAAAAGTCTCTTATGGTTTGCCTCCATCTCTGTTTTTATCTTATTTTATTTTTCATTCCTTTCCCCTGTGTTCATCTGTTTGGTTTCTTTAATTCCACATATGAGTGAAATTATATAGTTGTCTTTCGTTGACTCACTTTGCTTAGCATAATACACTCTAGTTCCATCCACATCATTGCAAATGGCAAGATTTCACTCTTTTTTGATGCCTGAGTAATATTCCATTGTATATATATACCACATCTTTATCCATTCGTCCACCGATGGACATTTGGGCTCTTTCCATAATTTAGCTATTGTTGACAGTGCTGCTATAAACATTGGGGTTAATGTGCCCCTTTGAATCAGCATTTTTGTATCCTTTGGGTAAATACCTAGTAGTGCAATTGCTGGCTCATAGGCTAGCTCCCTTTTTTAGCTTTTTGAGGAATCTCCATGCTGTTTTCCACAGTGGCTGTGCCAGTTTGCATTCCCACCAACAGTGTAGGAGGGTTCCCCTTTCCCTGCATGCTCTCCAACATCTGTTGTTTCCTGAGTTGCTAATTTTAGTCATTCTGGCAGGTGTGAGGTGGTATTTCATTGTGGTTTTGATTTGTATCTCCCTGATAATGCTTGATGTTGAGCATTTTTTCGTCTGTTAGCCATCTGGATGTCTTCTTGGAGAAATGTCTGTTCATGTCTTCTGCCCATTTTTAATTACATAATTTATTTTTTCTGTGTTGAATCATATGAGTCCTTTATAGATTCTGGATACTAGTTCTTTATCCGATATGCCATTTGCAAATAATATCTTCTCCCATTCTATAGGCTGCCTTTTAGTTTTGTTGATTGTTTCCTTTGCTGTGCAGAAGTTTTTATCTTGATGAGGTCCCAGTAGTTCATTTTTGCTTCTGTTTCCTTTGCCTCAGGAGACATAGCTAGAAAAATGTTGCTATGGCCAATGTTAGAGAAATTACTGTCTGTGCTCTCTTCTCTCTCTTCTAGGATTTTTATGGTTTCATGTTCACATTTAGGTCCTTAATCCATTTGAGTTTATTTTTGTGTATGGTTTAAGAAAGTGGTCCAATTTTATTCTTTTGGATGTAGCTGTCTAGTTTTTCCATCATTTGTTGAAGAAACATTTTATCTCTTTCTATTCTGACTGATAGCCTTGCTAGATAGAGTATTCTTGGCTGCAGGTTTTTTTTTTTTCAGCACTTTGAATATACCATGCCATTTTCTTCTAGCTGGCAAAGTTTCTGCTGAAAAATCAACTGATAGCCTTATGGGGGTTCCCTTGTGTGTAACTGTTTTCTTTTCTCTTGCTGCTTTTAAAATTCTCTCCTCACTACCTTTTGCCATTTTAGTTACTATGTGTCTTGTGGACTTCATTGGGTTGATTTTGTTTAGGGCTCTCTGTACCTCCTGGGTTGGGATTTCTGTTTCCTTCCGCAGATTTAGGAATTTTTCAACTATCATTTATTCAAATAAATTTTCTGTCTCCTTTTGTGTCTCTTCTACTGGTATCCCTATAATGTAAATGTTATTATGCTGGCTGGTGTTGCTGAGTTTCCTGTCTATTTTCATTTTTTTTTTAAATTACTTTTCTCTCTCCTGTTCAGATCGATTGCTTTCCATTACTCTGTCCTCCAGGTCACTGATCTTCCACTGCTCTTTCACTTCCTCTAGCTTATTATTTATTCCCTCTAGTGTATTTTAAATTTCAGTTATTGAGCTCTTCATCTTTGCTTCTTTTTTGTTTCCTATCTCTTTGTTAATGGTCTCACTGAGGTCCTCTACTTTTTTCTTAATTCCAATTGAGTATCTTTATGATCATTACTTTAAGTTCTTTATCAGGCATATTGCTTATCTCCATTTCCTTGAGGTGTCTTGCTGTGATTTTGTCCAGTTTTTTCATTTGGAACACATGCCTCTGTCTTTTTATTTTGTCTAACACTCTGTCTGTTTCTATGTGTTAGGAAAATCAGCTATGCCTCCTGCTTTAGAAAGTAGTGGTCCTATGAAGAAGAGGTCCTGTAGTGCCCTGCAATGCAATGTCCCTTTTTCACTACAACCTGGCCCTTTTGGAGCATCTCTTATGTATGTTGTGTGCATCCTACTATTGTGGCTGAGCTGTGTTTGCCTTCAGTCCAGTCATCTGCAATGGCTCTTTTTGCATGTTGTGAGAAGGGCTTAGTCCCCATGCCGTTAATGGGCCAGTTTAGGGCCACATTGGGCTTGAGTTGAGTCAGACCAGGCATTTGCCAGAAATGCAGTAACACCAAACTGCAGGGCACTTTCCCTGTGTTGTGCCCTGAGAAGCTTTTGTTGGTGGGTGGGATCTGCAGTCAGACTAGTTGTTTGCCCCCAGTCCACTCCTGGAGCCTCAGTCTGATGGTTGTATGTGGTTATCTTTCCCTCTCCATGGGGCAGGAGTCACTTTGGAGTGGTGCTGGTCCCTGTCAGGGCTGCTTGCTCACTACCACGTTTGTGGCACTGCTTTGGATAGGCTCCAGCCAAGAGCATTTTGATAGGGCAGGGCACATGGTATTAGCAACCCACACTTAATTTTGCTGGAAATCAAGTAGTTTGGCCTCTTTATAGTGAAGTTTCTACTCATCAATGCAAGGAAGAATGTAAAATCTCCATGGAAAGGAATTTATACCTCTAAGAATCACTACTCCAGAAACTGATAAAATTTAAATTACAGAACTTGACAGATTACCTAAAGTGTTCTCATGTAACCATTATGTCATTTTATATAAAATCTGGATGTGCAGTATTTAGAACTAAAGAAGACTTTAGTCTTCTTCTATCATGTAGTCAAGCCCCTATTATCTCCAGACCTGAAACAGAAGTCCAAAGCAGGGATTTGCTTCAACATCTAACCAAACAAGGAGTCCTCAAATCACAGCATACAGCCTATGAGAGCCTGTTGTTTTTTTTGTGTGTGTCCCTGTGCAGAGATAGTCAGGATGGAAATTTCCAGAGTCTTAGTCATCATACCAAGAATAATCCATGAAAACACATACTCTGCATACCTGAGGCTTGGGTCTCAAATTCCTATTTGGTTTTCTATCCTGGGAAACTAAGCTACATAATAGGTAAGCCTCAAAAACCATATTTACCCCATAATCCTAAGGCATAGATTGGAAGCTGACCAAATAGTCTGTTCCTTGTCCCCTCTCCTTGAAATTACACCTTGGGCTTGCCTTCTGGATCTTATTTTTCCTACTGTGGAGAAATAAGGATGCCAAAAGACAAGACCAGTGATGGAAAATGAGCCCTTCCTCCTCAAAATAGTGACCAGCTGGCCTAAGTTCCTACACCATTTTCCCTTTATCTGGGTACCACTTTAATTTGGTTTCCAAGTGTAACAATACTTCTTAAGGTAAAGACACATGTAGGATGGTAGTATCACATCAACTATATGGGGGAAAATGGAGGGGAGAATAGACATGTAGAGATACCATCACTATTGCCCAGAAATTATGTCCTATAGGATGCAGCTGGGATAGATGATGCCAATGACCAAACACCTGTAGGAATCCTACATCTCACAGAAGCTTGTGTTATATGCTCATGACTACAGGCAGGTAATTGATGCCCAGATGGTGAATAAGTTCCATCTATGGGGAGAAAGAAAGGTGAAGAGAGAGGGAAAAACTATAAATCCACTGAGTGTTCACCAAAAACAAACTGAATTTATTTTGGAACACTTCAGCTAAATTTAGATTGACTGTATTGTGTTTTTTTTTTTTTTTTTCATTCATAAAAACTGAAGGCTTCTTAGCTCAGTAATAGAGAATATTTTTCATTTTTTTGCACACTCATGTGTCTGAAAGTAAAATGAATCCCCCTAAACAATCAACATTTTTGAGTGTACATTATGTGCTAGGTGTTCTGTTGTGTGTTTAAAATTGCCTCACAAAGCAAGTATTTCTGAAATAAATACTGAATAGAGAAAGTGTAGGATCATGGAGAATAAACATTTCTCACTTTAATAGATTGTTTCCATGAAATGGAAATGGCCATGAAAATAACCACACTGATTTATGTTCCAACAGCATTGTAAAAAAAAAAAAAGGAAGAAGAAGAATACTGGTTTCCTCATAAGTTCATCAGAACATATTATCAAACATAAATTGATTTTAAATCTGAGCAAATTTTAATGTGTTTAATTAAACTATTATATTTCTTCATGAATTATATATTAATATTCTATCCATATCTAACCATCTATTATTGGTTGTTTGCATTTTACTTACTAGTCAGTGTAACTCTGTATTTATTGTAGTTATTAATTCCTTAACTGTTATTTATGTTCATCTAATTATAATTTGTCACTTAACTTTTAAAATGTCTTTTTAATAGAGGGGATATTAATTTTATGGGTTCATATCTATAAATCTTTTGTGTTTTGTTTTAAAGGCCTTCACCATTTCCATTACAAAAAAGATTCTCTAATAATTTATAATTTTGATTTTAACATTTAGGACTTTGCATCTGAAATTTACTTGGGCTATGGTGTGAGATAGAATTTTTTTTTTTCACCAAATTTATAGCCAAGTGTCCCAACATAATTTGTTGAAATTTTTTTTCTTCTTTCTCTATTGATTTGAAGTGACACTGTTCTCAGACACCAGATTTCCAGATAGATATGTGGTTGTGCTTCTATCTAATGTTCTGTTTTTCTTTTCCATTGATCTATTTACCTTGTCTCATGCCACATGAGCAGTTCTCATTGTTCTTCCCTTTTAAAATTATTACAGTTATTCCTGTTCATTTACTTTCACAGATGATTTTGTTTTAGCATCTAGGTGATTTTTATTTTCTTATTTACATTTTCTCTATTTTTTTAAATTACTGTGCGTAATTTTTATAACCTAAAAAAGTAGGTTTTATATTTTTTTGTTTTTATAAGGGATATGATATTTTAAATACAAAATAAAGAAAACATTTCGGATATGGCTTTGCTTCTTTAATCACCTAGTTTGATGCAGATATCTTGATACTAATTCCAGAGGCTTTCTTTTGTTTTAACAACTTCTATACCAGTGACATAAAAAATAATACTCAGAGACACTGCAAGACAGCATAGCATAGTGGGAAACACTTGGGTTTTGATATACAAGACCTAGGATCTAGTTTATTTGGTTTTTTGTTATTGTCGTTGTTTTTGTTTTTTAAGATTTTATTCATTTATTTGAGAGAGAGTGAGCGACAGAGAGCATGAGTGGGGTGGAGGGGCAGAAGGAGAGGGAGAAGCAGGCTTCCCTCCGAGCAGGGAGCCCGACGTGGGATCATGACCTAAGCCAAAGGCAGATGCTTAACCAACTGAGCCACCCAGGTGCCCAGATCTAGTTTATTTGATAATGGATAAGCCAAATGGATTTTTTTTTTATTTGCCTTTAAGATGTATGTATGAATGTATGTATTTTTAGTGAAGTAGAGTTGACATATAACATATTAGTTTCAGGTATACACACAAATGATTTGATATTTGTGTACATTGCACAATGATCACCACAATAAATCTAGTCACCATCTACCACCATACATAGTTACCATTATTTTCTTGTGATAAGGACTTCTAAGATTTACTCTTTTAGCAACTTCTGAATATACAATACAGTATTTTTAACTATAGTCATCAGGCTGTACATTACATCCCCATGACTTATTTTATAGCTGGAATTTTGTATTTTTGATTCCTTTTGCCCATTTTACCCCCTGCCTCAGTAACCACACATTTGTTTTCTGTATCTATGAGCTTGGTTTTTTGTTTCTTTGTTTCTTTTGTTTTGTTTTGTTTTAGTTTTAACAGATAAGTGATAATATATGGTATTTGTCCTCCTCTGTCTGACTTATTTCATTTAATATAATGCCCTCAAAGTCCATTCATGTTTTTATAAAATGGCAAGATTTTTTTCCTTTTTATGGCTGAATAGATATTCCATTGTGTGGAATTCCAAATTTGTTATCCATTCATCCATCAGTGGAGACTTAGGTTACTTTCATATCTTGGCTATTTTAAATAATGCTGCAAAGAACATGGGGTGCATATATCTTTTCAAATTACAATTGATCCTTGAACAAACACCCCCTGAACAGTTGAAAATCCATGTATAACTTTTAACCACCACCTCCCCAAGAAGCCTTACTGATAACACAGTTGTTTAACACATATTTTGTATAAGTATTATACACTGTAGTCTTCTTTTTCTTCAAATTTTTACTTAAATCCTAATTAGTGCAATGTTGGTCTCAGGAGTAGAATTGTATTCTTATAATAAATTAAGCTAGAGAAAAGAAATATTATTAAGAAAATCATAAAGAAGAGAAAATACATTTACAATACTGTATTATAAAAAAAAATCTGTGTAAGGGCACACACACAGTTCAAACCTGTGTTGTTCAAGCACCAACTGTAGTGTTCCATTTTCTTTGGATAGATACCCAGAAATGAAATTGCTGGATCATATGGTAGTTTTATTTTTCATTTTTTGAGGAACCCCCATACTGATTTCCATAGTGGCTGCACCAGTTTGCATTCCCACCAGCAGTGTGAGAGGGTTCCTTTTTCTCCACATCCTTGTCAACACTTGCTGTTTCTTGTGTTTTTGAAGATAGCCATTCTTACAAGTGGGAGGTGATATCTCACTGTGGTTTTGATTTGCATTTCCCTGATGATTAGTGATGTTAAGCATTTTTTCATCTTCCTAGTGTTCATCTGTATGTCTTCTTTGGAAAAATGTCTATTTAGATCCTCTGACCATTTTTGTTTGTTTGTTTACTTGTTTTGTTTTGTTTTTTTTTTAGAGAGAGAGAGTGTGACTTGGGGGGGGGTGGGGCAGAGGGAGAGGGAGAGAGAGAGAATCTTAAGCAGGCTCTAAGACCCGACCTGGGGCTGATCTCATGACCCTGAGATCATGACCCGAGCTGAAACCAAGAGTTGGATGCTTAACTGAATGAGCCACCCAGGCACCCCTGACCATTCTTAATCAGATGATGATGATTTTGCTGTTGAGTTGTATGAATTCTTAACACATTTTGGCTATTTGCCCCTTATCAGATGTATGATTTGCAAATATATTCTCCCATTCAGTAGATAGCCTTTTCATTTTGTTGATGGTTTAATTTCCTGTACAGAGGCTTTTAAGTGACTTGTAGTCCCATTTGTTTATTTTTGCTTTATTACCTTTGCATTGGGAGTCAGATCCAAAAAATCATTGCCAAAACTGATGTCAAGATGCTTACCACCTATTTTTTTTTCTAGGAGTTTTATGGTTTCAGGACTTATATTCAAGTCTTTAATCCATTTTGAGTTAATTTTTTGTGTAAATGCAAATACTAGTCTAGTTTTATTCTTTGGTATGTGGCTGTCCTGTCCTCATAGTATATTCTTGTCTGTTTTGTCATAAATTATTTGGGCATATATGCATGGGTTTATATCTGGGCTGTTTATTTTGTTCCTTGGGTCTATATGTCTGTTTTTTGTATCAATAGAATATTGCTTTGATTACTATAGATTTGTAATATTTTTTGAAATAAGGGAGTGTGATCCAGCTTAGTTTTCTCAAGATTGTTGGGCTATTCTGGGTCTTTTGTGGTTCCAGACACATTTTAGGAATGTATATGTCCTATTTCTCTGAAAAATGCCATTGAAATTTTGATAGGGATTGCATTGAATCTGTAGATTGGACACTTTAACTATTAATTCTTCCAATCAATGAGCATGAAATATCTTTCCATTTATTTGCACTTTCTTCAATTTCTTTCATTAATGTTTCATAGTTTTCAATGTACAGATTTTTTTACCTCTTTAAATGTATTCCTAAATATTATTTTTCATGTAATTGTGAATGGGATTGTTTTCTTAATTTCTCTTTCTGACAATTATTAGTATATAAAAATACAACATATCTTTGTATATTGATTTTATATCCTGCTGTTTTACTTAATATATTTATTAGTTTTAACATTTTTTTTTTTTTTTGGTTGAGTCTTTAGGATTTTTCTGTACATATCATGTCATCTGCAAAAAGTGATAGTTTTACTTCTTTCTTTCCAATTTGGGTGTCTTTCATTTCTTTTTCTTGCCTAATTGTTCTGATTGGTACTTCCAGTACTATGTTCAATAATAGTAGTGAGAGTGGACATCTTTGTCTTGTTCCTGACTTTAGAGGAAAAGCTCTCAGCTTTAGCTGAGGACTTGTTGTACATGGTCTTTTTTTATGCTGATGTACGGTTCCCATTATACCCACTTTGTTGAAAGTTTCCTTTTTATCATAAATGGATGTTGAATTTTGTCCAGTGCTTTTTATGAATCTGTTGGGATGACTATATAAATTTTATCCCTCATTTTGTTAATGTGGTATATCACATTGATTGGTTTGCAGATGTTGAACTATCCTTGCATCCTTGGAGTAAATCCTACTTGATCATAGTGTATGATCCTTTTAATGTATTGTTGAATTCAGTTTGCTAATATTTTATAGAAGATTTTTGCATTTATCTTCATCAGGGATACAATAGTTATCTTTTCTTATGGTGCCCTTTTCTGGTTTTTGTTTCAGGGTAATTATGACCTCATAAAATAAGTTTAAAAGCTTTCTCTTCTATTTTTTTTTTTTTTGGAAAAATCTTTTCCTAGGTTTTTCAGCAATGCATTTTTTTTTAATTGAAGTACAGTTGACACACCATATTACATTACATAAGTTTCAAGTGTACAACATAGTGATTCAACAAGTCTACATGTAATGCTATGCTCACCACAGGTGTAGCTACCATCTGTCACCATACAGCACTATTACAACACCATTGACTATATTCTCTATGCTGTACCTTTTATCCTCATGACTTATTCGTGAGAGTCTGTATCTCCCACTTCCCTTCACTCATTTTGTCCATATCCTCACTCCTGTCCCTTCTGGCAACCATCAGTTTGTTCTATTTTGGGTCTCTTTCTGCTTTTTGTTTGTTTATTCATTTGTTTGTTTTTTAAGTTCCACATATAAATGAAATCATATGGTATTTGTCTTTCTCTCTCTGACTTATTTCACTTAGCATCATACTTTCTAGGTCCATCCATGGTGTCACAAATGGCAGATCTCACCTTATTTATTTATTCATTCATTCTTTCTTTCCTTCATTATTATTTTTTAAATTCCATTATAATTAACATACAGTATTGTATTAGTTTCGGGTGGACAATATAATGATTGAACAATTCTATACATTACTCAGTGCTCATCATGATAAGTGTATTCTTAATCCCCTTCACCTATTTCACCCATTGCCCATCCACCTCCCCTCTGGTAACCATCAGTTTGTTCTCTATAGTTAAGAGTCTGTGTCTTGGTTTGTCTCTCCCTCTCTCTCTCTTTCTCTCTTTACCTTTGCTTATTTATTTTTTTCTTAAATTCCACACATGATTGAAATCACATGGTATTTGTCTTTCTCTGACTTATTTCACTTAGCATTTTGTCCTCTAGCTCCATCCATATTGTTGCAAATGGAAAGATTTCATTCTTTTAATGGCTGAATAATATTCCCCTGGATATGTATACCACACTTTATTTATCCATTCATCTATCGATGGGCACTGGGCTGCTTCCTTATCTTGGTTATTATAAATAATGCTGCAATAAACATAGGGTGGAAAAGTTTGAGAAAGATTGTTATTACTTCTTTGAATGTTTGGTAGAATTTACAAGTGAAGCTGTTTAGTCATAGACTTTTGTTTGTTGGGAGGTTTTTGATTAATGATTCAATCTCCTTAGCAGTAATCAATTTATTCAGATTTTTTTATTTTCATGATTCAGTCTTTGAAGCTTGTATGTTTCTAGGAATTTATCCATTTCCTTTAGGTTATCAAATGTGTCAATGTATAATTATTTTAGTAGTCTGTTATGATCCTTTGTATTTCTGTGGTATTCATTATAATGTCTCCTCTTTTTTTTTTTCTGATTTTATTTGAGCCTTCTCTTTTTTTCTTTGTTTGCCAATTTTATTTGTCTTTTCAAAGGACCATCTTAGTTTCATTGAACTTTTCTATTGTCTTTTCAGTCTCTATTTCATTTATTTCCAGTCTGATCTGGGTTTTTTCCTCCTTCTACTAACTTTGGGAGTTTGTTCTTCTTTGACTAGAAAGCTGTTTTTCTCTCCCTCAATTCTGAATGTTAACTTTGCTTGGTAGAGTATTCCTAGTTGGACTTTTTTTTCTTTTAGCACTCTGAATATATTGTTCCTTTTTCTTCTGGTCTGCAAAGTTTCTGCTGAAAAATCCACTGATAGTCTTATTAGGGTTCCCTTGTACATAACAAGGTGTTTTTCTCTTGCTCCTTTTAAGAACCTCTCTTTGTCTTCAACTTTTGACCTCTCAATTATAATGTGTCTTCATGTGGATCTTATTTGGAATTTTCTAGGTTTCTTGAATCTGGATGTCAATTTCCTTCTCAAAGTTAGGGAAGTTTTTAGCTATTATTCTTCAAACAAATTTTCTTCCCCTTTCACTCTCTTCTTCTTCTGGGACCCTCATAATGAAAGTGTTATTCTACTTCATGTTGTCCTGTAAGTTCTTTAAGCTATCTTCTCTTTTTAAAATTCTTTTTTTTTCTTTTTGCTGTTCTGATTGGGTGAGTTCCACCGTTGTGCTTTTGAAATCACTGATCCTTTCTTCTGCTTCATTAGCATGCTTTTGAAACCTGCTAGTATATTTTTCAGTTCACTTATATTTTTTTAGCTCTGTGATTTCTGTTTGGTATTTTATTATTTTTTCTATCTCTTCGTTGAAGTTCGTACCTTATTCATCCATTCTTCTTCCAAGTTTGGTGAGCAATTTTATGACTAGTACCTTGAACTCTTTATTAGGCAAATTACTTATCTCTGTTTCATTAAGTTTTTTTCTGAAGTTTTATTTTGTCCTTTTGTTTGGAACATACTCCTCTGTTTCTTCATTTTGCTTGGCTCTCTCTGTTTGTTTCTATGTATTAGATAAAACAGCCACCTCTCCCAGTCTTGAAGGACTGAGCTTGTGTAGAAGATGAATTTTATCATTCAACTTTACCTCAGTTCTTTGTTGTCTCTTGAACCTTTGTGATTGTCCAAGCAGCCTATTTTATTTTCAATAACTTCTAATTTTGAGTGTTTGTCAAGACCTCTCAATGTCCCAAAGTGAGGTGGGAAGAATCTCAGTCAGCACCTAGTTTCAGGTTGAAAGGAAGGCAGAGCCTTGGGCTGCCACTTTTAAACTATGCAAATATATACAGTCTTGTGGGACTGTAATTGTAAACCTGGCTGGCCTCTAGACCAGGGCATCTAGAGGTATCCCTTTGGCAATACTTACAAAAATCAGGGCTCCAGATGAGTGTATAATCTCCTTTCTGGGAGAAACCAGCAAGCTGGAATAAGGCACAGGGAGAGCTCAAGGATGGCATTCCCCAGCCTATTTCCCTAGAGTGGCACCATAGGCAAACCTGAAGCCTGTCTTTCATGCCAAAGCTCTGGGAAAAATAAATAGGCTTTTTTTTTTTTTTCCCACAGAAATACTGGGGGTATGTTTTGGCCTGCTGTTTTTGTAGTGCCTTGGGGGCTGTAGCCTGCTAAGAACTCTCTCTCTAATTGTCATGGGACCCAGGAACACAAGCCCTCTAGACCTAGGAGATCAAGGTGTGTCCCCTGAGTGATAGCCACAAAAACTGTGGCACCAGATGTGCATAAAAGTACCCTCTGAGAGGATATTGGCACTGTGGAGCATGGCAAAGAGAGAATGTGAAGATTACACACTTCAGTGTCACCAAGGGAAAGAAAAGACAGTGCCTGCCAGCTTAAGCAAGACATAAGGAAAGCACCAAGATGGTGCCCATATATTGGAGGGTAAAGATGGTATCCATCAGAAAAAAAATGGTGCTTACCTGATTTAGCAAGGTAGAAGGAGAGCACAAAAATTCTGTCCATCAGTGCCTCCATTTCCAGAAAGTATCCCAATAGGCCCCTTCCCTCTGGTGAATGCTTTTAGATGAGCAAATAAGTATCCTTCACATAGAGTCTGGACACTTTTCAAACTGTTGCTTCTGCACTGGGCTTTAAGATGAATAAGTGAACATGAGTCCTTTAAGAGCAGTTTCTCTGTTCGCTAAACCCTTTGCATCTTATGGATGGAACCCTATTGATTTCAAAGCCATGTGCTTTGGGGGTTCATCTCTCAGGTGCAGGTCTTAAAGGTTGAGATGCCTGATGTGGGGTAACTACTTTGCTTCTCAGAGAGAAGCTCCAAATGTGTGAGTTCCCTCCCAGTTGTGAGTTGCCATGCAAGGGGAAGGGTTTATGGCAAGACCACATCTCAGCCTCTCCTACCCACCTTGATATCATCCTTTTCTTCTTTGTGATGTGAAGGAGCTGTTCAGTTACTTTTCAGGTCTTTTTCAGAGGGAATTGTTCCATATGTACCTGTAGATTCATTGAGTTCCCCGGGAAGAGGTGAGTTCAGGGTATTCCTACATTGGCACCTTGAACCACCTTCCCCAGATGATTTTCTAAAGCAACTAACCACTTTCCATGAAATATCGTGCTGTTATGTTAACTAATGTTGCATTGTTTAGATACTGATTTTGGGAAAATAGCTGTCTTTAAAATATTGAGTATTCCCTTAAACAAACATAATCTATCCTTCCATTTGTTAAGGTTTTTTTTCTATATTTCATTAAGCTTTATACTTTTTTTGATAAAGATTCTTATTAGGTTTATTTCTCAGGATTTTTTTTTTGCTTCCTCATTTTTATTATTTTTTTATTCTTACTGATAAATTTACTTTTTATTTTTATTAATTTAAATTCAATTAATTAACATATAGTGTATTATTTGTTTCAGGGGTACAAGTCTGTGATTCATCAGTCTTATATAATATCCAGTGCTTATTACAACACATACCCTCCCCAATGCCCATCACCCAGTTACCCCATCCCTCCCCCCCTTCCCCTCCAGCAAACCTCAGTTTATTTCCTATCATTAAGAGTCTCTTATGGTTTGTCTTCCTCTCTGGTTTCTTCTTGTTGACAAAACCAAAAGACAACTGACAGAATGGGAGAAGATATTTGCAAATGACATATCAAATAAAGGGCTAATATCCAAAATCTATAAAGAACTTATCAAACTCAACACCCAAAGAACAAATAATCCAATCAAGAAATGGGCAGAAGACATGAACAGATATTTCTCAGGATTTCATTGTTTTTATTTTTATAATAAATTACTCTTTCTCTTTACATGGTCAACTGGTTATTGGTTATAGAAAATATACTGATTTTTTTAACATTGTTTTTATAAGTGATTAATTACTGTGCTAATTCTTTCATTAGGTCAGATCATTTTTCAGTTGGCTTTCATACATTTCAGATTTTCAAATATACTGGCTTACCATCTGGAAAAAAACCTCCAAATATCTTTATCTTTTTTCCAATATTTAAAACTCATATTTTTTCTTGTTTTATTGCATTGTCCAGAACCTCCAGAACAATGTTGAATAATAGCAATAATGATGGGAATCCTTTTCTCATTAGAATAAAGTTCAAGAAGCAGAAATATAGCATCAGTAGGTATGAAAATTTTAAAAGGCTGATGTTTCATATTACTAAGTTCTCATCTGAAAATATTTGTGGCAAATCTCACTTTGACCAGTAGTGTATAAATGTACCTGTCTAATTAATCCTTAGGCCACATTTTGCATCCAGTAATTGTAAGAAATTAGTCTGATCATTTAAACAATGGTCTGATGTTGAAAAGACTATAAAGACATGAAGCACGCCTAGCAGCTTAGCACATCTTTTTAAATATATTGATACAAAGTCTATCTTAGTTTTGGAAGATCATACCAGCAAAATATGTCTTTCACTGTGGTAGATAAATACACTTTCAAAATGGCTTAAAATGCATGTCTTTCTAACACAAAATGTACTTCGACAATCACTGTTCTTGTCAGTTATTACTACACTTGGATTACATTGCTCTATTGTTTTTGACAGTGCATTTTTTTTTGCATTTGCATCAGTTAGGTTTGTGAAATTTGTGAATTTCATATTTGCTGAACTTTTTTTTATATTCTTAATTTTATTTTATTTATTTATTTATTTATTTATTTATTTATTATGTTATGTTAGTCACCATACTGAACTTTTTAAACTTTTCATCATCTTCGAATAACTGGCTAGACTAAAAATTGCTGCAGACAACAGAAGAATCTGTGCAGTACAATGCTGGCAGAGGTCTACTAAATGGACATGCCTGATATATTTCATCATTGTAGCCCATGCTCTACCACAGGAGTCAGACTTGCTGGATTATATAAATGGAGTAATATTTTTCATTTGCTTCTGTCTCTGCCCTGACTTAGAGGAAGGATTTAAAAACAAAAATATTTTCTGGGCACTGCTTCCTGCATGAACTCTGCCCATTTTAATCACAAGGGTTTCCTATTTTTAAGAATCAAGAGCTGGATTTTTATGGGTTCTTTCACCCTAATGGGGTTTAGGTCTTAGAAGGTTCAGAGCTGACAGAGTCAGAATTTAAAAAGCAATTAGTCATTACTGGACATAGTGTTAATCCTCAAGAATTTCTACACCCACTTGTATTCCAGGCAAGCTCCCATCAAGTGCCTTTTTGACCCAGTAAGATAAAGAAGTGGGTATAGTACATATTACTAATTTTGATCCTTTGGATTATTGAATCATCCTCTTATAATTGCTTCTCTTCTATTTCTACACATCCATGTTGCACTCACCTAGTACACAGTTAGCTCAGAATAGTTTTTGTAAAAATAAAGAGCTGTTTAGTGAGGGTCTGCTTATTTTATTACTGCCAGCAGCACAGCATTAAAAAGGACTATTTAACAAAGTAGCCAAAGTCTTTAAATGATTGCTCAACCAGCTCATCAAGATGATCTAACAGATCCTCACACAGTAAACTATCTTTGCATGTTCCTTTCTTTATTATTTGTCGGTCATTAAAAAAGGAACAGCTGCACAGACAAGCCCCCAATAGCAGCAGCTATAAAATGATAAAAGTGGAAAAATAATAACTGTATAGGGGAGAAATCTGGCAGATACCTCTTTAATCAAGAGATCAAAGTAAATCCAATAATGGAACAAATCAACATCCTGTGCCTCTTGATATGATACACTGAGAACACAACATCATTTTTGAGGTATTGCTGCCCCAAATGCACAACTTGAATTTCCTTGTGAGGAAACACCAAACAAACCCAAATTGAAGGACATTCTACAAAAACACCTGAACTTTCCTTCAAAAATGTCAAGGTCATAAAAATCAAGCAAAGACTGAGGAACCAACTATTCTAGATTAAAGAAGACTAAAAAGACAGACACCTGAATATAATACATGATTTGAAATTTTCTTTTGTTATAAAGCACATTAGGACAATTTGCAAAATAGGAAAGTCTATAGATTAGACTGGATGATAAACTTGCATCAGTGTTACCTTGTTAATTGTAATATTTGTCGTGAAGTTATATAAAAGAATGTCTTTGTTTTACCAGCACAGAATCACCTGACCACTTACAGCTGTAAGGAAAAATGGAAAATTCAGTGTATATGCAAGTATCAATGGGCTGGTTAAGAATTAGTGTTCCACTACCAAAGGAGAGGAAGAGAATAGGTACTAGAATAAAACTAGTGGTCTTAGTCATGAAGAACATGTTCTTGGGAAAGTTGATTGTAAAAAAGACAAGGTCACAGAAAAGGAAGACTTATTTTAAGACTATTACAGATGATCTTACGGATGAGAATGAAACTATACCTTGGCGTGGCTTCACGTGGTGTGCAACGGAAAGATCAGGGGCTGAGCTTCCTCTCTATCCTGCTCTCTCATGGGTCACACAATCTCCTTCACCTCCACTTTCATCTTCCTTTTCCTCCACCTACCTGCCTCACTGATGATTCCAAATGGCATTCCCAATTCCCAAGTCTATATTACATGGCAGATCCAGCTTTTACTTTCAACTCTCAGTGCCCATTATTTCCCCATTCACATCTGATTGGTCCCACTCATACTTTTGTGCAAGGACAGAAGTTGACCATAATGTGCACGAAGTGCTTTAGGACAGGTGTCAATCCCAGTCTAATCATAGGTGGCTTAACAGAGAAGAGGCAATGTCTCATGGTCTCCTGGACTCTCAAAGAGGGTTACAGTCAGAGATTCCCCTAGAAGAATAAATAGTCTGGGGGAGAAATGATTGTGACCAGTAATATAGTACTTTAGATAGACAGGCTGCAAACTGGAATATACTTCAGAACACTTCCCACCTGGAAAAAAAAAAAGGCCAAAATGGAGATGAAGTGGCCCATTTATTTCCAGAAGTAAAAAAAAAAAACCTGCTAAGATCCATCTTGAGAACAGCAAATCAAGTAGCCAAAGTGGAAATGTACAGTAAACATGATGAGAGAAAATTACTCTCAATAAAAACCATTATTGACCTTTTTCAAAGACCTTTCCCCAAGAGCATATGTATGGATTGGACCAGGCACAGGAGGGGCAACAGGCAGTAAATCCAGGCAATCTGCAGTCAGATGAAAAGAGAACTGAAACCTGAGAGCAGTTCCCCCCACATACACACCCCCAGTAAGCTCTCTGCCTTTACTTGAATCTTTTTCTTAGGCTCAGAAGGTCTTGGCAAATCTGGCAGCTGTCACAAAATACCATCTGTCCTAAGAAAACGGGTGCAGAGGTGGCTGTAACCCAGGGGATTTTCCAAGCGCTGTCAGCATGCATTTTTGCTGGTAAAGGAGCACAATCAAGTCCCTGACAAGACAGTAAAAACCCTACAAAGCAAATCCTGGAAGTTGTGCTCACACAGGACCGGATGCGGGTTTGGGTATAAGGGGTGGTGGCCACCCACTCGTGGAAGAAGGGGAAAATGAGGAGGAGTCCACTGAAGGCTGCACACATTCAAGAGAGGCTGAGAGAGAGAAGGAGGGAGGGGCATGGGGACTATATAAAGTGGGTAAAAGGCTGGCCTTCTGAGAATCTGTCAGTATCTGGGTGTGTAGATTCATCAGTATTGCCTGTAACTGTAGCCTATGGTCTAGAGCTGACTCCTAACTTGAGGCCATGTTGACATTTCAACACTCAGTTCATCAGCTGACAGATTCAAAACTGTCCTCATAAGCTCTCTTTAGAAAAGTTAGCCAAGCATTTGAAAAGGGAACTCTTTGGGCTCTGTCCTGCCATCATTGGTAAGAGGAGGTTTTCTCCAAGTTGCTGGGGAAGCCACCTCCCTATGTTTAGGACAACACCCAGATGCTGGTTCTTTCAGGGGGGGAGCCAGGTATTTGTTTCTGGCTCCTCGATTTTTCAGGAGACTCAGAGCACTGCAATCGTTATATATCTCCCAGCAAAACTGTGGCTGTGGGTCCTGTTTGCTTTGTGACCACCCCTAATGCTTTTTAACTAAGCTCCTGGCCATTGTTCTGAACCAGTGCTAAGATGAGAGCAGACTCTCTGAGGAATACTTCAAAGCCTGCTATCCATGCAGGGGAGTCTCCCTAAACATGCAGCAATAGTTTGACTCAACCAGATGTTTGAGAGGAATCTGGGAGATGCTTCTGGAAACTAGAACCTCAGCTAGGCAAGAACCAAATGCAGGCAGATGAGAAAAGCACCGAAATACATGCAAAGGAAACACACACACACACACACACACAAACACACACTTTTCAATTCCACAGTTAGCCCCAAGCAGAAGCAGCAGTTTGTAAATACTTCTTTCTCACTCATATGAGACAGCATGAAATACATTTCTGGAAAGATGTCTGAGCCATGGGTGGAGTATCGATCCCCCTTTAATGATGAAAGGATTCGAAGACTCCTTAAGTGTCAGAGTCTCAGGGCTTTCCTGCAGGGAGGGGGCTGCTGTAACCTCTGGGGTTGGGAGCACGGCCCTTTGCAGAAGGTGCAGAAGCTTTTCATTTGTCTGGAAAGAAAGACAAAGGCTAAACCACAGCCTGGTGTTCACTTTGAGTGGGACATCCTGAGACCTATCAGGTACTTGCCAGCCTGTGAAGGAGGTTGGCAGTGCCCTGCCTGTGGCATATGCTTATGTTCTACCAGAGTTTGAGGCATTTAGGCTTCATGTCTAGGTAGGTGCTTTGCCCTTCCTTTTCTTTGGCTGTGTCTACCATGTGGTTAGAAGGGCTTTTTTAACATGTATCATATGACCTCACTGATATGAGGAATTCTTAATCTCAGGAAACAAACTGAGGGTTGCTGGAGTGGTGGGGGTGGGAGGGATGGGGTGACTGGGTGATGGACACTGGGGAGGGTATGTGTTCTGGTAAGCGCTGTGAATTGTGCAAGACTGTTGAATCTCAGATCTGTACCTCTGAAACAAATAATGCAATATATGTTAAGAAAGAAAAAAAGAAGAAGAATGTAGCAGGAGGGGAAGAATGAAGGGGGGGAAATCGGAGGGGGAGAAGAACCATGAGAGACGATGGACTCTGAAAAACAAACTGAGGGTTCTAGAGGGGAGGGGGTTGGGAGGATGGGTTAGCCTGGTGATGGGTATTGAGGAGGGCACGTTCTGCATGGAGCACTGGGTGTTATGCACAAACAATGAATCATGGAACACTATATCTAAAACTAATGATGTAATGTATGGGGATTAACATAACAATAAAAAAATTTAAAAAGAAGGGCTTTTTTATAGGCGGTCAAGAAACCAAAATGCATAGGAATGTAGCAATCTCCCTTGTGACACTGGATTCTGGGTCTCCTTAAAATAATTTATACATACATGTTTATATCTTTTATTTAATTAACGAACACTTATATACCAATTCCTACGTATACTTACATACCAGCTACCATGTTTAAAACACTCTTTCGAGACCTTTGTAAATGAGAATTCATTTAATCTTCAAAACAACTCCAGAACTGCAGTTCCTTTTCTTATCCCCACTGTATAGATGGGGAAACTGAGGCGCGAGTAGGTTAAGTTACCTGTTCAAAGTTACACAACTTGCACGTGATGAGTCCTGTGTTCAAAGAGACCCTCTGACTCCAGAATCTTCGCATTACTGTTATATTCCACCAACTTGGCCCTACACTAGTTCTGCTTGCTCTCTGTTAGATAAGGACCTGTGAGGGAAAGTTTAATAACACTTAGTCACTTAAGCAGTTCGGTGGTAATAGGATTTTTACATGGACATTTTTTCCAGGCTATAAACTCTCTAGGATGATTTGGGAGTGTGCGTACATCTACACTTCTGATCATTCAAATTCACCTTTGCAAAGACTTAGACATTGTATAAAGAGAGTTCTAGATGATGAATTTGTTAACACTGCAAATAATTGTTAATTGTGGTGCAAGTCATACTAAAGCGTGTGAAGTGAAGCAAAGTCTGCTTTCACAAAATTTCAGTTAAACTATACATTTATTTATCTCAGAAAAAAATAGGAATAGTCTAGATGCAGTTAAAGAAAAACATGCTACCAAATGGTGCAAAGAACAAAAAGAAACTATTATAAGTGGAAATGTCTGGTTATTTACTCATTGTAAAATTCTAGACCTTCATTTTATTAGTCCCATTAATTGGTTATTACTAATTATTACTGGCTTTTTATGCTGTTTATACTTGCTTTTATTTTATTCTCATTTTTAGAGTTTTACTCATACATTCAGTTCTACATTGAAACTGTTAACATTTTTTGAATGTAGTCATTGTTTGAATATAGAAGGTAATCAAAGATATTCAAGCATTAAAGTATTTTTTCATAGGAATAACAGTTGCTTGGGGAGTGTCTTAAGGACATTCTGAGATGAGTAAGAATAAGATTTTGAAATTGAAGACAGGAATTTAGACCCAGGGCTCCCATCACCTTCCCTCCCCGAGGAAGCCTCATGGAGCAAAAATGCCAGTGTGGGAATCAGATGGCACACTATGCTAAAGGCTTTTAAAGATTATAAATCCTCTCGTTCATAGAGTGCCTATGACAGACCCCAGAAGAGCCATTGTTCTAATGATGCCTCCTATTTCCCTGAAAGATATCAAGAAAACAGACACCAATGTCCAAAGTAGCCCAGGGGCAGGCAGAGTCCAGACCCCCATGGAGTAGGGTTTCACAATTTGGCAAATAAAAATATAGGAAGGCCAGTTCCTACGAATTCAAATTTCAGATAAACACAAATAAATTATTTACGGTAAGTGTATCCCAAATATGTCATGAGACATACTTATACTAAAAAAAGTAATTCAAATGTAACTGGGCATCCTGTATTTTATTAGGCAACCCTACCAGGGGGGCAGAGAGAACATAGATGCATTGAGGTCACTTACCTCTATCGACAGATGAGTGCAATAATCTTTGCATCTGCTTTGCCCAGATGAGTAGTATAAACTGTTTTTATGCAATCAGGATATGAGTATATTTGGGGGAGTCTGTGCCCAGCCACGAATGAGAAGCAGCAAGTGGATAACACTGGAAGTCAGAGGCACTGAACTCATGCCCTTCCTCTGGCACTCCGTGTGTGCCCTTGGACAAGCCAGGGAATCTGTAGGGAAGGGAGAAGGAAGTAAGAAATTTTCAGCTTCATCCATAAATTGGGATGATGTCTACTAACTGGTTATGGTTTGGGGGAGGCTTAAATAATATCACCAACCATAAAAGTGCTTTTTGGACACAAAAATTATACACCAAAATACTACACAAAGATGAGATATCATGATCACATTCACCAACTTTAACTGTTTGGAGAAAAATAAGGGAGGAGAAGGTAGAACAGGAACCCCCCCTCCTCCTCTGGTCTCTGTCTCCTTCATCTAGAGCCTCTGATGTGTCTTTCATATATTAACGGATATAGAATCACCATGACCACCCCAACTCTTTGTAATTAATTCAATTCAAGCTGTCACCACAGGAATGACTCAGCAAAATTTGATATTTTGTTAACTTAAACTTCTTAGCTGAGAGCAGCCCGACTATTTCACAACTAGCCAAATACATGTCAGAAAGAGTTAAGCCCTTCCACGTGACAGATCTAGCACAGGTTTCTTTACAAAATAAAGATGTAGGGCCAATTGTCACTGAAGCAAAAGGCTGACATATAGAAATCGCTATCTGGTATGAAGCGTGGTTATCCTGGCGAACATTCTTGGGAGTCTGAAGATCTGGATTTGAGGACAAACTGCTCCATACTGTGTGTTCTGGGGCCAGTCATTTAACCTCTCTGAGCCTCAATGTTGTTATTTACACAATAAAAATAGTAGCTATCTATCTCCTGTAGACTGCTGTGAAGATTAAGTGAGGCTTACATATGTATATAGCACTTTGGGAAGTGTATTATATAATAAAATGCAAGTCATAATTCTCATTTATCTATGTTGTGTTTGTGTTATCCTAACTGAAATAGAAGTAAAATCTTCTAAAAACACCATCAAGTGTGGTGGCATTATTTTTGTCATCTATCTCCTACATTGATTTTTTTGGACTATATACCTCTCTGAAATAAAATTGTCCTTGCTTTCTTTCAACTAAAATTTGAAGTATTTGGGAAACTTATATGCAATTTAGTTCAGCAGTTCGGAAGGATGTTGAATATTTAAAATGTGTCTTTTTAATCTGAGGCTATGAGAGCCTCAGATGATTTTCGTGTCTGCAGACATGCCCTCTGACAACTCAAAGTCAGCTTTATAAAGCTCTCCACCTTTCATACCCAGACAAACTTGTTAACAGTGCCAACAAATGAGAATTACAGTGCAATTCAGACAAAGGGGTGTAATAAGTCAGAGGAAATCTGCTTTGGCAAGAATCATAGTGAATGCAGTGCAGATAGCTCTGAGCTGTAAATGTCACTCCCTACCACGTATAGGTCTCAGCTGAGCAGGTAGGGGTCCGCCTTACCTCGAACCACTGAGCAATTGGGAGCCTGACTAATATTTATTATTCATAAGAAATGGAGCCAGTGCATTTCAGACATTTGCAAAACGTTGCAGCCGTTAATGAGGTGGGGGAAGCGATCTGTTCCCCAGTGGCCCCCGACTGTGTTTATTTGAATGTGTGATCATTAGACTGCACAAGTCTCTCTGGGGCTCAGTGCCCAGAGTGCATTACACCCTGGAGAATGGGAAAATACTTTAATTAACAACAGGAGTAGGCAGGCCTGCTGGGCTCCTTCTGTTCCCATCCTCAGGACCTGAAAAGTCTGCACTCAGTCCTCACCTCCACCATTTTTCATTACCAACATAAAAGAAAACACTAAGCAACAATTTCATTTTGATTTGGAAAGACCATTAAATATAAGATATTTCTCCTCCTTCCTTCCTCTGATTCAATGTTATTAGTAACCAACATGCCAACACACCAACACATATACATATCCACTAGCATGCTCATATACATACTCACACATACACATGCAGGCATGCACAAGGCATGAACTTGATGTTCCTGGATATTCCATCTGCTCTGCGAACCGTACGGTACTCCAGGGTGCATAGATGGATAACATGCCAAATTGGCTTGGAGTATGCATTCGTTTGAACGTGCAAATTTATGTTAGTCAATTACTCAGATAAATGATTTGGTTCATTAATTTAAATAAAAGGGTGGCAAATTCCTAGCACATTATCTGAGAGATGATGTGTGTTTGTTCGTTTGTTTGTTTTTAAATGTTGAATCATTGATTTCTCCGGAGCATCTGGGTGGCTCAGTCAGTTAGGCATCTGCCTTCGGCTCAGGGTATGATCCAAGCGTCCTGGGATCAGCCCTGCATTGGGCTCTCGGCTCAGCGGGGAGCCTGCTTCGCCCTCTCCATCTGCCTGCAGCTCCCCCTGCTTGTGCTCTCTCTGTCAAATAAACAGATAAAATCTTTAAAAAAAAAATGAATCAGTGATTTCTGCCTGAACTGGTTATGTCTAAAACCATGTCATACCCAACCAAAATTTGCAGGCAAGGAGAGTGAAGCTGCCATGTTCACTCTTAAAAGACAAACTCTCATAATTGAATCTTGTGCTCTATGTCCCAGGCTGATTTCTCACTGCATGTGAACATGAGTGTGAGCAGACTGGCTGCATGCACATGTATAGGCTGACCACTTGTGTTGTCCCCATGGCTCAGTCTGTGGGCTGACTTCTTGGAGAATAGTTATTTTATGGCAGGAACTCTAGGTTGACCAGAACTCAGAATTCACTTAATGAAAACTCACTCTATCAATTGGTAAGTATTGATTGAGCATCCATTGGTCTCCCTCATTGATATAGGCCCAAAAAACAGTGAGCAATCCAGATGGAGAGAGATCGGTGTCTGACGCATATTTGGAGAAGATTAAATGTTGGTGTGTGTAGTTGGGCTTTTAGCCTTCTGGAAAGCATACTTTTCTTCCCAAGGTCTATTAAGGAAGTTTGATTGCTTTTTAGGGTAGTAAGCAGGAGTGGAATAAATGGCAATCTAAGGAAACCTTAAAAAAATTAAACTTACTATTTTAGAACAATTTTAAATATACAGAAAAATTGTGAAAGCAATGCAGAGAATTCCTATATATCTCACAACTAGTTTCCCCTATTATTAACATCTTACATTGGCATAGTACCTGTGTTATAATTAATGAATCAATAATGATACATTATTATTAATTAAGGTTCATACTTTATTTCAATTTCTTTCCTTTTTGCCTTAGGTCCCCATTTCTCTTCTAGGCTCAAGATACTACATTTCACTATAAGATATTATCTCCACCCAAGATACTATGTTACACTACATGATACTGCTTTCAGTCTTCATGTCTCCTGAGGCTCCTCTGGGCTGAGGCAGTTCCTCAGACTTTATTTTTTATGACCTTGGAAGTTTGAGGAGACTGATTTTGTAGAATTAAATTGGGATTTGTCTAACGCTTTTCTCATGATTAGATAGGGGTTGTGGTTTTTTGGGAGGAAGACCACAGAGATAAAATGCCCCCTTCATTACATGATACCAAGTGTACATACTATCAACATGACTTCTTGCAGACACCGTTTTCTCCTCCCCCAGTAGCCTATTGCCTAAAAATATTTAAGACCCTTTTTGCAAAAGTGGCCCTACAAGGAATCTATCATACCCACAGGCTCCTTGGCCCACTTCCTGGATCATGACTGGCCTCTTATTTCAGTTACATGGGTTATGGACCATCATATTTATCACACAGCATGTTCTTTCCCAAGTAAACATCATCTTCAACATTGACATTAAACATTTAAGATGCACAGAAGCTGTTAACTCTTATATAGAGAATATCGTTTTATTTCATTCTAGAAAATCAAGTAAATCTTGTTATACTTATGTGTGAAAAATTTTGGCAATTGAGTGTTTCAAGAAAAAGCTGAACCTTTACATTTGACTTGTTGGTGATCTTTGCATTTTATTTTATTTTATTTTATTTTTTTTAAAGATTTTATTTATTTATTTGACAGAGAGAGACACAGCGAGAGAGGGAACACAAGCAGGGGGAGTGGGAGAGGGAGAAGCAGACTTCCCGCCGAGCAGGGAGCCTGATGCGGGGCTCGATCCCAGGATCCTGGGATCGACCTGAGCCGAAGGCTTAACGACTGAGCCACCCAGGCGCCCCGGTGATCTTTGCATTTTAAATGTTCCTATCACAGCTGAATATTTTTGGTATAATTTTTCCTTAACAAAACTTACGGGGTTGAGAACATGCGTATTTACTGATTATCTACTCTGCATAAGTATTTTGCATTTAAATATTGCAGTAACCCTATAAGTCAGGTATAATTATGTTCATTTTACAGATGAAGAAGTGGCTCTGGGAGACCAAGTCACATGATTGATAAATGATGAGCCAGAATGTATGAATGACCTAGGTTCTTTCTATGATACACAACATTCCTGCTGGAGTTGATAATGGTGTATGTTGAGAGAGGACAGAGTGGGCTCTCTTACATACCTGAAATGCCCCCATTAGACGTGTAAGACTTTGGGTCTTGGAGAATTTCCATACTTCAAGAAACTTCTGGAAAAGTGCAAGTTTTTATTCCTATAGACATTTTCACATCCTTTGCATGCTTGCTAAAAAAATATTCTTTATACTTCTTCATTTATTCTCTATTTAGGCAATGGTTCTTGTTCCTTTATGATCTCAATGCTAAAACAAATGTGTTTATTATAACTTCTCATGAAAATTAGAGGAGTTCCCCCAGAAAGTTAAGCGAAGGTGACTTTAATAATAGAGTAGAATAGATAAATATTTCATTGTAACCAATAATCGATCAATATGAAGATAGTTGCAACAATGTAACAAAGCACACTTTTTATGATATATAAGGAACCAAAATAACTTAATGAGAAAAAGAGCAAGCCAATGGAATTGTGAACAAAGCTCATGAAGAAACAGTTTTCAAATAGATGCAAAATTTTTAAAAGGTTTTATTTATTTATTTGACAGAGAGAAACACAGCTAGAGAGGGAACACAACCAGGTGGAGTGGGAGAGGGAGAAGCAGGCTTCCCGCTGAGCAGAGAGCCCGATGTGGGGCTCGATCCCAGGACCCTGGGATCATGACCTGAGCCGAAGGTGGACACTTAACGACTGAGCCACCCAGGTGCCCCTCAAATAGATGCAAATTTAAACAATATGGCTTTGACTCATCAAATTGGCAAAGATTAAAAATTCTAATACCTAAGAGTTGGCAAGAATGTTAAAAGGAATGATTTTTTTTTAGCAATGCCTATCATAGCTTTAATGTCTATTTCCTTTGAGCCAAAGATTCTAATTCTAGAAATTTACCCTATAGAAATATTTGTTCAAATGTACAAACATAGATTTCCCAGTACATTAACTGTATCATTGTTTGCAAATTACAAGAAAGAGGAAACAACTCAAATGTCAATTAATGGGAGTATGTTGAAATAAATTATAGCATGTTAGAAAGCTATGCTGTCATTAAAAAGATAAGATAGAGCTCTTATACCCACCTTATGTTTGCAAGTGAAAGAAAATCAGGTTGCTGAAGGTTGTATTTCTTACCCATTTAAGACAACATATATGGCTTTACCTGTATATTTTCACGCATCTTTTGAATGTTGTAGTGATGGGGCTTTACAAAAAAAGAGAATTCTAAGCTCAGCATGCTCTTAGTCCTCGGAATGGGACAGTGTATGCATCTGCCAACAGAGCAGCAATTTAAGAAAACATTTGATAAGCAGGAAGCTCATAAATTCATTGAAAACATGTTAGATTGAAGTCATTGTGTATTATTAACTGAATCTATGGTGACTCTAGGAAATAGCAAAAGCACGGAAGTTATATAAAATAACTCTTTAAACATGCAAATTATATTAATTGAGTGGTCACAAATTTAATTAACATTTTCTCTGATTTCCTTATCACATGCTGAATATTATAAAATGAAAAATATATATGACTATTACATAAAATATTCCTATATTCTTCAACTTTATGTAATTGCTATTTAATTCTAATTAACCCATTAAAACAACAATAACAACAACAACATTAGTCTGAAATATCTCCTGATGTTTTTCCCCTGCTTAGTGAGAGTCCATTTGAGGAGAGGCTTATTATAACCATACTCAAATATTTTGATCCCCTAAAATATTTTACTTATGTTACACCAATGAAGGTAATGAACTGAATGCAACAACAGCACCCAGCCCAAGAGGTAAATACATCATCCATCCATTAAAACATTAATTGACAAAGAAGTAAGAATTCATCCTGCCACTTGTAGGCAGACCCACTGGGGGCTTCTGAGGCTCTCAGTGAAAAAGGAAGCTTCTTATGGCAAAGGTGAAGGCCACCCACTTGATGTCTACAAAACCTGAATAAACTTGCCATGTCTGATGTCTTTTGAACTAAACCTAGCACAATGATACCCTCTGGATGTTCTTGTGTAGTTCTAAGGCTTTAAATACATATCATATTTTTTCTTAAGATTTTATTTATTCACTTGAGACACAGAGATACAGAGAGAGAGAGAGAGAGCATGAGCAGGGAGAGAGGCAGAGGGAGAGGGAGAAGCAGGCTCCCTGCTGAGCCAGGAGCCCGATGTGGGGCTTGATCCCAGGACCCTGGGATCATGACCTGAGCCAAAGGCAGATGCTTAACCATCTGAGCCACCCAGGAGCCCCAATACATATCATAGTTTACTGATCCTCAGCCTGATATTACCTCAGAAAATAGTCTCTCCAGCCACTTCTAACATGAAATGGTGAAGACATACACAGATCTGGGAAGCTGTCAAAAGGATACCTGGTCACCATCACAAGTATTGTGATTTAGAGCAGAAAATATAGGCAAAAAAAACTCTCATGTGGATGCACAGAAAGGCCACCTCAAACAACAGCCAATAAAGAAGAAAAAACAATAAATGAAACAGCTGAAGGAAATAAATCAAGAAAGTATGGCAGCCTGGTTGGACCCAAGGAGTGCTTTGAATAGCAGCAAGCTCTGGAAATAGTAGCAGAATTTAGCTCCATCGAACATGCAGTCTGGTCTGTGGGCTGTTGCTCATTCACTGTGGCTTTTGTTTTGTTTTGGGGGGTTTTTTTGTAACCACTCCTCACAAAGGTGGGGCTCAGTGGTAAAAGACACTGTTATTACATCGCTCAATCTGTCTTCATTTTCAAATTGTGGTGCAATATTTATACAAAATAACACATACCAAGTTTTTAATGGTCACAAACAAACCTCAAAGGCACGAAGACTTGGATAGGCTTTCAGAAGTCAAGCTCCTTGGTGAATGAATCATGATCTCTTTGATCTAACATCTGGACGGCATCCTCTTGAAGGATCTAATTCCCTATACATTCACTTATCTTCCTCATATCACAAGATCCAGCCTTAGGCATGCAGGCTAAAAGCAGGGAAATGTTTCAGAGCCTAAGCTAAGTTGACAATTTGTATTTCTTCAAGCATCACGGTTCAGTCTTTTTTTTTTTTACTTAAAAATTTTTAAAACAAATTAGATATCTTTTATTGCTGTGGTCTCAATATATCACACAGTGCTTAGCACATTGTTGACAATAAATAGCTAAGGAATAAGGAAAAAGGGGGAGGAGTTTATTTGAGAGAACTGGGACATAATTATCCAGTTATATCTTCAATTTCCAGATTTCCTGTAGCATGAGTCAACTACTAGCCCAGCAAACACCAGACAACAGTATTTAAAGAAAGGAGCTGGGCCAGTACTATTTCTATGGCCAGCAAAACTCAGGAATGGCAACAGCAGAGAAAGGAATAAAAGTTTCAAGGCTAAGAGTAACCAGTGAAATAAGCTAGAACCTCTAGCTTCAGAGTTGTGAAAGTAGCCCCACAAAGTGTAGCACCAGGTCTGGAATTCCACAGTTCATGGATCTACAAAGGGAGAGATTTTACATAGAAAGGACAGTTTATAAGTATTTTCCTAGGGTACGTGTATGCCCCTAACCAAACCAATCTGGACTTACTAGAACTTAAACAGTTATATGTCCATATTGCGGGGTCTCCATCCCTGTATTTTTGGTGGAATTCTGGCCACCCTAGGGCTCTTCATGAAGAGTCACTGATTAATTCAACAAATATCTATTGAGACACAGATAGGTAGCAGTCATGATATGGGGATACAACTGCAAGCAGGATATTCATGAACCTCACCCTAAGCAGCTGATGACCTTGTGAAAGGTTCTGGGGTCTCTTAGGATTTGTCTGACTTGTTTTCTGAGTGCCAGTTCTGTTGACTCCCACAATGTCCACTATTCTCCTTTCCCCATTCCATTTGCCTTGGAGATGATTGCTACCACTAGCCATACCCACCCAGCTGTACTGTCAGTGCCCAGCAGAGTCACTGCTCCTCTGATGGTGCCCATCAAATTGCTCTATGGCTGTAGTGTCCCTGTTAAAGATGTGGAGGACCATGCCCAGGCTGCCATGAGCTGAGGATGCTGAAGGAACTGGTGTCATTTCCCACCATGTTAGAAGTTGCCTGCATCCATGTTACTGACATCTTACAATCCATCAGGTGATGGTGACCATTGCAAAGAGGAAAAACTAAGTAAGGTAACCAGACAGAGAAATGGTAGGGATATCCTTTTATATAGAGTGATCGGCAAGGGTCACTCTGATAAGGTGAGCTTTGAGCTGAGACAGAAGAGAGTGAAGGAAGTAATCACATGAATATCTGGAGGAAGAACATCACAGGCAGAGGGATGAACAAGTGCAAAGGTCCTGAGGAAATATTGCATCTGATATTTTCAAGTAACCCCAGGGAAGAGAATGTGGTTGGAGCAGACTGAATTAGGAGGAAATGAAGTCAGGAAGTAGAGGAGTCAGATCACATAGAGTCTTGTAGGCCTTGGGAAGGACTTTGGATTTTCTTCTGAGTTGCACAAGAAGCCATTGTGAGGAGGTGCCAAGAAAAGTGGCATGATGTGACTTGGGTTTGAGAATCAACCCAAGAAACCCAACCAACCCATCTCTTTGGTCTGGGGTGTGGCAAATAGACTGAAGGGATCCAAAAGGGGAAGTAGCGAGATCATTTGGGGGCTTTGAAATAATATAGGTGAGACATGATGGTAACTTGGATCAGGATAGTAGCAGTGAGGTTGGAGGACCCGGTTGGACTCAAATTTTACCGTATATTGGATATGAGGTGGGAGGGAAAGAGAGTTAGGATGACTCCAGGTTTCTTAGCCTGAGTAACTTGAGAAGTGATGTTAGTTGACTGGGATGGGAAGTCTAAGGGAGAAGCAGGCTGGTGGGGTAAGGTTAAAACTTTAGTTATGGACATGTTGATTTCAAGATGCCTGTTAAGTATCCAGGGTAGATTTTGATTAGGCAGCTGAATATACAAGATTAGAGTATAGGAAGAAATCTGAATTTGTGATTTAAAATTGGGGGCCTTCATCATATAAATCAGTGGAACTAAGTTAGATTAAATAGGCACTAAGCATTATAGATAAGAGAAAAGATCTGAGGACTCCTTCTGAAGGATCCTGGAGACCAGCAACATGCAGAACTAAAGAAACAGTAAGCATGTAGGGAAAAAACAAAACAAAACAAAACAAAAACTGAGCAGAAGCAGCCAGTGAATGTGGTGCCCCAAAGACTCATTCAAGAAAGCATATCAGGGGATAATCAGCTGTATCAAATGCTGTTAACACAAGGAGCAAAATGAGTCTAAGGATTGACTGAGGAAGACTAAGGTTGTCTGTATAGAGGTCATTTTTATGTGAACGAATATTTATTTCCAAACTGAGACACTTTTGAGAATGAAAGCTGATGTGTATTACTAATCTACTACTTTCTAACAAATTATCCCCCAAACTTAGTGACTTAACAGCAAACATTTATTATCTCATACAGTTTATGTGGGCCTAGAATTTTAGAGTGGCTTTGCTGCACAGTTCTATCTCAGGACCTCTCACGAGATGGCACTCAGATATTGGCCAGAGCTACAGTCATCTGAAGGCTTAACAGAGGCTATAAGATCTCCTTCCAAGGTGGCTCACTCACATGGCGAGTTAGCGCTGGTTGTTGCCAGAGGCCCCAGGGTCCTAACAACATAAAATCTGATTTCCTTCAGTGCAAGTGACCCAAGAAAGCAAGGATGAAATGATTACACAAGTCAGCCCTACTCAGTCTGGGAGGGAACCACAGAAGAGTATGAATACTTGGAGGCTAGGATAATTGGGGGTTATCCTAGAGGATGGCTACAAGAGGATGTTATTAATATTTATGCCCAGACAGGTGGCTCAGGCCACCATCTGACTCTTGGTTTCAGCTTGGGTCATGATATCAGGGTCATGAGATCAAGCCCTATGTTGGGCTCCGCATTCAGCAGGGAGTCTGCTTGAGACTTTCTCTCTCTCCCTCTGCCTCTCCCCCCACTCGCACATTCTCTCTCTCTCTCTCAAATAAATAAATAAATCTTTAAAAATATATATTTATGCCCAGACAACAGATGTGAGCAGGAACCATCTCAGGCAAACTGAGATGTATGGTCACCCTAGTCTGGTGACTTTGAATAGAATGGTTTCAGGGGAGTGGAGTGATAGAGGTGAGAACCATACCAATGAAACTCAGTCTCAAAACTTTTGCTCTATTACTGGATGAAAAATTAGCTCTTTTTCCATCTCTTTCCACTAGGCTTGAACTAGAATTGTGAATATGACTGGTAGCCAATTTGCCATTAACTTGGTGTCAAAGAATAAAACCAACAGAAAACCTTCTGTCAAGAGACAGAAATTCTCGGGGCACTTGGGTGCCTTAGTCAGTTAATTGTCTGCCTTCTGCTCAGGTCATGATCCCAGGGTCCTGGGATTGAGTCCCACATCGGGCTCCCTGCTCCGCGGGGAGTCTGCTTCTCCCTCTGCCTCCTGCTCCCCCTGCTTGTGCTCTCTCTTTCTCTCTCAAATAAATAAATAAAATCTTAAAAAAAGAGAGAGAGAGAGAGACGGAAATTCTCAGTAACATTGTCTGAGCACTTGGATCCAGTCAAGCCTAAAGCTCACAGTAGCTGGAAAGGTCATCACACTTTCCCCCAGCCCCTTTAAAAAAAATAGACTTCTCAAATTAACAACCAAAAGAATCCAGATGAATGTCTCTCTTATTTAAGCAAATTCTCATGGACCACAATCTACAAATGTCCCAAACACATCCAGGCATGTCTGAGTGCAGGGTAAACATAGCTTAAACTTGGTCTGGTCTCCCTGCGACTCCAGGAACGTTGTTCAGATCATCTCCTTTAAGGACTTTTATTTATATCAGCATCTTAATTGGTGGCTAGGATTATATAATGGATTTTATATGTAGGAGTATACACTGACATTGAGTTCATATTGGTACTTGAGCAACCCATAAAAGTCCATCTTCAAAGACAGGAAATGCCACAAGTCCTTCGTTAGAGACAATGTTACTCTATGAAACACTGAGGGCTCTTCCCTAAATCAATCCAATAACAAAATTCTTGCCTAGGAAAATGCTTCCAGCAGAATGGTTGGACCATCCATCCTAAACCAAACTGAAGTCCCTCTCTATACAGGAAAAGAAAATATCCAGGTTTAGATTATATGTTAGTTACTTTCTCTTCTCTTACTTTCTAACTAACCACCTTCAAGATCTTGATTCCTTCAGTCATCCAGCAGGAACAAAGTTGGATTTTTATATAGCCTATCAGAAATTATTTTGAATTTGAAACAAAACAAAACAAAAAAACCCTCTATAGGTAGAAGGACATAGAAGAGAGGCTAGAGGTGAACAGAGAAAGTTAGCAGTGGCTGAAATCAGCCTGCAGGCTCTCCCTTGCAGAAGGGCTATCCCGGAGCTGCGGAGTAAGGGCTTGCCACCTGGAGGTTTCCCCAGACCACTGCCTCTTTATAATGCACATTGAGAGACAAGAACAGAACTGAGCTGTGCATGCAGAAAATTGAATGTGTCCATTGATCCAACAAGTCTGAACAAATTCTCATTCTTGTTATCACAGCAATTAGTCCCATGGTCATTGGAGCATTGAAATACAGCAGTTTGGTGCCACTTGTCTTACTCCCTTGTTTTACCCAAACATGAAACACATTCAGATTGGGACAGAGCAAACCTTCTTAACTTTCAATCACCATCTGCTTCAATTTAGGAAATGGTTTGAGGAGAGGGAGTGGCAGGGAGGTGACATTTAATTTCAAGATCTCCCCACTGCTCCCCATTGCCGCCACTGCATTAGCTTGCTCCTTTCAGAGAACACAAACATTTCCTGAGCAACTACTTTACATGAGATACTTTCTTATACATTGTCTCATTTAATCTCACAAGTAGGATTTATAGCTGCCTCTCTTGAAGAGGCACAGCTTACACGGAACACTGCATGTGGTAGAAACATTGGTGGTAGAAACAGTGGTAATGAACAAAATGTGCTAATGGGTTGAACATAGAACCAAGAACCCACAGAGCCAATTCATGATCCCAGACCCACTACTGCCCTTGAGATATGACCTCAACAATACCATCTGTACCTCAGTTTCCCTTAAAATGCAATGTACAACAGAGGAGTGTGATTGCCATGTTGAATGTAGCACCCGGAGCTTCTTTAAAGGTGTTTCAAAATGCACGGCATGATAACTCTTGAGTAAATAGGCATTTCACACTTAGACTTACCCAGTCGGGGTGTGGAGGATGATGTGAATTGATCCCACTGCTTTCTCCATGTAGTTCAATGTTTCCAGATGGTGCGTTCAATTAGAGTTTATTTCAGCATCTTAAATGAAATCTATTGAGAAATGATAGCTCACTTTAGAAGTGTACACTCTACCGGGGGGAAAAGCATATCAACACACTATCCCTAACATGCTATGTTACTTCTCCACAGCTCATGGCATGGAAACTGCCATAACTTTCCCCAGGCAGACTTAATAGAGAAAAAGTCAGTGCTGTTTCCTCTGCTGAGTATCAGATTTTTCCTCTTGAACATTCTCAACTTTGGCACTATGGACATTTGGAGTTGGATAATTACTTTTTTTTTTTTTTAAAGTAGGATCAATGCACAGCATGGAACCCAATGTAGGGCTTGAACTCACAACCCTGAGATCAAGACCTGAGCTGAGATCAAGAGTTGGACACTCAGCCAACTGAGCCACCCAGGTGCCCCTTGAGTTGGATAATTCTTTATTGCGGGGGTTGTCCTGTGCACTGAAGTCTGTTTATTAGCATGCCTGGCCTCTACCCACTAGATTTCCATAGCAGCTGTCCCCAAACTGTAACAACGAAAAATATCTCCAGACATTGCCAGCTGTCTGGGGGTAAAATCACCGGGTCTTCTGACTACTCCCTGGCCACATATCTAGTCCTTGGGAATGGCAAAGGAGTTATGTTTTTATCTACCTGATCATAGTAAGAAAGAGAAAATGAATTTCCTCTGAAAGAAGTCCATTAAATGTTGAGTGATTCTTCCCAGAACTACAGTTATACCTAAATTATTACAGGGTTAATCCAATTTCCTCTGAGGCCATGCTGATTTAGGCAAAACAGCCCTTCATCAGTTTCTCTTCCACACTCCCTCTTCTGTTCCCTCCTGTGCCTGGAGAGGTTCAACTATTCTCAGAACACACAGTCATAGAGCGTCTTGCAAGGTTGGATACCTTTGGATCCTCTAATACACACACACACACACACACACACACACACACACACCTAGACAACCCAACACATGGCTATAGGGTGATGAATAAAGTCAGTTTCCACCACCATGTTTTCCTTACTCAACTCACCTGACTTTCCTTCCTCTGGCCATAGAATGTTCCATTCCCTTCCATTCATGAAACTCTTACCCACCTTCAGCCACACCCCTCTTCTTGTTAGGAGATCCATGCCCTCTAAGCTTCCAAAATTACAACAACAACATATATATGTATATACACACACACATATATAATTTACAACAAATTTACAACAACAACATATATATACATATATATTACATATGTACATACATTACATATACATACATATATGTACAATATATTACATATGCTGTATGTACATATGTAATGTTTACATATGTAATATGTTGTACACATATGTACAACATATGTATATATTGACCATCTGAAATCTATGCAGTATTATAATAATTATATAATAATTATATAATATATTATTGTAATTATATATAAAATATAATTTTATATTATATATATAAATTATTGTATTACTTATATATTATATATATAATTACTGTCATACTGCATAGATTTCAAATGGTCAGTTCTCATAAATAAGTAGCAAATGTTTTTTCCCTTCTGACTTAGCTAAATCTACAGCCGGTGTCTGTGTTGATGACTGCCCAGATATTATCTGGAAATGCTCACCACAGCTCGCATTGCATACAGGTGCTCACACACAATAAAAAAATAGACCCCCAGATTTCCCCTTGTCCCCTTCCATATCCACCCTGCTCAGGACAAACCTGTGCCTCCCCACTGTGCACACCCCACTGCTTTCTCTATAGCCATGCTCTCACACTTCCATGCTGAGAGGGCTGAGAAGCTGCTGCAGGAGGGCTGGACTCTGGGGAAACATGAGCCTCACCTTCAAAGAGCTTAAGGTATAGCGAGGACCAAAGGCAGGTAAGCAAGTAATAATATAGGGCAATGTGGGAAGAACCTACAGGGCAGGCTAGCAATCCCATCTTGGGGATTGAGCTCCCAGAAACCCTCCTAAACAAAATGCCATCTAATTTAATTTTTTCACTGAAATATAGGCTTTTATTTGTAACAAACAAATATTAAGCTATAAAGTATTTTTGTACAAATTTAGTACTTTCTTAGCATGGTATTTATCATCTATGAATGATTTTGGGGAATTCAGAATTGTTGCAAATATTTGTATGGAAAAAAAAAAACCCTCTGACAAATAAACAGTGATTTTTAAAAGGCCAAAAAATTATGACATACAGTTTTTTGGTGCTTTGAATATATTTTAGTGTTCTAGACTGAGCCCTATACCATGCTTATTGTTACAGAATTTTCTAAGGGGGAAAGGTTTTACCATAAAACTTGAAAAGCAGCGTGGAAGAATGGGAAGAACATGGGTTTTAAAATCAGATCTGGGTTTGAATTCCAGCTCTGGTACTCAGTGGTAGTATAAAATTTAGTTACTGTGACTCAGTTTCCCTATGATACTGAAGGTCATATCTACACTCCAGGACTGTTGGAAGGACAAGATGTAAAACACAAGTGAAAGTCCTAAAATAGCCTGCAGGCAGAAACATCCCCCAGACTAATCATACATTTATTTTAGGTGACAAAGATTTTAACTCAAAGACCACGACGCCTGTCCTCAGAGAACATGACATGTATCTCTGAGTGATGCAGGCCAAGAGAGACTTGGGAGAGTATTCTTTGTAGCAGTCTAAATAATGAAAGATGTCAAGAAAACTCAGAGAGGTTAACTAGTCCCCCTCTGACTCAACACTTTCTATATATCAGCAACAAGTTAAAATGGGTTTGCCCTTAGATAAACCTTCAGGACAACATGATTTCAGGGCAAAGAGAAAGTTCCCTAAACTCCAAAGATATCTTCCTATCTGTTCAGTAGTGCCTGAAATTAACTGGGAGGACTAATGTTTCATTCTATAATTAGATATAAAATGCCCTAGAAGAGGTAACTTCTTAATGTTTAGAAACTTTTGGCCAAAGAATACAAATAATGGTGTCAGATCTTTTATAGGCAAGGTTCTAAGGGCAGTGGTTCTTACACATTAAAGGGAGTAAGAATTACCCAGGTGGTATATTTAAAAACAGGTTCAGGGGTGCATGAATGACACAGTCAGTTGAGTGCCTTATTCTTGGTTTCATCTCAGGTCATGATCTTGGAGTCGTGGGATCGAGTCCCATGTCAGGCTACATACCTAGCATGGAGTCTGCTTGAGACTCTCGCTCCCTCTGCCCCTCCAACCCTACCCCCAGCCCTCTCCTCTCTCTCTGTCTGAAATAAATTTTTAAAATGAATAAATAAATAAAAAGCAGGTTCAGATATTTGTATACTCACATACACAGCAGCATCAGTCCCCATGGCCAGAATGTGGAAGCAGCCCGAGTGTCTCCTGACAGACAAATAGATGAACCAAAGGTGGTAAACGCATACAATGGAATACTATGCAAACGTACAAAGGAACTTCTGACACATTCTACAACACGAGTGAACCTTGAGGACCTTATGACAAATACCGTGTGATCCCACTTCTATGAAGTATCCAAAGTAGTCAAATTCACAGAGACAGAAAGTAGAAGGGTAGTTGCCAGAGGCGGGGGGAGGGAGAATGGGAAATTAGGGTTTAATGGGGACAGAGTTTCCGTCCGGGAAGATGAAAAGTTCTAGAGGTGGATGGTGGTGATGGTTGTACAATAATGTGAATGTACTTAATGCCACTGAACTGTACACTTAAAAATAGTTATAATGGTAAATGTTATGTTATGCAGATTTGACCACAATCTAAAATAATAATAACAATACAAAAGGGGGAAAAAAGCAGGTTTCTGGGTCCTGCTGTCAATAAGTCTGATTTAGTAGGTGTATTTGTTAGGGTTTCAACCGTAGACAGAATTCATCCCAGATGGCTCAGCAGAAGGGCCTAAGATGAGGGTGTGAACAAGGTCAAGAAGGCCACAGGGATGTTTAGGCACCCAGAGACCTGTGACAGCAGAATGGCATCACTGTTCCTGCAGCTGAAGAAGCAATGGTGGAGAGGACAGAGATGGTGTTGCCCAAGCCCAGTGAGAGCTGGCTCCATGACGTGGCGCAGCCAGGATGAGGGGCTAAGCAGCCACGAGGAGGTGTGTGCTACAGAGACGTAAAGACAAAGCAGGGCAGGGCCTGGAAGAAGTATGCTGATTCCCACCCCTCTTCTTTTCTCATCTCCTGCTGGGGCCTCCCATTCACCAAACCCAACTCAAAGTAGACTAGGAGCCAGGGACCCAGACTAGGAGCCAGGGACCCAGTTAGCAAGGGACAGCCTGGCAGGGTGCAGAGCAAGCAGAGAAACGTGGAGAATAAGTTTGGTGGAGGCAAACAGAATAAGCCACATAATAGGTCTGAGTGGTGCTCTGGATTCTGTGTTTTCATTTTTAATGTTTTATTTAACTTCAATTTAGTTAACATATGCTATATTATTAGCTTCAGGGGTAGAATTTAGTGATTCATCAGTTGCAATATAACACCCAGTGCTCATTCCATCAAGTGCCCTCCTTAATTCCCAACACCCAGTTACCCCATCCTCCCACATACCTCCCCTCCAGCAACCCTCAGTTTGTTTCCTAGAGTTCAGCATCTCTTATGCTTTGCCTCCCTCTCCGTTTTCATCTTATTTTAATTTTCCTTCCTTTCCGCTATGTGGATTCTGTGGGGGTTTTTTCTTTTTTTTTTTTTTTTTATTGTTGTGTTAGTCACCATACAATACATCATTAGTTTTTGATGTAGTGATCCGTGATTCATTGTTTGCAAATAACACCCAGTGCTCCATGCAATACGTGCCCTCCTTAATACCCATCACCGGGCTAACCCATCCCCCCACCCTCCTCCCCTCTAAAACTTTCAGTCTGTTTCTCGGAGTCCATAGTCTCTCATGGTTTGTCTCCCCGCTCCGATTCCCCCCCCTTCATTTTTCCCTTCCTTCTCCTAATGTCCTCCATGCTATACCTTATGTTCCACAAATAAGTGAAACCATATGATAATTGTCTTATTTCACTTAGCATAATACTCTCCAGTTCCATCCATGTTGATGCAAAAGTTGGGTATTCATCCTTTCTGATGGTTGAGTAATATTCCATTGTATATATGGACCACATCTTCTTTATCCATTCGTCTATTATAGGGCATCTTGGCTCTTTCCACAGTTTGGCTATTGTGGACATTGCTGCTATGAACATTGGGGTGCATATGGCCTTTCTTTTCACTACATCTGTATCTTTGGGGTAAATACCCAGTAGTGCGATTGCTGGGTCATAGGGTAGCTCTATTTTTAACTTTTTTTTAGGAACCTCCACACTGTTTTCCAAAGTGGCTGTACCAACATGCATTCCCACCAACCGTGTACGAACGAGGGTTCCCCTTTCTCTACAACCTCTCCAACATTTGTTGTTTCTTGCCTTGTCAATTTTTGCCATTCTAACTGGTGTAAGGTGGTATCTCAATGTGGTTTTGATTTGAATTTCCCTGATGGCTAATGATGTTGAACATTTTTTCATGTGTCTGTTAGCCATTTGTATGTCTTCTTTGGAGAACTGTCTGTGCATGTCTTCTGCCCATTTTTTGACTTGATTATTTGTTTTTTGGGTGTTGAGTGTGAGAAGTTCTTTATAGATCTTGGATATCAGTCCTTTGTCTGCAGTGTCATTTGCAAAAATCTTCTCCCATTCTGTGGGTTGCCTCTTTGTTTTGTTGACTGTTTCCTTTGCTGTGCAGAAGCTTTTTATCTTGATGAAGTCCCAAAAGTTATTTTCGCATTTGTTTCCCTTGCCTTTGGAGACCTGTCTTGAAAGAAGTTGCTGTGGCCAATGTTGAAGAGGTTACTGCCTATGTTCTCCTCTAGGATTTTGTTGGATTCCTGTCTCACACTGAGGTCTTTCATCCATTTTGAGTTTATCTTTGTGTGTGGTGTAAGAGAATGGTCGAGTTTGATTCTGTGTTTTTAAAAAACACCTTAGGAAATCCTTTTGTAGGGGCCCCCAACACATCCTAAGGACATGGTCTTAGGAGAAAGGGCTGGAATGCAAGAAAGCACTGAGTGGCCAAAGTGTTGTTGCAGGTGGACATGGGGTAGACTAAGCTGATAGAAGGGGCGCAAGACACAATGCCACAACCGTGACCCACAGACCAGTACTACTGTTCCCCTTCAGTTGCCAAACTGAATCTTCATTGGAGGACACCACCCGTACAACATCACCTCAAACGTCTCTGTACCTTAATGCACACAGCTACGGTTTCTGTGGATGAGCAGGCACCTGACAGATTTGCCTGTCTGAGAAAGTGGACAAGTTCTTGGCAGACCCAAATGTGATATAGAGCCTACTAAAACCACAAGCATCATTATTCTAAAGACTGCATCTGCTTTTAAGTAAACTCTCAGATTAAGCAATAAACCTGCAGAGTTCTAAGAAAGTCAGATGCTGCCCAAAAACTTTGCAACCTGTGTATTAATACAAATAGGTTGCTAACTGTGGACAAGGAAACAGTAGCTATTTCAAGAGATCGTAAGTTATGTAGAAGTTAAGTGTAAAGCTTCTAATATACAATAAGCATCAGTTATACAATCGCAAGATTCATTCTTATTTATTCATTTATTTAACTTTTACTGAACCCCTGTAGTACAGGTGTGAATCTGGATGCCAGGAGGATAGTGCTGAACACAACAGATGAGACCTAGTTTCTTGAGCAACTGAAGTAGCTCAGGATATGGCAATGACTTCTGCCACACCACAGATTTTTGGAGGTTAACAAGACTGAATTACTCTTCACAGGACTTTAGTGAATGTGCTGATGTTTTCCTAAGAACAGGTGGTGGAGTAAAATTCTAGTCTGTGTCCTATAAATTCTGTCCACCAAAGCTTGGCACAACAGTTTATTCTTCCTCCCTTCCTTCCTTCCTTCCTTCCTTCCTTCCTTCCTTCCTCCCTCCTTCCCTTCCTCCCTCCCTCTCTTCCTTCCTTCCTTCCTTTCTCTCTCTCTTTCCTCTTCCCTCCCTCCTTCCTTCCCCCCACCCCTCCCTCCCTCCCTCCTTCCTTCCTTCCTTGCTTTGCTTTTCCCCGATCATAGCTAAACTGTTATACTAGTTATGCTTTAAAAATTATTACTCCAATATTCAGTCCCAGCCAAATAGTTCTGGAAAACAATCTTAACCTCCTCTACCACCAAATTCAAGGGGCTTTTATATTGAAGTCAGAAAACACCCAGAATTGTTCAGTAAATAGCCTATTTTGTGTTCCTAGAAGCGAACAGAGAAAATACTCCTCCTAAGGAACTATCACATTGCTACTCAATCGTATTTTATTGATCGCTGATGCCCCAGCTCTAACCAGGGTAACCAACTCATTCCAGTTTCAGGACTAGTGTCCCAGGAAACTGCTCAGTCATGGGGAAGGCAAAATAATTGGTCATCCTTCCTCTAACACAGTAATGCCTAACAGATTCTCAATACACATCTTCTGTATGAATGAAGAAACAACCTCATAAAAAAAATATGCAAAACTCACTCTCACATTCCACCAACTCAGTTCTCTCTAGGACATTTTCATGTAAAACCAGAAAAACGTGACTTTCATACAAAAGGCTGTTTCCACTTATAATCCTTAAAAATCAGATGTTTTAGATTTGAACCTTAAAATATTAAAATCCACATATAAACTCTGTCAATATGTTTATTTTAGGATTCTAGGAGAAAAATATCACGGTGCTTATTCTTGTTATATGCTGTAACTTTCATTCATTCAGATATAAGTGGGGCAAGCAAATGCATTTGGAAAATAGACTTTGAAACTCTGATCTTTAAAAAACAATCTGATGGCTTTGGGGCAGTCATAAACCCCGAGATTATGGCTTTCTTCAAGGCAGGGGCAATGAGGCATGCCAAAATGTGGTTCTCACCTCTCCTTTCCTTCAGGGGCCAAAAAGAGCCACATTACATATGTAACATCGCCTTCATAGAGGCTGAAGAACCCAAACAAGCTGCATTTGTGTTTCATCACTGAAGGCAGCTCCTGTCTCATGACCTCATGCGTTGTGAGCTGTCATAGGTACAGTGACATTTCATTGTGCACAGATACTTCCCAGGCTGGCTCCTCAGGAGAGGGCTGGCTGCGGGCTCAGTCTCTCCCACTGCAAAGCTTTATTAGCCATTATCCTTCGTGACTTCAAGGTGAGATCTCAGCATGCAGTAAGAACTGCTCATTTTCCGCTGTTTCTCACATAACAGGCAAATTTATTTCCCTTATAAAACAGAAATTGCAGGTGTAAATGCCACCTACACAGCTATTTCACTGCAGGGGCCACCCCCCAAAAAGACAGTATCTTATCCACAGGATGTGCTTTTCTGTAGTTTAAACCAAGTTAAATAAGAAAGAGCCACAAATTGATCTGCCCCTTTCTTTCTTCTTTTTCTTTTCTTCCTCCCTCCCTTCCTCCCTTTCTTTCTTTCTCTTTCTTTCTTTCTTTCTTTCTTTCTTTCTTTCTTTCTTTCTTTCTTTCTTTATTCTTTCTTTCTTTTCTTTCTTTCTTTCTTTCTTTTTTCTTTCATTAAATGGTTTTTATATTTAAGTTGTCTGTTAAAGAGCATAATTTCTTTATTGAGTTATAATCGACAAATAAAATTGTAACATATTTAAAGTGTATAAGGTGATGACTTGATATACGTATATGCAGACATTGTGCAAGGGTTCACAGCATCGTTTTAATTAACACATCCATCACCTCACATATTTACCTTTTTTTAGAGAACCCTTATGTTTTACTACCTCAGCAAATTTCAGTTGTATTATACAACATTATCAACTACAGCCACCATGTTATACACTAGATCTCCAGACCTTATTCATCTTATAACTGAAAATCTCTACCCTTTGACCAGCCTCTCCCTATTTATCTCCCTCTCCCTAGCCCTTATCAACCACTGTCTATTCTACTCTCTGGTTCTATGTGTTTGACTTTTTTTTTAGATTCCATACATAAGTGATATTATATGGTATTGGTCTTTCTTTGTCTGGCTTATTTCACTTAACATAATGCCCATCAGGTCCATCCATGTTCCCACAAATGACAGGATTTCCTTTTTTTAAAAGGCCAATATTCCATCATATGTATATAGACCACATTTACTTTATCCATTCACCTGTTGTCAGATGCTTAGTTTGTTTCCATACCTTGGCTACTATGAATAACGCTGCAATGATCATGGGGGTATGAATATCTCCTGAAATAGTGATTTCATTTCCTTTGTATGTACCCAGAAGTGGATCATATGGTGGTTCTATTTTTAATTTCTTGAGGAATCTCCATATTGTCTTTCATAGTGCTGCACCAGTTTACAGGGATTCCATTTTCTCCGTATCTTGGCCAACACTTGTCATCTCTTTTTGATAATAATATCCTGGCAGGTGTGAAGTAATATCTCATTGTGGTTTCAATTTGCATTTCTCTGATGATTGGTGATGATTGGTTGAGTATCTTTTCATGTACTTGTTGGCCATTTGTATTTCTTCTTTGGAAAAAGACATACAAATGTTTATTCAAGTTCTTAGCCCATTTTTATTGTATTGAATTGTATGACTTGTATGAATTCCTTGTGTATTTTGGATATAACCCTCATAGCAAATATGTGGTTTGCAAATATTGTCTTCCATTCCACAGGTTGCCTTTTCATTTTGCTGATGATTTCCTTTGTTGTGAAGAAGCTTTTTAGTTTGGTGTAGTCCCACCCATTTGTTTTTGGTTTTATTGCCTTTGCTTTTAGTGTCAAATCCAAAAAAATTATTGGTAAGACCAATGTCAAGGAGCTCACCCCCTATGTTTTCTTCTAGGAATTTTACAGTCTCAATTCTTATGTTCAAGTATTTAATCCACTTTGAGTTACCTTTTGTGTATGGTGTAAGATAGGGGTCTAGTTTCATTCTTTTGCATGTTGGTATCCAATTCTCCCAACATTATTTGTTGAAGAGACTGTCCTTTCCCTATTATATATTCTTGGCTCCTTTATTGAAAATTAATTGATCATATATACATGGGTTTAATTTTGGGCTCTCTATTCTATATTGATCTACATACCTGTTTTTATGCCATCTTCCCTCCTTCTTTCCTTTTTTTTTTTTGTCCTTTCTTCCTTTTTTTCCCTATTTCTCTCTCCTCTCCCTGTGATTTCCTAAATTCGTTTGACTATAGAAACTTTATATCGTAAAATGCCAATCAATAGTCTGCAAGACTAATGTTCTTTAGAGAACAGTTTAGGAAATACTATCTCAAACTCTGAGTGGAGATTTATAATCTATTGTGTTCTCATTTCCATGGAATGTCCCAGACCTAGCTTATAAACTAAAATGTTCTCACCTTTACATCTGGAGTAGAATGTTGTATAGTGGAAATTCACTGGTCCCAGGCCCAGCTTGGGCACTAAATCACTGCTCAATCTCTTCATGTCTGCAATGGGAGTTTGGAATGAGGTATTTTTTAATGTCCCTTCAGTTCTAATCACTGTCTATATTAATTGGTACACACACATACACACAATATACCCCACATTATGAAGGCTGTTATGGGCTGAATTGTGTGACCCCCAAAAGTCAGTACCTCAGAAACCCTAACCCTTAGCACCCCATAATGTAACCATATTTGGAGATAAAATCTTTAAAGTGGTGATTGAGTTCAAATGAGGCTGTTTGGTTGGGTCCTGATCCAATATGCTTGGTATCCTTATAAGAAGGGGAAGAGACATCAGGGATGCATGCACACAGAGACAGGACCATGTGAGGACACAGCCAGAGGGTGTCATCTGCAAGTCAAGGAGAGAGGCCTATCCAGGAGAAACCAATTGTGCTGACACCTTGTCTCAGACTTCCAGCCTCCAGAGCTGCGTGTTTCTGTTGTTTTGTGTCGGCTGCCCATTTTAGGGGCTTTCTCCTTGGACCCCACCTAACAACCTCCACTAATATCTCAGTAGCCAGAAATGTACCATACAAGCCCCTGTTGAAACAGAAGGTGAGAAATGAATTTTTTTTTTTTTTTAACCAGGGCACCTCTACAAAAAAAATTGAGAAGGAGAAAAGAAGGGGATCATGGATTTGGAGTAGGCAGTACAAGTGTAGGGCAAAGAGAAATGCTTTCATCTAGAATGTTCTTTTAATTTTTTTAGAGGCTATGAGATATGAGCTAGATCCAGAGGCAAACATGGGGGAAAGGGGAGTCTATGCAGAGGGGTCATCTCAGCAAAGACAGAAGGTCAAAGACCATAAATCAGGTAAGACCCAGTGAAGTTAGGGCTTGGGGCAAACAAGCCGGTGAGGAAAGGTACTAGGTTAGTCAGAGCATGTAGGTCAGGGGGTAGCTGGGGAGCATGTTGGTTTTCTAAGGCTGTCATAGCATATTCTGAGTGGCTTAAACAACAGCAGTATATTTCCTCACATTTCTGGATGCTGGAATTTTAAGATCAAGGTGTCAGCAGGGTTGGTTTCTTCCATGGCCTCTCTCTTTTCCTGTAGATGGCTGTTTTCTCCCTCTCTTCAGATGGTCTTCCCTCTGTGTGTGTCTGTGTCTTAGTCTCCTGTTTTTATAAGGACACCCATCCTATTGGATTAGGCCCACTCCTAACGACCTCACCCTAATCACCTCTTTAAAGGCTCTCTCTAAAGACAGTCACATGCTGAGGTACTGGGGGTTAGGTCTTCAACATATGAATGGGGAGGGGGGACACAATTCAACTCATAACCAAGAAGATCTTAAAATCTTAGTTTAAGAGTTTACGTTTTCTTCCGTCTGTAATAGGAAGACAGTAGAGGTTTTTGAGCAGGGAAAATATCCAAATTGTTGTTTTTCAGCAAGCTAGCCTTCTTTTGGTATTGTGTAGGATGTATTAGCAGAAGGGAAACCTGAGGGTGACTATTGCTTCATTGTAAGAGGTAGTAATGATCTGATTTAGGACAGTAGAAATAGAAATGCAAATAGGAGGAAAAGGGGCAGGGGTAAATTCAGGAGAATAACCAGAATCTGGTGATGAATTTGATGCAGGGGTGAGGATAAGGGAGAGGTCAAAGGCCATCTCGAGGTTTCTGAGGCCAGATGATGGAGTGGGCGGGGGCTGTGTTCACTGAGATTGGAATAGAAAAGGAGAAGCAGATGGGGTGGTGAGGGGGAAGGCGAGTGCCATTTTGGGGCCTGATGATGATTTTGAGATGTGTGTATGACACCAGAGTGGAGCTGTTGCAAAAGCAGCTGATGTATCAATCCAGACCTTGGGCCTCACCAAGAGTCATATTTTCAACAGCAGGCTGGCCTGAGACAAACTTTTGAGTAGGAAAATTTGTCACTGAGGTCTTTCCACTTCCCAGTCCTGTCATCTCCCCTAATCCCTGGGTCCCAGGCCCACATGCTCCCAAGTTGCCTTTCTTCCTCCCAAATGCAGACACCCCTACACTCAGATTCTGTGGATTCTGAGTCATATACAAGGAGGACAGAATGATGATGCCCCAAAGGAGCGCTAGTTGGTCCTAAGAGATCCACAGCTGGTGGCATTTCAGGCAGTGTCAAGGAAAGGAGAGGGATTTTAGCCCATGTCTGGGAAGTATTTTGACTAAAGGTGCCTTTCCAATGCTCCTGGAATCACAGCATCCCCTCAGCCTTCTCAAAAGACTCTGAACCTAGAAATCATATTTTGACCACCTATTTGTGGCTGCTTCTGCTGACAAAACACCTTCAGCCCTAAAATTTGTATTTGAAAATCGAGAATCACATGCATGGATTTGCATGTAAAATGGGTTTGCATCACACTTGCAAACTTGACTTTCCTGAAGTAGTAGACAGCCAGATGGGCCCCTCGCTCTGGGAAAGGGTCATGGATTCCACCATTCCACTAGCATCATTTAATGAATGAATTATCTTTCTGCTTGCTGCCAAGTTTTCCAGAATGCTCTTCTTGTTAGGATTAGCTGTGAGCCAATGTCTGTCCAATTTTAGAGTCACAACACCAACATCAGGAAATGGATACCTATTTCAAGCTTGCCAAGCCTTGTACTTTGGTGAAGAAATGCATGCATTCTACCCAAAGATGAATTCTCTCTTTTCTCTGGGCCTCTATTTCTTTTGGGTAGTGTCACACAGATCAGCCCCTAGGCTGTCCACTCCACTCCTGGATCCGTCATTGCTGCAGTAATGCCAGGCCTTCAGCTTACTGCAGGTCTCTCACTGCAGCATCCTGCCCAGTGACTACGCTTGCTGACTCCTCTGGGTCCCCCCAAGAAAGGAACTTGCTTGAGATCAGTCATCCCTGTCCAGCACATAGCTTGGAGTTGGGCCAGAAACACTTTTATTCCTTCAACAGAGAAGGAAGGGAGTGAAGAAAGAACAGGGAACAAAGCTAGAACCAGAGGAGCAGGTGCACAGAGCAATCCAGGTACAACAGTGAAGGGCTATTGAGGAGACTTGGTAGGAGGAAGACCCCCTCTTTCTCTCCAGGGCCTCTTTCTTTTTCTCTCACAATCTGCATTTCTGACATTCTTCACCTCAAAGCCAGTAAGAGAGACCACTCCTTTTATTATCCCAAAGTCTGACCTGCTGGCCAAGATCTGAATTTGCAAGTTCATCTCTTTTCAGCTATGGATCATCTGCAGTGAAATGGTACCAACTGCCCAGTGATTTCCAGGTGGTGATCACCCACTGGGCCCTGGGACCCTTGCCCTAGCAAGCAGGTCAGTGTCTTAATTCCCTTTTCTTGGTTTCAGATAATGTTTGAGTAATCTGGAACTAATGTTTTCCCCTTTTCATTCAGGATTGGGCATTTTAGCTTAGTTCTACTCCTTTTAGCCAGAATGAGAAAAATCCTATGGCTCTTAAGCTCAGATTTGGTGCTAAATTAATATGCCAACGTGTTTTTTGTTGTTGTTGTTTTGCTTTTTAATGGATAACATGATTCTGGGAAAAAAAATCATGGTATTCTTAGTCTCTGCACTATCCAGTACAGTAGCTATTAGCCTCATGTTTTAATTTAAATTTAAATTAATTAAAGTTAGAAAAATCAAAATCCAGTTCCTCAGTCACACTAGCCACATATCAAGTACTCAGTGTCTACATGAGGCTGGCAGCTACCTTGTTGAACAAGGAACGTATAACATTTCCAACTTTGCAGGAAGTTCTACTAGATTGTTCTAAATAACCACTGTTTCAATTATTCTATTGCTGACTTTTGGTTGTGAAATGTAACTGTTTCTTTGCCCTATGGACTTTACCACACACTTGGATTTGGTCTAATAACAAAAGATCACTGGTTATAGGATATGTTTCATTTGTATTATTGTCTTAATTGCTATTATTAGGTTGATTCATAGTAATATACTTGTCAGGTTTGTGACTGATTTACTTATTTATTATTTCACAGATATAATTTGCTTGTGTGATTAATAGAATTTATTTCTAACCTGTATTCTGCTTCCTTGATATTGACATTCATTCATTTATTCCTTATTTATTCACTGGATACTTTGCAGAGGGTGTGTTCTCCATGCTTAGAGAGTGTGGTGTATTAAGTACAGATAATATAACATTACAATTAAGATCTGGGGCTCTGGTGTCCGTCCACTGTCTAGTGCCATCCCTCATTTTCCCATAAAGATAACAAACATAGAGACCTCATGGAATTATGAAAATAAAATAGTCAAAAACATGTACCATTATTAACACAGAGACTATCATATAGTAAATGGTCAGAAATGTTATTTTAATAATTGACCTATTTACTTTCATTATTGTTATTAAGGGCTGATGTTTAAGGTTCAAAAATATGAAAGAATCCCAGTCTGACCTTATTCTCAGTGTTGTCTTGTCTTTTCTGGCCAATCATTCTGCAAAGGAAATGAAGAGGCAGGACTGGGATTGTGGTTAGTGTGAATGTGTAGTTTCTTGCTAAAACAACCATTTTGACAGTTGCTGCAGTATGGTGAAATTTCCTGTTCTTTGTTCCACTGTTTTTCCTCCATAAATAAAAACTATGAATAAGCTGAATAGTAGCAAGCAAATAAGAAATTAGATTCTGAAAATGCTTGCTTTTCTTTTATAAAAGAATGGAGCTCATTCTAGAAAAACAACCCAAGATGAGGATAATTGAGTTTGCCTTGCTCCCTCAGTCTCATTACCTAGTTTTTTTTCTTTTAAAGAATTTATTTATTTATTGAGAGAGAGAGAGCATGTGAGCAGAGGGAGGGGCAGAGATAGAGGGAGAGAACGAATCTCAAGCAGACTCCATGCTGAGCATGGTGCCCCATGCAGGGCTCGATCCCAGGACCCTGAGATCACGACCTGAGCTGAAATCAAGAGCTGGAAACTTAACTGACTGAGCCACCCAGGCTCCCCTCATTCCCTACTTTTTAAAATGATTTCATTGTAAAAAGAATAAAATTGGTGATGAAAAAATAACACTACCTTTATTAATTGGGAATACTTGAATTTAGTAGAAATTCTTTCAAAGAATTCAAAACACTTAGAGAACTAGCTTCTGTCTGAAGCCTATAGATATATGTGGCAGGAAGTCAGTTAATGGGCTAGGTTCACATTTAAGGAAATCTTTGGTGCACTAAGATTACCTTCACTTCATCTTTACCTGTTCTTGCCTTTACCCCTTGCAGTGTGAGCCATCTGAGCCACCCATATTCTTGCAGTTACTCTTAGGACCTTCCCACGAACCTCACAGTTCAACCTCCCTGCTTCCTTTGGCACTGCTAACCATCTCACTCCTTGAAAAGGTATCCCCAGTATTCCCAGCTTTATTTCTGAGCTTGGCCCTCAGAACTCTCTAAATTGGAGTATATAGGGATGTATTCTTATTAAAATTTAATAGTATTTCTGACAAGGACCCTGCTAATATGCTATTCACATTTTTGGATGTTGTGAAGTTGAGAAATTTACCTAAAGTGGTGGATTACACAAGGAGGACAATAAGTAATCAACAGATTGGAACAATGAACCAATTGCAAAATCTTCATCTTTGGTGCCTCCAAAACAATGTCCAAATTGAGGATGGAGAAAAAGAGAAGTAGGTTAAGAGCAATGTAAGATATTTGTAAGTTTATTAAGGAAAATTATGTTAAGTGAAGTTGTGGGTATATTAGGAAAAGTTTGGGATATAGATAGAACAAGGGAATCTAACTTTTCATTGATGACTGAGAAAACGATTGATTTAACAGTCATGAAACATCTAGAGGAGTGTGTGTCTGGCAGACACTATGTGCTTAATGTTAGACATTTTTCTTCTTTTCCTTGCTGGTTAGACCAGAACTAGAACTTTGTGGACTCTTCTGGGGTGTGTGTGTACTTTACGATGGGTATTGACATGAAGAGCTCTCAGAGGGAGGAGGGAGGAGTTAGAAATCCATATGATGTGATGTCTGGAGGCACCATGTCTGTCCTCAAATGTGTGAGGATTGTCAAAGGACAGTCTGATTTAGTGCCTTCCCAGAATGGGAAGGACTGCTGTTCATCCTGGAAGGGTCAGCTTACAGCTGTGCTACCACTGAGCTGTAATATTAGGGTTAAAATGAGTGGCCTTTGGTCTGTCTTCCACCCCTGGCATGTCCTGATCTTTTCAGTAAGTGTAGACCTCAAGTTCCATGAAAAGTGGAGGTTATAACTATCTTTTGCACCCCTGAATCCCACATTTAACACAGCACTTGGCACATAATAAGCACTCAAAGAATGATGTGTTGAGATGAAGACTATTTCTCTCCGTAAATGTGTGTGTTCCCTATGGTTAAGCCCTGGCCCATCTCTCACTGCTCTCTCCCTCTGATATTTCTTTTTTTTTTAAAAGATGTATTTATTTATTTGAGAGGGAGAGAGAGAGAGAAAAAGTGCATACATGGGTGAGCAGGGGGAAGGACAAAGGAAGAGGGAGAGAGGAAGTCTCAAGCAGACTCCCTACTAGGTGAAGAGCCCAATGTGGGGTTCAATCCCAGGACTCTGAGATCATGACCTGAGCTAAACTCAAGAATTGGACACTTAAGCCACCCAGTGCCCCTCCCTCTGATATTTCATTCATCATTTGGTCTCAACCTTCACTTCTCTATGGGGAAAGTGCCTAAAGTTCTGACACTTCTTGCCAGACCCGTATTTCCAATTCCCTGCTGGATATTTCCAATTGGAAATCTCATTGTCTCTTCAATCACTAAATTACTAAGTTTAAGCTCCTCATTTTATCCTCCAGGCAAGCCTTCCCTCAGATTTCCCTGTTTCAGTGCTGATTTAACCATTTATTCAATCACCCAGCTTCTCAATAATGATGCATAAGCACTTGGGATTGTGAATGAGAGATATATAGTGTAGCTTGTTATCAGCCAAAATGGGGCCAATCAAAGTTAGTCAGTGAGACTTGTGTAGACCCAAGGCATAGGCCTAGTGTATGAGCCAACTGTTGGGGGAGGTCATGGAGAAGACATGACCACCAGTTGACCTGTGAGCTGGATGCCAGCAATTGAGGCTCCTCACCCTCTCACCTGTCCTTGGAATGTGCATTTTGCTTGCCTTTTCCATTCCCAGAAACTACCCCAAGGAGATAACCTCGAGATAGTTATGTAGTGTTGAGACCATCTAGATGCTATACATGACTGAACCCAGTTAAGGCCTCTATGCAAACTTTTAACATTTGGCAGGCTGGTGCAGAGATCTACTCATCTTGCAGCCACCCAAGACGAGCCTCATATGTAAATTCCCTTGCTTATTAAACCTGCCACTGGCCCACCTGGAATGGCCAGCCTCTTTGTTCTCTCCCTGCCCTCCCCACACTGAACATAGTTTCAGATTTCACCTAGAAAGCTCCTAAGGATGTTGTTAACTAACACCATCACAGGCAAAGGAGAAGTTAATTTTGGTCAAATATGAATTTCTGTGTCAACTTAATGAATAAACTTCTCCTCGTTAATAATAAAGAAATGAGATAAAGACATGTAAGCTAATTCCGTCAGTGAACTGGAGACTTAGGAGAGCTAATGGTCGGCTACAGTCTGAATCCAAAAGCCTGAGGACCAGGAGAGCTGATGGCAGAAGTTCCAGTCTTCGGGCAGAAGACAGATGTTGCAGCTTAAAGGCAGTCAAGCAGGAAGAATTCCATCTTACCCAGGGGAGAGCAGTCTTTTTGTCTATTCAGGCCTTCAACAGATTGGATGAGGCTCACTCACACTGTGGCGGGCATTCTGTTTTACTTAGTCTACAGATTCAAATGTTAATCTTATCCAGAAACACCTTCACTGACATACCCAGAATAATATTGACCAAATACCTGAGCACCCCGTGACCCAGTCAAGTGGACACATAAAAATAACCATCATACCTTCTCTGAGTGACATTTAACCCCTGTTCATACTTTGGCAATGAAGAAGAGTTCTTTGTTCCACGGGGTAGCCATTCCATTGCAGAGTAGCACCCTATTTAAAAGGATATTTAGCTTTTCTATCATGTCTATCCTAGGGAAATGACCTCACCTCAGTAGTTTCATTGGTCCAACGAGGCAGTTGGACGAGATGATACTGAGGCTCTGTCTTTGCCTACCCATCCAGGAATCCTCTCTTCCTGCCCTGCTCCCCCTTCCACATGGCAACCCTCCAAATCCCCGCAGGCAGCACTCAAATCTCCCCTTAGTCTCTTTACTAGCTTTTCCACAGCTCCTTGGCACCTCTGAGAGTTTTGTAAAGCATTCCCTTCACAGCACCATCATAAAATATCTAGCTGGAGCTGACTGGAGGGGGAGGAAGCTCAGTGGAGGGCAGAGGCTGCATCCTGCCTTGGGATGTCTCTGTACCACCTCCTGCATCTGGGAGGCAGGGCAAGGGAGTCCCCAGCAGGGCTGCTCCCACTTCACTGCAGAGAGAATACACAGCCAGTCAAAGAAAAAAAGACGCACTGGTGGCTTCAAAGAGGAGAAAATAAGTATCTTGTTACAAAACAGAGAACCAGGTCTGGGATGTATTGCTGAACCCAGAACAAAGAAGCCAGAGAAGCACCAACATTCTCCTAGGAGAGGAGTTTCTGGCAGCCTTACCACCCTCTCCCTGCAGAATGAGGTCCCGCTAAAGACTTGCCCTTGACTCCTTGTGCTCTTCTGCCTGAGTTTTCTAAATAAGGATGTGAAATAACTCTCCTTCCTAGAACCATGACCTCTGAAGATTCCAGCAAGAGATTAGCTTTAATTTTGGTCATCACCAATCTCTGGATTAGTAAGCTGTTAGCTGGGCAGCCCCTTTGGCAGAATGACTTAGAGGATATTTGACTTAGAGGACTATAGAGAATATTTCCCACCTAAAATTCTCAAATATACAGTCTATAATTACACTTCATTGTTTGGTTCTTAAAGATTTTTTTTTTTTTTTTTCAGTTTTCTGAGGGATCTTTTGAAAGCTATCCCTTAGGGGATCAGACTGTAAGCCATTGTCAGTGAACTCCTTAATTATCAGTGAGTGTCTTTCCTAGGGGTTAGCTGGCACTCAGCTTGATGGTACTACATTTGTGTTGGGCTGCACATCCAGAAGACAATTATCTACTCTTGGTGTGTGTTGTTTCCCTGCAAGATAGCATTTCTTAATTTTCCAGTCACTTAAGGACAATTGGAACACCCAAAGGCCAGTTGTTTGCAAACCTGTTCAATTGGTATAGACAGGACCCATACTGGATGCTCGCAGAAGTTAGGGACCTTGTGTCTACTCCCCTGAGTCTTCAACACCAAGAATTTGCTAATACATATTTATTAAATTAAGCAGAATCAATATACGAACCTGGATTTCTCTGTTCCTATCTTAGCCAGGGGTACAATTCAGATGACCTGTGTTCCTTTCATTAATTCATTTAATATTTACTTGCCTGCAACATGCCAGGTACTGGACTTGGAGAATTTAAGGAGTGAAAACAAGTAAGAGGTAATCATGACACTGAGTGAGGAGAGCTGCGTTGGGGGGGTGTGGGCAAGGCTAATTCCTAGCACCTTGGCAAGGTCAAAGCTAGTCTCATTGTTTATAGGTAAGGTTTATTCTGACTGGTCAGCAGAGGAGAACGCAACCTGGCTAGTGGGGTGGGGGGTGGCAGCTGATAAGATCTGGAGGAGCCATTAACACCTATGGGCCAACAGGGGTAATGAACCCAAACTTTTAGCATTTGATCTAAAGCTATGCAACCCTGCCACTAGCACCTTTTGGCTGACCCTCTGACATCTTACACGCTGGGCCCATCCCCACCTTCTTGTTCCTGTCGCTGCTGGCCTCCTCTTCAGGCTCTCCAAGCTTGTCCCCCACCCCCCAACCCCTGATCTGTCCCAGCTCCTCCTGCCCAGCAGCCATCCATAGCCACTCATATCTGGTATAGCATCCTTTGTCCTCAGAGCATATTTCAGAAGCCTGGAGCTTCTTGGCAAACTTACACTCCAGTTGGAGGGAGGTACAGAGAAAGGTCCCTGGAGTTGGGGTGGAGGGGGGAGTTGGAACTGTAGCTCCATCTGTAAGAGCTGTGCAAACTTAGGAAAATCATACAACATCTTTGTCTGTAAAATGAGGATAATAATGTCTGTCTTGAAAAGGATTGAATGAGATGATGGTGTAAGTTTGTAAGCAATAAAAATCTTACTGAAATGTAAGGGTCTCACCTCAGCCCTTAGGAGGACTGTGTGGCCTGAAGCTCCACACCTGTGCACTGGTCCTATTTCAGTTCTGTTCATCATCAAATGACTGAAATGTTTTGAAACCGGCAAACTCTGATTGCCTATTGGCTATTTCCCCAGGGATGATCCACAGCTACCCTTTGAATCATCCTGGCTTACTCCTACTTATTACCTAAGATTTAACAGGAGCACTGACTTCTCTTGCAAGCACTTCCTGGTATTTTCCTCCCCATCTGCCTAATTCAAGACTGCATGCTCCTCCTGGGCACGCTGATGGCACCCAGAGCCTGCCTCTATTAAAGCACACATGTAACACTGATTTTCTGAGCTGCTCCCCTCTATGAATCCTGTGATGGTGGAGGCCGCATCTTTCATTTCTAGATTTTCAATACACACTAGGTCCTCAATAAATATTTCTGGAGCAAATGAATGAATGGAATTCTGGACTTATCTCTAATGTGTGCATTTCCTGCTTTCTTTGAAGAGACTGTCAACATAAAATAACCACAGGAATTCCATTCCCCAAAGTAGAACTGTGCATCTTCATAGTAGCTGCTGGCCTGGTGATGGCTCCTGTACAATAAGATGCAGGGAAGGAAGCCCAGGCATGGGTGGTCTCCCTTACACACTCCTTTATTACAATATTCCTCTTTCTGGGTCTCATTTTCCTCATCTTTGTAGGCTTTGTATGCCTCGCACATTTGTGCTGAGGGTTAAAAGAGATAATGCATGTCAGCAATTAGCACAGTCTCTGGCACCTAGAAAGTGCCCAGTATCTGCCACTTCTTGCTTTGGTGTCATTATTTTCATCCTCAGGAAGTCACCCTTTCCATCCTCTTGTCAGCTATCCTTGAACGTCTCTCCAATTCTATGGATGTCAAGGGCAGCATACTCCATAAGACTTTTAGTGTCTCTGATATCATTTGTAGATTTGTGTCTTTTTGTGGATAGAGTTATTTGAAAAAAAAAAATCAAAATTCTTTACCCCTCACCAAACCAATAATGTTTCTACAAGTATTCAATCACATCTCATTGTCTTATGAACAAAACAATTCCAAACATTTATTCTTTTCCTCTCTTCAGCATCCAGCCACTAGCTGGTGCCTCTTGCCTTCCATAGCAACATGCAGGAGAACCATATTCTACCATCTAGGTAGTTGCTATGCATATCTCTTGCCTTTCTGATCAGGTCTGTTTCCATGGAAACAGAAAAATTTACTCCCTTTTCCTGACTTCCTACTATTGCAGGACATATGGGTCAAGGGAAGGAATTCCTATTTCATTTTTTCTTGATCTGATTAGATAGCCAGGCTATGGTGCATTACCAAAGTTAAGTGGCTCTCCTGTATCTCCAAAACAAACCTGTTCACAGATGTGGACCACAGCTTGGTCTCTCAACATCAGCCATAAAACCAACCACATACCCTACAGGTGCTCAGAAATGTACAGGTGAGTTAATGAATGAGCGAATGAATAAACAATTAAGAGCCAGCTTTGTGAGTTGTACTAACCATGAGTTGCACTAGTGCTGGACATCAGGGGAAAAAACCCTTAAACTTCTCGGGAAAAACACTTTTTCATTCTATGTCATACCATGGAGAAGGAGAAGAGGAAGAAAAAGAAGGACTTAGATAATTAAACAGTTTATACAATTCCATTTAGATGTGTTTTGCTTTACAGTTTTTGAGGTATCTTCATGTTCATTTAACATTCTATATTTTTATTAAACAACTACATAGTGTTTGTAGCAATGTGGCTACAAATTGAATTGGACACAGTCCCTGCCCTAGTTCACAGTAATCCTGAAAAATATAAAGGGCCATATTTGGATTATGCTCCATGTAAAGATGAGCAGACTGAAACTTGCTCAGAGTGGAAGATAACTTGTCCAAGAGCACATAGCTGGTCAGCACAGGGACTGGTATTGGAATCCAAGGTTGCATTCCCTACCTATACTGAGTTACCTCTTTTATGCTTCAGTTAGATCAAGCAATGTTCAAGCTACTTGTGAACTGTAATAAATGTCACAAAATACGTATACTGGGCAAGAAGACTTTGTGTATATTCAATAACTCAAATACTGTGAACTTTGTTTTTCTAATATAGATTATTGCCCAGAATCTGGAAAGGGAGCATTAGATGACATTTATAATCCATATCTACACAATCAAGAATTAACAGCATTCATCCCAAGATGCAATAAACATTACACCAAGCTTCTTGTACATGGTTACTAGCTATTTGGCTATCACATAATTAAGCAAAGCAATTTCAATACTAATATTTAGATTTGAACTATGAACCCTACTCAAATTAAAAAGTAACACTTTGCTGAATCCTGAACTGATAGCAAATACTGACTACTACACCAGAATCAGAAGCTAAATTCCACTGAACCACCAGTGAGTCATTTCAAACAGGAGTTAAATTGGGAAATACTGGACTTGAAAATCAAAATAGTGTTTAGAACTAAATGTCAATCATTCCAACATTATACTCAGGTACGGTCCCTATAACTGATGAAGCAGTCAACAGGAGGACAGGTGTCAGCTCACGTGCCAGTAAGTGGTGGCCAACCCTGCAGCCAAGTTTGCCAAAGCCGACAAACTTGACCTTGTTATTTGGAAACTAATGTGGGTTGAATAAAATTTTAAATAAAACGCAAGACACTCATTATTCAGTGGGAGCCATTTTGTAAAGAACAGCTGCAAAAGCAAATTTCACGTCTCCCTCTGTTGCAATCCCAAGTAACTGAGAGTACTGCTCTGCCACTTCTATTTTTGTAATGTCACACGCCCACAGAGAGTTCACAGGCACGCTAGCTGCAGGAAAGATTGGTTCTCCCTTTTGTACCACTACCCTTGAGAGGCAGGCAGCGAATTGCTGCTAAGGAAAGCTAATAAACATAGTAACCAGAAAAAAGAACCAGAGGCAATCAATAGATCAATCAGTCAGGTTACTGAATTCATTTCACCTGTGTCAGAACTTGAACTGTTTGTTGAGGACATGGTGGGGAGAGTTGGGAATTGGAACAGGAAACAAGCAGAATTTGAGCTGGAGGTAGAACTGAATGGGGTTAAGGGAGTGACCTGCTGTATTAGTTGGCAAAATCCTTCTGGTTGTTTCCTTTCTTTCACTTCCAACAGGCTTGCTACCAATCCACTGAAACTGCTTTTTCTAGGATCGCAACTTGAAAAGTGAAAAATTCCCAATTAGAAGTGGTTGAGCCTACAGTGTGTGTATATATTTGATTCTTCACTCATGTGTATAGTGTGGCCCCTCTATACTTGTGTCCAGCCTAGTTCTCAGCAGTGAGAATATGACTAATCATTTAAATAAGATAGACATAACCCCTGCTCTTATAGGCCTTATATTATGGTAAACCAATAGAAGCTAAAGCATGTAATGATCATTTAGGTCTAAGTTCAGAACTGGAACATTGTCACTTCTGATGCATTCCACAGGGTAAAATGACTTACAAGATCAGCCCAGGTTCAAAGAGTAGGGAAATAGTGTTTATCTCTTGATGACAGAAGCTGCAAAGTCATGTTGCAAAGGAGATACAGTGAAGAAAAAATTGCAGCCATTTTTGCCATGAATCTAGCAGAGTCGGACCCCCCCACACACACTAGAAGCAGATCTTGAGATAAAGAATTGATCGCAAGCAGTTGATTCAAGAGGTGATTCTAAGGAGCACCAGGAAAGGAGTAGGGAAGTAAGACAGGGAGGGAGGAGAGTCTATGCAGGGTTTGTTCATAAGAAGGTTCTCACTGCAGAAAACTGAGCTCAATCCCACTGGAAGCCTCTGGGAACCTGTACAGAACTTGTGTCAGAATCGTCCCTTCAGAGGGGAGAGAAGATAGGGCATGTATGTACCAGCTCCCATATCATTGGCTGAGGGCTGCTGCTGGAGACATTGACACCCTGGGACTTCCAGCCTTCCTTTAGGTAACCAAGCTTCCTTCTTTGAGAGAGAATCACAGGTGGTTACAGAAAAGGACTTCTGTGTACAAGGGAATGGTGAGTGCCAGGGGACAGGAACCAAGCACCAATGCGGAAGTGTGAATGGAGATATGACCATAGGATTTGGCCATCTGATGGATGGTGGGGATCCGGACAAGAGGAGTTTCATTGGAGTGGTGGGAACAGATGCTTGTTTGAATTGGGATCAAGAGAGAAAAGGTGTAGAAAAAAGGGTGAGAATGTATTTAGCAGACTTCTACCGTGAAAGATAGTAGAACAACAAATGGGGTGCAAACTGGAGGGGGCAGTAAGATCAAGGGAGGGTTTATTTTTTTTATTGAGGGATATATTGTAGGCCAGTTGTATGCATATGGAATGATTCAGTAGTGAAAAAAAAAATGTGATAATCCTTGACAGAGAATGGGCATCTGTGAGATTCTGCTTGCTTTCTTGGGATCCCACCTCTGCTAATGTTAAAAAGCCCAGACTAGCCTGGGAGTACATAAGGATGGGGTCAGAGCAGGGCATGTATGGAAGGGAGGTCTCCTTGAAGAAAGACCCTGCAACATGACAGTAAGAATCAGTAGCTGTTATTCTAATCCTTTCCCAAAGGATTGATGCTGTTTAGCAGAATACATATAAAATGGGGAAAGGGGAATGCCCGGACCTTCTGACAACTTCAGATTAAGATCTGAGCTGACATGGGTGCCATGAAACCACAAACACCTCTATGACACCTTGTTATAGTTGGGATTCATAGATGCCAGGAGATTAATGGAGTCCTGGTTAAAATCCATCTCACAGTGAGTTCAGTGGGTCTATGGACCCACCTGTGGTCATTTCTTTAGTTCCTAATTGCATAATAGGGATGGATATACATAGCATCTGGCAGAACCTTCATATTAGTTTCTTGACCTCTAGAGTAAGAGTCATAATAATGGCCAAGACCAAGCAGAAGACCCTTAAATTGCCTCCTTTTCCTCAACCAAGATAGTAAGTCAGAAGTGATACTGCATCCCAAAGAGAATGTCTGATATTAGTGCCACCCTCAAAGATTTAAAAGCATGCAGAAGTGGTGGTTCTCATCATATCCTCATTTAATTCAACCATATGGCCCTTGAAAAAACCAGATGGATCATGGAGCTGATGGGGTGATATCATAAACTTAACCAAGTGATAGCCCCAATTACAATTGTTCTGGATGTGATATTTCTACTAGATTTAGAACTAGATCAACATAGCCTCTTGTACTTTGTATGTGGATACTGACCTGGCAAATTCATTCTTTTCTATGTCTATCAAAAAAAGGGATCGAAGGCAGTTCCCAATAACCCATAACAGATAACTTCATGCATTTGCCACATTTATTTCTTCTGAGCCCTGTTACAATATAGTACAACTGATTTTTGATGATCTGGACATTTCACAGAAAATTGTGCTGGTCCACTATATCATTAGCATCATGTTAGTCAGACCTGGGTAGCAGGAAATGGTAAGTGTTCCCTATGCTCTTGTAAGATGTGTGCATTACTGGAAGACAAGGGGGGAAAAAAACCACAGAGATTTAATAAAGTTTCTAGGAGCTGTAAGGTCTGGAACATGTCAGGACATTTCATTAAGGTAAAGGACATGCTATTACACTTTGCATTTCCTACCAGTAAGAAAAAGGAACAGTGTTTGGTAAGCATCTTTAAAATTTGGAGATATCATATCATATGCTTAGAAATTCTGCTCTATCCTATTTATTGGGTAACTCAGACAGCTGCAAGTTTTGGGTGGATGCAGAGCAAGAAATAGCTCTGCAGCACGTTCAGGCTACAGTATGAGCATCCCTACTACTTGGTTCATATGATCCATGGACCTAATAGAGATAGAAATACCTATAGTAAAAGAGGACAGTGTGTGGAATCTCATGCAAACCTCAGTGGTAGAGGCACAGTGCAGAACCCAAGGGTTTGAGAGCAAGATAATGCCATCTGTATCGAAGAACTATTCACTATTCAAAAAGTGGCTCTTGGCCTACTGTTGAGTCCAGATAGAGATTGAGTGCCTGACTATGGAGCAGCAAGAGATTATCACATGACTGGAGCTACCCATCATGAATAGGGATTTACCAGAGCCAACAAATTATAGGATTGGTGAGGCTCTGCAGTAATCTATCATTCAGTGAAAATTGTACATTTGGGATTGAGCCTAAGCAGGTCTGAAAAGCACAGGCAAGTTACACGAACATGTCTAGATACTAATGCTACATATCTCCATTGCACAAATGCCTTTCCCTCACTTCACAACTATGTGAGCTAAAACATGGATTACTTACAAACTATAGCCCTACTGAGGAGCTACACTGGTGTAGAGTGGAGAGGGGAAATACCTTCAGTGACAGAGCCCCATACACACACTTGGACATCACATTTGTGTGGAAAGGGAAGTGGGACTAAGTAAGGCTCCACACAGCTCCTGGGACATTGATTAATGGCCTGGCCAGGACAGAGATCAAGATGCATAAGTTTGATAGGCAGAGGAAAGGAGTTGTGGAAAAGAAGATATTAGAAGGACCTGTGGGAATGAACACAATGAGTCTTGGGGTCACTATCAGCAGCTGTGCCACTCAGTCACCCCCGGGCAGCAAAGTAAGGGTGAAAATGGACATGTGACTGTAGGAGCTATCATTTCTACACTATGTCACATCACCTAGAAGCTCCCAGGCTGATAAAATGATGAGTGGCCTTTTGAAGGCACAGCTGAAGCATGAGCCTGGCACAGCTGAAACACTTCATAGGACTAGAGTGGAGCATGGTCATTTGGGATACAATATATGCTTTGAACCATTATATGGCCATTGTAGGATACATTATCCATGATAGCTAGACTACATGAGCCTAGGAGCCAACAGTTAGGAAGGAATGAGTTCTCATATAATCACTCACAGTGGCCCACTTGGGAAATGCCTGCTTCCTAACCCTATGCTTTCAGATTCATTTTGATTAGAGGTTCTGGTTTCCATGCGGAGAACCCAGAGTTTACAGCAAGACTTCCATTAAGCCCTTTAAATACAAAGCTATCATTTTGGCCTCCTACTGCCAATGTACAAGCAGGAAAAGAAAGGAATTATATTGGTGGACAAAACCAACCTTGATTGTCATCAAGACCTCTGGTTGCTGCTAGATAAAGAGGGTGGAGAGGGGTATATCAAGAACTCAGGGATGACTTTTTTGTGCTTCTGTGCCTAGTGATAACCATAAATGGACAGTTGTAGCAACCATGGCATGACTAAGGCACAATAATTAGTGGTTCAAACCTCTCAAGGGTAAATGTCTAGATTACCCATTGCATAAGCAAACTAAGCTAGCAGAAGTGTTGAATGAGGGTGAAGGAGATCTAAAGTGGATAGTGGAAGAGGGAAATGAATATTATGTCCCTTAGGACCAGCTGTAGCAGCAGAAACTGTGGTTTGTCCTACTAATCCTCCTATTGAAATTTGTTTTGCTGTATTTTGAAGGAAATACACCTTAAAGTATTAGTTCTACCTTGAAGATTTAGTTACCAGAATAAACTTAAATGGGCCAGAAGCTGATCACAGTAGTGCATGTGTTGATGCTGCATCCAAGGACTCCTATTGACATTCACTGTTCCCTTACACACAGGTGGCTTTGTGCTAAAGCCTTGTGACTCTTCCTGAGCCCTCAATATCTAGTCACAGAAGCTTGTCTGGTCTATGTTCAGGACTGGCCTGAAGTGCTAAAAAGTTAGTTTCCTCAAAAGGAGACCTCAGCTAATGTCAGTTGCGTGTTGGTTAAATAAATAACCAATTCAGCCCACCCTCAGATGGGACAAACTGAAGCAGATTATATATAGCCTTCTAGAGGTCCTTCAGTGGAGTCAAGCCCAAGGTGCCCACAGGCTAGCCTGCTCATTAATGTCACCCATATTGGCTTTCTTCCCGTCCTCAGTCCCCATGTTTCCTTCTATTGTTACAGAAGTCCTAACATCTTCTCAAGAGTTGGGTGTCTTGAGCAGACCAGGACAAAGCTTATTTCCTTGGTAATAAAAAAAAAAAAGAAAGCATTATTATTATTCCCCAAAAGAGGCTTATAATTAAGAAAATGACATCAAGGTTTATGTTTTTAAAGCAAAAAAAAAATGACTTCTCCATGGGAAATAATCAAAAGAAGATCAGTTGTAAATTACTGTAGTAGCCCAGGCAGGCAATGATGGTGGCCTGGTCCAGGGTTTTAGCAGTAGAGATACATTTACTTATCAGTTTCAGAAATGGGTATGGACTCTATTTGTCTTCTTGTAAACAGAAGCCTGAAATTTTACTCTAAGATTGTCTCAGTGCTACAAGCTTGTGCTAAGGGAATTGGTTAAAATCAATTTGCCCAACCAGGGATGGATTTTAGAACACTGACCTCTTTAGAACTGTGTTCCAACTAGTTGGGTTAACATTTTACAGTAATAAAAATATAAAGTTATATAAAGCCCATGTTATCCAAAGTGTTTCTTAGGTCTTTGAAATGTCATTGCCATCATTACTATGATGGTGAGAGTAGAACATAATGGTTCAGGGAGGTGGAGACCTCTGCATGTTCCTGAGGCCCCTGTTTCTGTAGGCCTCACCTGGTTCTGCCCGCCTGGGCCACAGCCCCCACCCACCTGGAGTAACATGCTCTGGGGCAGCAGTTCTCAACCCTGGCTGTCCACTGAAATCACCCAGGGAGCTTTTACAATTATTGAGAGCCCCGAAGAGTTTTAGTTTATGTGAAGTTTATCTGTAAATGTTTACCGTATTAGAAGTTGAAACAGAGAAATGTATTAATATGTATTTTCATTCATTTAAAAATAATAAATGCATTATGTGTTACCATAAAAAAAAAAAAAAAAGTCAAGAAAGTGGAGCCTGGCTACCTGAATTCAAGTCTACAATCTATCCCTTAAACAGACAACTTAAACTCTCTGTGCCTGAGTTTTCTCATTCATAGGATCTACCTCATAGGTTTATTGTGAAGATTAAGTGAGATTATCAATATCAACAATGAACAAATCAATATCATAAGATATCCTACAGATACTTAACAAAGGAGAATATTACCAACTTTATGTTGATACATTTAAAAATTTAGATGAAATAGACAAAGTCATCAAAAAACATCTCTCATCAAAACTGATTCAAGAAGAAAAAGGAATAAATAGTACTATAACCATTAATAAACTTGAGTAAACCAAACTATCCCCAGAAAGATAACTCAAGGCCATCCAGTTTCACCAGATGATTCTACAAAATATTCAAGAAGAAGAATTTACAATTTTCCCAGACTCTTTAGATAAGAGAAAGAGCATATTCCCCAATTCATTTTATGATTTGAGCAAAACTTTGATACCAAAATTCAATAAAGATAGTAAAATAAGAGAAAAAATCACAAGTTGATCTCTAAACTTAATGCAAAAAGTGTAAACAAAACATTAGCAAATGTAATCTAGCAATTTTTTAAAAAAGAAGGATAAATCATGGGCAAATTGGATTTACCTCAGGAATTCAAGATTGTTTCAACATAAGAAAATCTATTGTTGTGATCAACCATATTCACAGATTAAAGGAAAAGTCCATATAGTGTCAATAGATGCAGAAAGTGTTTGGTTAGTTTCAGTATTCATTCATAATAAAATACTATAGTAGACTACAAATAAAATAGAATTCTCTTTACTTGCTAAGGGGATCTACAAAAAAAAAAAAAACCTACATCAAATATCTTTTTTTTTTTTTTTACTTTGTTTGGGTTTATTTTGCCATTCTTTTTCTAGTTTCCTAGATTGATGCTTAAATCATTGCTTTTGTGCCTTTCTTTTATCTTACATATTCATCTTGAGAATATAAGTTTTCCTCTAATCATGTCTTTAACTGCATTCCGTGAATGTAAGCAGCGTCTTCATTATTATTCAGTTTAAAATATTTTCAAGCCTCCATTATGATTTCTTCTTTGACTCATTAGTTATATGGATATATATGTCTTTACTTCAAAATAGAGATTTTCTAGTCTTCCTTTCTTTAAAGTTGCTTTCTACATGATTGCTAGAATATACTCCCCACGCTTGGGATGCCTTGCTTTATGGTCAAACATACATGAACAAATTTTGTAACTGTTCTATGTGTGCTTCAAAAAAGTGTGTGTTCTATTTTTTTATATTAGCTACACTACTTTTAAAAGTTCTCTTTGGATACTTATATATTAGGTTCGTCTTTTTGCTTTTTCGAACTTATTAAGCATTGTTGTTTTATGATCTGTGTCTGATAATTGTAATATCTGAAATCATTGTGGATTCTTTCTATTTTCTGTTGTTTCTGCTGACAATTGATCATGGTGTCTTATCTCCTTGTGTACCTGCCTCTCTTTGATCATAGTATTTGAAAAAAAAGTTGTGCATATAATTTGAGGCCTGGGATGGTTGCGCCTTCCTTCAGACTGAAGGTTTATTCTTCTCTACAGCTGTGTGTGGGGCCCCCAGTGTGAGACCACCTGAATGCATGTTTAAGTCTTGAGGCTCCCCAGACCAGGGAGGGGAAGAGAACATGGGCTGTAAGTCAGTGTGAATGCTGGCTTGCTTCTGATCTGCTTTGACCCTATGGCTGAAGACCTTTGGTATCCTAGCTTTAAATATGAGTAGGGATGTATCAGACTTCTCTTTTTGGGTAGGCTCTGGACTGTGACTTGTGTTCCCCTTGCCCTGGGACTCTGCTTTTCAGTTGCCCTCCCTGGGTCAACAAATGCCCTCGCAGCAAAAGTTTTAAAGATTTTTTTTCCTATTTGATCTGGCTTTTTCACTTGTTCTCAGCAGGAGGGTTTGTTCAGATCGTCTAAGAAATATATAATATGGTCCCAAGCCTAGCAACTTTCAATTTTATCAAAGCCCTTATTTTTATATGCCTTGAATGCATTTAGGTTACTGGAAGCAGAAGATACCAATTGAAAAAATGTTTTATGTCCCAAATTTCAGTATTTATCACATCAGTAAAAGAGTAATAATAATGATAACCATAATAATAATATGAATCCACTCTTTTCTTATAAATATTAAGCAAGATGAAGATGGTAAAAAATATGTTATTGTCATTTTTTTCACTCTACTGGCATTTAAGTTCTTTTTCAGAAACACACTCTAAATTGAAATCACTATAAATTCTCTAACAAAAACCACAAATAATATGCTCAAGCTCTCCTTTTCTGTTTACTTTAAGGATTTGCTCTGTTTCAGACTTCTCAAATAGTAAGAAATGTTTTCTTAACAAAAGAACTCAATTTTACTGCCATAAATAAATGAACAGAGTAGAAAGGATTTCCAAGTGATAACTGAAATATACACTTCCCACATAAAGGGAGTAATTTCTCATTCTGTTTATGAGAGTGGCTCAAACTGCACAATTTAGTTTTTTTCTTTTTTTTATTATGTTATGTTAATCACCATACACCCCACATTAATTTTTGATGTAGTGTTCCCTGATTCATTATTTGCATATAACACCCAGTGCTCCATGCAGAACGTGCCCTCTTTAATACCCATCACCAGACTAACCCATCCTCCCAACCCCCTCCCCTCTAGAACCCTCAGTTTGTTTTTCAGAGTCCATCGTCTCTCATGGTTCTTCTCCCCCTCCGATTTCCCCCCCTTCATTCTTCCCCTCCTATCTTCTTCTTCTTCTTCTTTTTTTTTTAACATATAATGTATTATTTGTTTCAGAGGTACAGGTCTGTGATTCAACAGTCTTGCACAATTCACAGTGCTCACCATAGCACATACCCTCCCCAATGTCTATCACCCAGCTGCCCCATCCCTCCCACCCCCCACCACTCCAGCAACCCTCAGTTTGTTTCCTGAGATTAAGAATTCCTCATATCAGTGAGGTCATATGATACATGTCTTTCTCTGATTGACTTATTTCAGTCAGCATGACACTCTCCAGTTCCATCCATGTCGTTGCAAATGGCAAGATTTTATTCCTTTTGATGGCTGCATAATATTCCATTGTATATATATACCACATCTTCTTTATCCATTCATCTGTCGATGGACATCTTCGCTCTTTCTATGATTTGGCTATTGTGGACATTGCTGCTATAAACATTGGGGTGCACGTACCCCTTTGGATCCCTACATTTGTATCTTTGGGATAAATACCCAGTAGTGCAATTGCTGCATGCAGAAGAATGAAACTGGACCATTTCCTTACACCAGGCACAATTTAATTTTATCTTCCTTAAAAACAAAAACAAGTCCAGTGGAATCCCAACGTAGCAGAAATATCCAAAGTTAAAAATCTTTAAATTACTCCAAAAACTAGTGGGTCCATGAAAATAAGCTGAACTCAAAAAACTCTGAAAATGGTTCCGTTTATTCCCAAAACCTTCCTGGGAAAGATGTGAGAACTGGATCTGTTTAATTTCAAGTCAAAAACATACCCCATTTTATTGAGTTTATTACACCATTAAGTTGAAGATTAGGGAGCCAAAATGACAAAATTACAAATCATGCTTTGCACCTAAACCAAAGCAGATTGTGAAATTTCTCCAAATTTATCAGTTACCCCATAAAAGATGCTAATCTGAGACCCACCAAGACTTTCCCCATACCAAAATATTATGGTGATTTTGTATCTAAGGAACTGTGATTTCTAAGAAATATATAATATGGTCCCAAGCCTAGCAACTTTCAATTTTATCAAAGCCCTTATTTTTATATGCCTTGAATGCATTTTATATGCCTTGAATGCAATTTTATCAAAGCCCTTATTTTTATATGCCTTGAATGCAATTGCTGGCTTTGGATTTGTTCTGATTGCTCATGACACTGTTTTTAGTCTGTTGTTAAATGTTGTGTCATCATTTCTTGTGAACAGTCAGAGACCAAGAGATATCCAGACAAAACTCTCTTTCTAAACCTAGATCAGCTGCTAAGTGATCTTAATTCACCTACAATGTCAAAAACAGAACAACACCACCAAAGGTCTCTATCACTTTAAAGTGAAGAATTATGTTAAAGATAATTTTATTGACAGGATAAAGTGTTTCATGTGTATTCCTAGCTCTCTTTATCATCTTCCAGACCTGTTCACGGAGTCTCAACCAGGTATTTTCCACCATTCTCCTGCAGCAAATCCCAAGCTTTTGGAAGCATTATAGGAATGACTGTGTCTGGCAAGCTTGCATTGCAATGGGAAGGTTTCACATGTGAACTTCATGTGAATATATGTGCAATAAATAACAGTGGACACTCAAGCAGGCTTGCCTAATGATACTAATCTTTTTATAATACTTTTTCTTTTGAAAAGTAAGATAAAACACTCTTTATGTACAGGATATAGAAAGGGAGAGGAATACAAAATCAATCAGATATCCCTCATGTAATCTTTGGTGGTCATTTGGCCAGTCTAGGAAATCTTTAAAGCAGGAGTAGTTTTGGTCATCTTCTAATTTTCCCTTGGGAGTCTTCCCATAGTCAGTGCTGCCTTCACTTCCTACATTCCCTAACCAGGTATCTGGTATCATTTCCAATGTTGCATTTCACTTCACAGAAAGCACTTTCTGCTTTCTCTTAACTGAAAGACTCTGCCTGACTCATAATGTAAATACAGGGAGTCCTCACTTTGCACAGTTCTAGTATGTATGAATTTCAGTTACCACTGTGTTAAATGTGACTAATTGTATCAAGTTCAAACTTTGCTATTTGCTCTTCAGTCCAAAGATCACCACATAAAAGATGTGCATCATGATCAGTGACCAACCATGTCACTCCCTTCAGAGTCTGCCAGTGACTAGTCACCGCATCTGTTATCAGGTCATGCACAGACAGCAAAGTGTGTGGTTGTGTGGCCTCCTTATCTCCCAGGGATAAACCCACATGGCATTTTACAGAAATGAAGAATCAAAAGAGAGAATAAGCCAACAAAGATGAAAGTATAGCTGATAAAAAAAAAAAAGTGGAAACACTGAAAGTGAAATTCAGATTGTAAGTAAGTGGAGTTATAGAAATAGCTGACTGTGGGAAATGTGGATGCTACCCTTCTTGGAGAGACTCTAGACATGCAGCCAGATGAGCTTCAGGAAGGTGAACTTACACACAAAAATTAGGAAAATGTCTATAATGGAAAGGATAAAGATGTTCTGGGGAAGTAACACCACCACCAACAACAACAGAAATTCGTATTAAAGGAACTCTCAGAGAGTTTTCATGACATTGAAGGTTCAAAGGATAGAATGTTGGAGGCTGATCCAAACTGGTTGATCCTTAGGAAGGACTATGGCAACCAGCCAAGGCACAGCAAAGATGCTGGCTCCATGGAGTAAGTTAAATGGAAAAAGAAGAAGACAGACACTGCTCAGATCCCTCTTAATCAGCTTTTTACAAAAAATCAAATTCTTTAATTTCAATGTTTCTAATGTTTTATTTATTTATTTATTTATTTACTTACTTACTTACTTATTTTTATTATTATGTTCAGTTAGCCAACATATAGTACATCATTAGTTTTTGATGTAGTGTTCAACAGTTCATTAGTTGCGGATAACACCCAGTTGTCTACGGCCATACCACCCATGAAAGCCCCGATCTTGTCTAATGTTTTAAATTACAGTGTACTAGACCAAGTGGGATTTATCCCTGGGCTGCAAGGTTGGTTCAACATCTGCAAATCAATCAACGTGATACAATACATTAACAAAAGAAAGAACAAGAATCATATGACCCTCTCAATAGATGCAGAAAAAGCATTTGACAAAGTACAGCATGCTTTCTTGATCAAAACTCTTCAGAGTATAGGGATAGAGGGTACATACCTCAATATCATAAAAGCCATCTATGAAAAACCTACAGCGAATATCATTCTCAATGGGGAAAAACTGAGAGCTTTCCCCCTAAGGTCAGGAACGCGGCAGGGATGTCCACTATCACCACTGCTATTCAACATAGTATTGGAAGTCCTAGCCACAGCAATCAGACAACAAAAAGAAATAAAAGGCATCCAAATCGGCAAAGAAGAAGTCAAACTCTCACTCTTTGCAGATGATATGATACTTTATGTGGAAAATCCCAAAGACTCCACCCCAAAACTGCTAGAACTCATACAGGAATTCAGTCAAGTGGCAGGATATAAAATCAATGCACAGAAGTCAGTGGCATTCCTATACACCAACAACAAGTCAGAAGAAAGAGAAATTAAGGAGTCGATCCCATTTACAATTGCACCCAAAACCATAAGATACCTAGGAATAAATCTAACCAAAGAGGCAAAGGATCTGTACTCAGAAAACTATAAAATACTCATGAAAGAAATTGAGGAAGACACAAAGAAATGGAAAAATGTTCCATGCTCATGGATTGGAAGAACAAATATTGTGAAGATGTCAATCCTACCTAGAGCAATCTACACATTCAATGCAATCCCCATCAAAATACCATCCACTTTCTTCAAAGAAATGGAACAAATAATCCTAAAATTTGTATGGAACCAGAAAAGACCCCGCATAGCCAGAGGAATGTTGAAAAAGAAAAGCAAAGCTGGCGGCATCACAATTCCGGACTTCCAGCTCTACTACAAAGCTGTCATCATCAAGACAGTATGGTACTGGCACAAAAACAGACACATAGATCAATGGAACAGAACAGAGAGCCCAGAAATGGACCCTCAACTATATGGTCAACTAATCTTTGACAAAGCAGGAAAGAATGTCCAATGGAAAAAAGACAGTCCCTTCAACAAATGGTGTTGGGAAAATTGGACAGCCACATGCAGAAGAATGAAACTGGACCATTTCCTTACACCACACACAAAAATAGACTCCAAATGGTTGAAAGACCTCAATGTGAGACAGGAGTCCATCAAAATCCTAAAGGAGAACACAGGCAGCAACCTCTTCGACCTCAGCCGCAGCAACTTCTTCCTAGAAACATCACCAAAGGCAAGGGAAGCAAGGGCAAAAATGAACTATTGGGACTTCATCAAGATAAAAAGCTTTTGCAAAGCAAAGGAAACAGTCAACAAAACCAAAAGACAACTGACAGAATGGGAGAAGATATTTGCAAATGACATATCAGATAAAGGGCTAGTATCCAAAATCTATAAAGAACTCATCAAACTCAACACCCAAAGAACAAAGAATCCAATCAAGAAATGGGCAGAAGACATGAACAGACATTTTTCCAAAGAAGACATCCAAATGGCCAACAGACACATAAAAAAGTGTTCAACATCGCTCAGCATCAGGGAAATCCAAATCAAAACCTCAATGAGATACCACCTCACACCAGTCAGAATGGCTAAAATTAACAAGTCAGGAAATGACAGATGTTGGCGGGGATGCAGAGAAAGGGGAACCCTCCTACACTGTTGGTGGGAATGCAAGCTGGTGCAGCCACTCTGGAAAACAGTATGGAGGTTCCTCAAAAAGTTGAAAATAGAGCTACCATATGATCCAGCAATTGCACTCCTGGGTATTTACCCCAAAGATACAAAAGTAGGGACCCAAAAGGGTACGTGCACCCCGATGTTTATAGCAGCAATGTCCACAATAGCCAAACTGTGGAAAGAGCCAAGATGTCCATCAACAGATGAATGGATAAAGAAGAGGTGGTATATATATACAATGGAATATTATGCAGCCAACAAAAGGAATGAGATCTTGCCATTTGCAACAACGTGGATGGAACTGGAGGGTATTATGCTGAGCGAAATAAGTCAAACAGAGAAAGACATGTATCATATGACCTCACTGATATGAGGAATTCTTAATCTCAGGAAACAAACTGAGGGTTGCTGGAGTGGGGGGTGGGGTGGGAGGAGGGGGTGACTGGGTGATGGACACTGGGGAGGGTATGTGCTCTGGTAAGCGCTGCGAACTGTGCAAGACTGTTGAATCTCAGATCTGTACCTCTGAAACAAAGAATGCAATATATGTTAAGAAAGAAAAAAAGAAGAAGAATGTAGCAGGAGGGGAAGAATGAAGGGGGGGAAATCGGAGGGGGAGAAGAACCATGAGAGACGATGGACTCTGAAAAACAAACTGAGGGTTCTAGAGGGGAGGGGGTGGGAGGATGGGTTAGCCTGGTGATGGGTATTGAGGAGGGCACATTCTGCATGAAGCACTGGGTGTTATGCACAAACAATGAATCATGGAACACTATATCTAAAACTAATGATGTAATGTATGGGGATTAACATAACAATAAAAATAAAAAATAAATAAATAAATAAATTACAGTGTACTAAATAGATACTAGTTTTGCTATTTTTTTTTCATTTTCCTGTATATTTAAAACCAATAGGGAGAGAGTTCTTAATATTTGGATAAGTTAACATCTTATCCCTTCTATGGCATGTTAAAAGCCCATAGTTAGGCAATGCATGGGTGACTCATTTGCTTAAGCATCTGACTCTTGATTTCAGTTCAGGTCTTGATCTCAGTGAATTTTTGTTCTCTCTTTTCACTCATTTGCTTAAGCCTCTGACTCTTGATTTCAGTTCAGTTCATGATCTCAGGGTCATGAGATCAAGCCCTGAGTCCTGCTCTGTGTTCAGCTGGGAGTCTGCTTGAGGACTCTCTCTCTCCCTCTCTCCCTGCCCCTCCCACAACTCACAAGCTCTCTCTCTTTTTCTCTCTCTCAGATAAATAAACAAATCTTTAAAAAAAAGCCCATGGTTAGTACCATTACATAAGTAATAGCTTAGGATACCCTAAAGCAAAGACAACAAAAATTACAACTTCAGGATTGTGCCACCTGAACTAGACCACAAAAACAACCATCATATTGTTTTAATTCAATTAACCTGAAAGATCTACACTCTTACTGATATCTTTTCTAACCCTCCAGCTTCATCTCTCTGCCATTCTCTTTTGTTCTCTCTTTTCACTCAGGCTCATGCTCTTTCTTTAAAGGAATTAATAGTTGGGTCACCTGGGTGGCTCAGTCAGTTGAGTGTCTGACTTGTGACTTTGGCTCAGGTCATGATCTCAGGGTTGTGGGATTAAGCCCCACATAGGGCTCTGCACTCAGCAGGGAGTCTACTTGAGATTCTCTCTTTCCCTCTCCTTCTGCCCCCTCCCCACCCATGCTCTCTCTCTCAAATAAATAAATAAATCTTTTAACAAAAATAATAGTAGATGTATGAAAGTATAAGGAGTGTTATAATGAACTCCATGTACTCACTGACCAACTTGAAACAAAAAGCAGAATTATAATATAGCTAAAGCCCTTAGTGTTCCCCTCCTAGACTGCATTTCCCTCTATCATTCCTGGCACACCAACTACAACCATGATCCCATATTCTATGTTCATTGTTTCCATTAATTTTTTTATTCTTTTTCTTTAGCAATTAGCCTGTTCCTTGATTCTTGAACATTTTCTGCTCCTCACTACTTTAACACAAATTTCTTTAACACAAATTCTCTTCTCTGCTTAGGTGCTCCCTACCCCAGTTACCACCTGCATTTTATTTACGTCTCAACTACATCATCACTTTCTCTGGGAAGCATCCTTTGTCCTCTCACTAGGTCAGGTCTTGCATTGCAAGTTCTCAGGGTACCTTGTATCTCCCCTCTATGCCGGATATCTCAAGTGTGATTTCACTTTTATTTGTGTAGTTTTTCTATTAATAGATGTCTCCACTATGATCTGGTAGCAGGAATCATGTCTGTTTTCACCCAGCACTCTATCCCTGGCACCAAGTTCAGTGGCCAACACATAGAAGACATTCAATCCTGATTGAATAAATGTGGGCAAGACTTTCCTTAATGTTAGACACTTTTGGAATCTCTCATAAGTATTTGAAAGATCAAAGCCCTCTGGCCACAAATTGCAGACCCCTCCTCCTGAAAAAAAGCTTTGTAAAACCTTATACCAGCAATGACTAATGAAAACCCTGCACATAGATCCCCAGAGGTAATGGAATTTGTCCCACAGCACTAAAGAAAACTGGCAAAATTCAAGCAGCTTCTAAAGCTAATTTTCTTCCTTCTGAAGCCTAATTAATAGATTAGGAAGTTTGTTTCTATAAAAAGATGGCACAGGCACCCCCACATGACCCAGGGGTGATGATGATTTCAGCAGAACTTAAAAGAAATGGAAGGGGTGCCTGGGAGAGAAAAGGAAAGTGACCTAATACACTCATCAGAGGCCTGCTAGATTAGGAAATCTTTTAGGAGGTAGCAAAAATGAGGCCATGTAAAGGTTTCTTGCTCAACAGCATGCATTTTTAATGAGACTGCTTTGTACCTTCTAGCCCTTCTCACCCAAGGACCTCAACTCCAGACTTCTCACAACTTTCTCTCCCTGCCCCTGTCACATCTACATACGTTTGCTCATTAATCAGCACTAACCCTTGTGAAAGAAGCACCTCCAAAATTTTGTTATCCCAGTTCATGTTAATTACTGGGATAGTCCCACAGAATCCTGAGGGAAGTCAGAGTCCTCTGTGCATGAAAGTGCCTCTGCAGAGGCTAATATTAGGATTTTGAAATACCACTTTTTGAGATCCAACATGCTTGGTCTGAACAAATCCTGTAAAGAATGTTTCCATGTAGAGGGCAATGCATTTCTTATATGAAATTCTCTGGGGTTCCATTGGCTTAGATTTGGGGCCTTTTAGGTGTAGAGAGAAAAGTTTCCATCTTTTAAAGTAGGTGTTCTAAATTTCAGGTTTATGAATGCACTGGGATGGGGGACGCGGGGGAGGTAGACTTCCATGAAATTTTAGGTGTATTTATAAGTACGCTAGTAGCGTAGTAGCTGGTACATTTTTTTTCTGTAGCAAGAATGATAGCATTTATTAGACCCTTAAAGAAGTTCATAGCTTCAGAAAGAACCTTATTATTGGGCTGATGACTTAACTGCTAGCTAATCCCTAAATTTGATTGGCCAAATTGCCTTAGAAATTGCCACATGCTGATAGTGAAGGAGCTGTCTCATGACAGAGGAGCAAGATTGGAATTTTGAGGGAGACAAGTATCATCCCTGCCTTTATCTTCCTCATCGTTACTGTAGCAGGTTCCCGAGATGGCCATAGATGTTTTACACTAGGAAATAGAGCATATTTGGCAGAAATGCCAAAGAAACCTGGGCCTTAGAATTAACACAGACAGTAACATTAATTGGACAAGAAGCCTCTGAGATCCAAAGTAGTCCCCTACCCAGGATGCCATCTCCATTAGAAGGCAATGAAAGCAGGGAAAATTGGAACCAGTGGGGTGTTGGACCCAGCTCCTACAAGCTCAGGGGGGTCAGTCATGAATCTCTTCTCAGCAACGTGCTCCATGACATCACCTTGGCAACGTGACACCGCCCATGGTGAGAGTATCTACATCGTGGAAAACAGCAAACACTACAAATCAGGGCCTTTGTTCTCAGAGATCTAGTCATTAAACATTTACCAACACACCACTGACTATACCCATTCATGAGGGGGGGCAGGGACTGGTTGTCTTGGGGCCACACCTATGCATTCGATGGAGGCCTTGAGAGGACCTGAGTATAGAAAATATAAGGTTCCTTTCCATAAATAATTATAAAATAAAAGCCATACTAAATGATAAAACAAAAAAGTACAGATACACCAAATTTAAAGGCTTTTTAATTATTTTGAATGCAAAATTATGAATATGTTTATGAAGATGGAAGTCTGCACCATTATCTGGTATCCCCATGTTGACGGTTCTCTAAGCTCATACTTTGTCTGTGTGTTAAGTATCCAGCACAGCTGTGAACGCAGATGGAATTTTATTTTGCTTTCCCAAACAAGAAGCATATTCTTTACTGCGCCAATGACCACAGGCCTACATTTTTCAAGGTTTCCCAAACAAGGTGGTGTTTTTTTTGTTTGTTTTTGGTTTTGGTTTTGGTTTTTTGCTACTGTCAGAATCTCCTGACTGGTTAGGTTGCCAAACAGTAACAAAATGGCTTGGCTAATATAACCTGGATGGGCCTAAATGAGGCACTTTGGCTGAATTCCTGGAGTCAGGCTCCCAAGTCTGGAGGCCGCTATGTGCTAATGTCTCCTCCTGTGATTAAATCTGCCCCAGAAAATGCAGGGGAAAACCCAGGGAGAATAAACCAGATTTCACTCTGCCCTGACTTCAGCAGCTCACCCAGTGCTCTGAGCCACCAGGGCAGCCCAGAGGCTAGCAGATGTCTGGAGGACTGAAATATATGAATCTCCAAATTCACATGGGTTACACTGTCAAACACATCTCAAATTTGTAACCAAACATCTCCTCGGTTATTGATTATGTTAGTTTGTGTTTGCTAAGAAGCGAATGCCAGGATGGGATTAGAAGTCCAAGAGATTTTTTGGGGGAGGCATCCAGGGAAGTTAGGAACCATCTTCAGCCCACACTGCAGGTCTGGCAAATGTGGGAGGAGAGAGGGAAGGGAGAAGAATTGGGCAAGGGGAGGTTTGGACTACAGCACAATCCCATGTCAGGTTCAGACCAGCTGATGCTGAGCCCTCCATCCATAAGAATCACCCACAGGATTCCTGAGTCTCACTAGAATGGACCTGCCTTAGGGCCAGTGTCCTGCTCAGTCTGGCTGAGAGCAACCCACAGTGAGCCTGGCCTCAAGTGAGCATGAGCTCAAGTGAGCATGATGGTGGATTTGGAGGTCAGTGGCTGTGCTATTGGCCACTTATGTTCCTTCAGCAGGTCTCAGTGTTGTGCTGTTACGGCCACCTCACCGGTCATTGCCATCCTTGCATGGATGGCTTGTCAATGAATTAGCTTATTTTTTTAACAGTAGGAACTGTGATAGAGATGAAGCTCCTGTGTATAGAAGTGTGAGAAACATGAGGTCATTCATTTGTCATAAATATCATCTTAGGCCTGCCAATCACCCAAGAAAATGTCTGCACTTCAGACTAGAAATAAGAACTGGGTAGAGGTTCTTCTAAGGCTATCTCATTGTTGACTTTGACTTGGGCTCATAATGTACAAAGTATATAGAACACAATCTACAAGGACAGGAAACTGAGGACATGTAAGGAGTTGGGAAGCCCTGAGCTTGGACAAAATGTAGATCCATCCTTGGGATTCAGAGTGTATACCTCTCTGCTCACATTGGAGAAGAATGGGTAGGAATGATGATGACTTTGTCCATCAGAAACCAGTGCTCTGTATTTTATATTTCCCTTATCTAACTCCCTCTTTACCCTCTATAACATTAAAAAAGTCTTCTAGAAAATTCTAGTTCTTAAAATTCAAGAATTCAGAAAAGTGATCTTCATTTAGTCCTGGGACAGAGTTTTAGAAAGAAAGCCAATGCAATGGTGGCCATAGTAATTAATGGGGGGAAAAAAAAACCCATGGGATAGATGAAATTTAAGAATAAAGGCAGATGTGCTTGGCCCAAATACCTTGTCTTACTTTGGCAGTCTCTTATGAAGACTAAAACTTTAGAGAGTCTGCATTTTGTTTTAATAAGGGAGTTCAATTTCCTTAGACAGATTATAAAAACATATGCATATTAGTGAACCAAAGGCTCATTACACAACACTTTCTACATAGGGTTCCATAGGCACCATCATAGATTTAGGAACTTAACAAACCATTAACTCTTCCAAGCAACCTTGTGGAGGCTTTCTCTGACATTTCCAGCAGCCCAGCCCCATTGTCCCTCAAAGGCAGCAACTACAGTCTTAGATCAGTGGTATGGGACACTTCAGAAACTGACTGTGACCTAGTCATTTCTTAAGCACATGTGTCATTCTACCTTGCTCTCCAGTAGGAATTGAAAAGGAGATTCTCTCAGTTCAATTCACAGAAGAATCAGAAGGTCAGAAAAAGCAGACTCTCTCTCTCTCCCTCTCATGAGTCCACTACAATATAAAGGTTGAATGAATGAACAAATGGATGATGCATTCAGGAGGTGAGAATTTAGACCAATTTCAACCTTATTTTCTAACATCTTATATACCCAATCGAACAAAGAACTGGATTTATACCTGGACAATGGACAGTAAAGCAGAGATGTCCCCAGATTTCTTCCCAAGCCTGTTCCAGATAATAGGAGACATAAGAAGAGTGCTTGATTTCCTCCATGCATTTGGGACTCTGATCCTTCTAACAGATGAATGATAATTCCTTATGTTTGCTTAGTGTTTCACAGTTTTGAAAGCAACTTTATATGTAACCTTATCTAAGATTTACAACAGACTTACTTGTAAAATAGGAACTACTCACACATCTCCATTATCTCCAAAGAGGAAACTGAGGCTCAAAGAAGTGAATTAACTTGTTCAAAGTCAAGCAGGCAGAGAGCATTATAGCTGGAATAATGGTAGAGCAACAACAACAGCAACCACCTATTGAGTGCTTATTTTGTACTAAATACTAAGTACTTTACATAGATTACCTCTAATTATTAAAAGAATCCTGTAAGGAAGGTATTCATGTGTTCATCTTACATCCTTCAGAGGAAGCAGCAAAGTGCTTTTCGTATCTAGATCCTCAAGGAACATTAGCGGATTGACTTATTGGACAGAGATAATACATAATATTTTGGCTCAGTCCAAATCCATTAAACTCTTAGGAAGTGATTCAGAATTTTACAGAAGTATAGTTGAGCAGCAAACAGAAAAGGGGGGGGGAATATTAACCTAATTCAGATTAGTTTAATTCAGCTGATTAGTTTTCTAGTTGTCTGAGCTGTTGTACACAAGTATAAATTTTTGGCCTTTATTTTTACTTTTGATTAAATCCCTCTCTGTCAAAGTTGGACTAATCTTTGGTGGAGTCAGGTATGCCATAGTTTTCTGCAGGATCCCCAGAGCCTTAAAAATTCTTCCCAACCAATCATCTTTAATTGATATTCCACAAGTTAGCCGAGCCACCATATTTATAGTCTGAGTACAACCTAATTAAAATAGAATAGAATTTACCAGTGGTTCTCTTTTGACCTGCCATCTATCATTTACATCTTAGTGTGAATAAATATTTTGAGCACAGGTTTTGATTAGAGAGGCAGACAGGAAAATAAAGTAATATGAGTTGGGATGGGAGAAAGAGGAGGACATAGACCAGATAGGAGGCGGGGCTCATAGAAAATGTAATGCATACTTTTGACAGAGCCTGTTGTATTTACTAGGAGTAAATCAGTGCACAGTCACACACAATCATTTCACTCATTATTCCCCATCTGCTTCACCGATTTCTCATACCCCTTCCACCAACATTCCCTCACTTTGCACACTCACACTCACATACACAGATAAAAGAATAGACACTCCCAACTTACCCCAAGCATGTGATTCAGACACTAGGGTAAATCTGTCACCAGCATGGGTCCTTCTACAGTTTAATAAAAGAAAAATAGCAAGTAGGATAATAAGCAATGAAGCAAAACCACTAACATTGCAGGAAAAAAATAAGAGAAAAATATACTGACGGCAAATATGTTTTATTGCTAATATGGTTTACTAAAGTCCCTGCTGTTATTCCTTTCCTTGGAAGGCTTAAATAATACAGTCAACTAAATACTTGGGTGGCCTAAAGACAGATATAATTATTGGGAGAAGGGTCATGGTTATAGATTACTGGAGGTGCTCTTATGTCTCCAAAACCAGAATGGTTGTAAGCTGTGGAGAAAGTAAGCCAGGCATGTGAGTATATTTGTATTCGTGGACTGAGGGTGTGGCTCTGTGCTTTAGAATATGACCCCCAGGAGTCCTTTTCCATTCTTCCTCAAATTTCATTCTTCAAAACACAGAAGCTTTCCAATGATTCCTGGGTCTCTCAAATCTAGTACTCTTCCTTCTCAGAAATCTTAAGGCTCATTTGACTCAGACTGTAATAGAGCAGTGGCAACCTAGCTACTGTTCAGTGAGCACTTGGTGATGTGGTTTTGTTTTCCAGAGCCCAGTAAACAAGACTGTATAGGTTTAGCTACATTTTGGCAATCTCTTGGTCCTATCACCACAAGATCTGATATAGGTGTTTGGAGTAGCCTCCTCTAAAGCTTTACATCTGGCAGAACTGAGTGTGACCCATTGGTTCAACACACGAAAAAACATTCAGGAAGGGCACCTGGGTGGCTCAGTGGGTTAAGCATCTGCCTTTGGCCCAGGTCATGATCCCAGGGTCCCAAGGATCAAGCCCCATGTCAGGCTCCCAGCTCAGCGGGAAGTCTGCTTTTCCCTCTCCCTCTGCCTCTCCCTCTGCCCCTCCTCCTGTTAATGCTCACACACACTCTCTCTCTCTCTCTCAAATAAATAAATAAAATCTTAAAAAAAAATTCAGGAAATTAGCCTCATTGATAAAGAGGCAGGAGACCTGGGAGCTCTTTGTAACATGATTTGGGTCCCAGTTCATTTGTCTGCCTCTTCCCACAAGCAAAAAGGGTTCAGCCATCATGGATCCTTGGTAGGATGCAGCTATGGGGTCCCCACTTGAGTGCAGGTTCATAAGCCGCAGATGGAGTGACCAACATCTCAGTCTGCCTACGACCGAAGGAGTTCCTGGGATGCAGGGTTTTCGGTTTTAAAACTGAGACAGTCTCGGTCAAACCAGGTAAGTCAGTCACCCTAGCCATAGAAGACCAGGGCAGAGTAGGGCCCCATAGGATTTAGGACTGATTCTTGGTCAGAAGGCACACAAAAGCCAATCAATAGTGTCGGGGTTGGGGGTGAAAGGGAGGAGTGACACTTGGATTGTAAAAGTGTCCTCCAAAATAATGAGCTCCCTGGACAAGATACTTCCTTCAGTTGGTTCAGAATGATTCTGTAGCATCAGTTCATAACTATGGAAGATTTTCTGCATACAATTCCAAAAAAGGAAAGGGATGAGAATCTAATAAGAAGAGGCTCTAAGTCCCTGAATAAGAGAAACATAGAAACAATCATTGGTGACTCAGCAAAGACCCATGCAACCCACACCCCCAGGGCTCCCAACCAGCTAATAGTGCCTCTACTTCAGCAGGAGAATGCCTCCAGTGCAGGGCTGAAGAGTGTAAGGAAGGCCCCTGCTGTAGACTGAATGTCCATGTCCCCCACCACCAACAAGTCATATACTGAAATCCTAACTCCCAGTGTGATCATATCTGGAGTGGGGCTTTTGGGGTGTGCTTAGGTTATTACAATGGAGCCCAGAAAATTAGACCCCAGGGAGCTCCCAGGCCCCTTTCTTTGTGTGAGGACAGAGCAAGAAGACCATGTCTGTGAACCAGGAAGTGGACTCTCACCAGAACCCGACCATACTGGTGCCTGATCTTGGACTTCCCAGCCTCCAGAACTGTGACAAATAACTCTGTCATTTATAAGCCCCCCAGTCTAAAGTATTTTTGTTATAGCAGCCCAAGCCGACTAAGACAGTCCCTAAAGAGCATCCCCCATCCTGGGAGACAGGGACATTAATGAACACACTCTGGGAAACCTAATGATCACATCTGTGGCTGGATCTTCTTCTTCTTCTTCTTCTTCTTCTTCTTCTTCTTCTTCTTCTTCTTTTTTAAAGATTATTTATTTATTTACTTATTTATTTATTTGAGAGAGAGAGAGAGCATGAGCAGGGGGAGGGACAGAGGGAAAGGGAGAAGCAGACTTCCCACTGAGCGAGGAGCCAGATACAGGGCTCTATCCAAGGACCCTGAGATCATGACCTGAGCTGAAGGCAGATGCTTAACCAACTGAGCCACCCGGGCGCCCCATGGATTTTCTTCTTAATAAGACTTCATTTTAGCATGTAGGATCATCATTTCTGTCAGTAGGGAAATGGGATATCCTAGGAGGAGATGTTATGGGACTTTATCCCCTTCAAAGTGAGACAGCTCTAAGAGGCAGCAAAAGCCCCTTGTGGCTATGAACAGCTACAACACAAGCTTTTCACTCCAAATTTGGAATTCCCAAAACCTAAAGTCTATGAAATGAGGTAACAAAGCCTCCTAGGCCTAATATTCAGCAATTTGTCACCTTGTTTTTCACGAAAAAGGGGAAAAAAACCTGGTCACAGAATAATCACACCTGTAGATTTCCAACATTTAGGAGACTCTCCGGAGGTGAGAGGCACAACTCCAACCCCCTGCTGGCAGCGATCGCTCACCCGTGGCTCTTGGGGGCCCTCAAACTGAATGTGAGTGCCACAGCTTTCAAATGTTCTTTTCCAATTTGTTCTAAACCTTCCACATGCTGGGAAACCTGACCACTTGCCAGAGGCAGGGCCCGGCCACTTCTATCTTCAGTGGCTAACAGGATAAGACTAATTGCTAGAATCTCCACTTTCTGGTGTCCAGCTGATACTATCCTGCAAGCAACATGCTTTTTAAAGATTGTGGACTTTCACATACACACACTCTGAAGAGAAGAATCCTTTTGGATTTTTGCTTCGAGCCTGTGACATCTTTGATGGTGCTGGGTAATTGGAAAAAGGATTTAAATAGGTCTGGCGGCTTTCCAGCACTGTAGAATTTGCAAACACTGTACGGAATCCATAAGCAAACAGAATTTACAAAGAAATTCTCCCCTCTGGAATTATTCAAGGATCCAATTTGAAGAGATTTTAGTTTATTCTGAGGTAATGCCAGGAGACCATGAAAATAAGAACAAAGCAGAATAGGGTAGGGGTGGAGAGAAAGTCACTTTCTGATAGAGAAAAAAAAAAAAAAAAGACCAATGCAATCACCGATGTGTGATGGTGAGCGTGCGCAGTGTGAAGAGCCCTCTGGCAAAGCAGTTTAAAGGAAGAGCTCTAGGGACACAGAGGTATGTCTTGGCCCTTCTGGGCACTTGTTTCCAGAACTTCTGGACTCATCTGCAAAAAACTGCTTCCAGGAGAGCAGGAAGTCTGAGTGGTGAGGCTGCCCCTAAGTCATTTCTAATAAAGAGACAGACAGAGAGAGAGCGTGTGTGTGTGTGTGTGTGTGTACATCCACATATGTGCATACATTACACAGATTCTCATTTACTTTGTTAAGCAGGGCAAATATTCTGGCTTGAATGCAACTGCTCATTTTCCTGCATAGCAATTCTCACTAGCTACACAGAGTCCAGCACACCTGAGTACACTCACGTAGAGGCCCTTGCCTCCCACCACAGGTTCACATTCTTAAACACGTTAAGCAAAGACAACATTCATTCTCAACCCCTTTCATTCACAGCCACTTAAAGTGCTTAGAAATGCCTAGAGGAGCTCATCCCTACCACCTCTACCTGCCACAGGACACTGCACTTTACTTGGAACTTTTTATGAAGACTTGGGGGTATTTTTTTTAATAAAGTAATTTTTTAAAAATTTTTTGTTATGTTAATTAATAAAGTAATTTTTTTAGAATAATGTTAGATTTACAAAAAATTTGCAAAGATAGTACAAAGAGTTCCCATATCTCTTCCCACAGTTTTCCCCTATGATTAATATCTTACAGTAATATGTCACAATTACTGAACCAATACTGATAGATTATTGTTAACTAACATCCATACTTTATTCATATTTGCTCAGTTTTTACCCATTTTTTTTTCTTTTCCAGGGGACCATGTAGGATATCACATGACATTCAGTCTCTTTTGACTTCTCTTGGCTGTGGCTGTTTCTCAGATTGTCCTTGCTTTTAATGATGTTGACAGTTTTGAGGAGTACTGTTCAGTTTTTTTACATAAGGTCCCTCAACTGAGGTTCATCTGATATTTATCTCATGATTAGGCAGCAGTTACAGGTTTGGGGAGGAAGATCACAGAGGCTGTTGCCGTTGTAAACACATTTTACCAAGGGGACACACTACAAATAGGGCTTATCCCTTTTGATGTTGACCTTGATAACCAAGCTGAAGTAGTGTCTGTCAAGTTTCTCCTCTGTAAAGTGACTCTGTTTCTCCTACCCATACTGTTCTCTTTGGAAGGAAGTGGCTATGTGCAGCCCACACCTTAAGAGTGGGTAGTTCTGGGGCGCCTGGGTGGCTCAGTCGTTAAGCCTCTGCCTTCGGCTCGGGTCATGATCCCGGGGTCCTGGGATCAAGCCCCGCGTCGGGCTCCCTGCTCGGCAGGAAGCCTGCTTCTCCCTCTCCCACTGCCCCTGCTTGTGTTCCCTCTCTTCACTGTGTCTCTCTCTGTCAAATAAATAAAATCTTTAAAAAAAAAAAAAAGAGTGGGGAGTTCTGCTCCACCTCCTTGAGAGCAGAGAATCTGCTTAAATTACCTAGAATTATTTTGCATGGGGGATATGTCTATTCTTCTCCATTCATTTAGTTATTCAATCATTTATTTATACCAGTATGGACCCATGGATATTTTTTTATACTTTTCATTATAACCCAATATTACTTCATTTTATTATTCAAATGGTTTGAACTTCGGTCATTGGGAATGCTTTCCATTGGCTCCTGTGTCTCTTTGACATGCCCCCCCACATACACAATATTATGGCTTTAAAAAACAAAACAAAACTTCCTTACTTTCTGAACTATTGGATGCCTTAAATTTATCTTGTATATTTCCTGCCCCAATCTCAGAATCAATAATTTCTTTCAGGAGCCCTTGTTTCTTTTATTGGAGAATGGTATTAGAAATCAAGATCTGGGGGGTGCCTGGGTGGCTCAGTTGGTTAAGTTGCCGACTCTTGATTTCAGCTCAGATCATGATCATTGGGGCATCTGCTTGAGATTCTCTTCCTCTTCCTCTGACCATCTCCCAGCTGTGCTCTCTCTCTCTCCTTCTCTCTCTAGAATAAATAAATAAATCTTAAAAAAAAAAAAAGAAATCAAGATCAGGGCACTTGTCTATGCTCATTGCTGCCTGGATGTTATTGTTTCAAGTTCTCACAGCTGATAGAGCAATAGAATATGTGTGCATACTAATCCTTGTATACATACACATATCTGTAAATATTTCTTTTTGTTATAATCTGTACCTATATTAAGCTTAATAGGAGTTACTGATGTCCCCTCAGTAGGATTTTAAAGTGTGGAACTTCATGCTTAAAAATCAAATTTATTTCTTAGGAACAGCATTCCAACAGCCTATTGGATGAAGGAAGATGGATCACAGGCTTCTGCATAAAGAAGGTTGAGACCTGATTAAGATAGTGGCAGAGAGTATCCTGAGGCCTGGAATATCCAACACAGTGAAGTGATTAAAAAACAAAACGGGACTCATTGTTAAGAATTTACTTTCACTGACTTTGGAAATTTTCTTCAAAGATTTTTATTTAGCTTTTTTTTTAAAAAAAAAAAAAGACAATTTTTAAAACAATTTTAGATTCATATAAAAATTACAGAGATAGGGTTGCCTGGGTGGCACAGGCAGCTAAGTGTCCAACTCTGGTTTCAGCTCAGGTCATGATCTCATGGATCATGAGATTGAGCTGAGCATCAGGCTCCACACTCAGCCTGGAATCTGCTTGAGATTCTCTCTTCCTCTCCCTCTGTGCCTCCAGCTCATGCTGTCTCTCTCTTGCTAAAAGAAATAAATAAATCCTTAAAAAAGAATTGAACAGAAAGTATAAAGATTCCCCATATGCCTCTTTTCCACCTCCAACCTGCACACATACAACCTCCCCACTATCAACATTCTGCACCACGGTGGTGCATTTGTTACAATGGATAAAGGTCTATGGATATACCATTATCACCTAAAATACATAGTTTACCTTAAAATTCACTCTTGATGTTGTATACTCTATGAATTTCAACAATTGTATAATGACATGTATCCACCATTGTGGTGTCATACAAAATAGTTTCATTGCCCCAAAAATCCTCTATGCTTTGCCTATTCGTCCCTCCCTCCTGCCAATGCCTGGAAATCACTGATCCTTTTTACTGTCTCCATAGTTTTTTCTTTTCCAGAATATAGTTGGAATCATACAATCACACAATATGTATGTAGCCTTTTCAGACTGGCTTCTTTCACTTAGTAATATTCATTTAAGTTTCCTCCACATCTTTTCATGGCTTGATAGCTCATTTCTTTTTTGCTGAATCATATTCCATTGTCTGCCTGTGCCACAGCTTATTTACCCAGTCACCTACTGAAGGATATTTTGGTTACATCCAAGTTTTGGCAATAATAGATTAAACTGGGGCGCCTGGGTGGCTCAGTTGGTTAAGCGACTGCCTTCGGCTCAGGTCATGATCCTGGAGTCCCGGGATCGAGTCCCGCATCGGGCTCCCTGCTCGGCAGGGAGTCTGCTTCTCCCTCTGACCCTCCTCCCTCTCATGCTCTCTGTCTCTCATTCTCTCTCTCTCAAATAAATAAATAAAATCTTTAAAAAAAAAAATAATAGATTAAACTGCCATACACATCTGTTTGTAGGTTTTTGTGCAGCATAAATTTTCAATTCCTTGGGATAAAAAACCACCAAGGAGTGTGACTGCAAACTGTATGGTAAGAGTACATTTAGTTTTGTAAGAAACTTCCAAACTGTCTTCCAAACAGGCTCTACCATTTTGCATTCCCATCGGTAATGGAAGAGTTTTCCTGTTTCTCCATACCCTCACCAGTGTTCGGTATTGCCAGTGTTTTGGAATTTGGCTATTCTAATAAGTTTGTAGTAGTATCTCATTGTTGTTTTTATTTGAAATTCCCTAATAACATGATGTTGAACATCTTTTCATATGATTACTTGCCATCTGTATATCTCTTCTGGTGAGATGTCTATTCAAGATTTTTGCTAATTTTCTAGTCAGGTTGTTTACTTCCTTATTGTAGAGTTTTAAGTGTACTCTGTACATTTTGGATAACAGCCCTTTATTAGTTGTGGCTTTGTAAATATTTTCCCCCAATCAGTAGCTTGTTTTATTCCCCACTTGACATGATCTTTTCCAGAGCAGAAGTTTTTTAATTTTAGTGAAATCCAGTTTATTAATTATTTCTTTCATGACTTATACCTAAAAAGTCATTGTCATACCCAGGTCATGAAGATTTTCTCCTATGTTATCTTCTAGGAGTTCTATAGTTTTGTGTTTTACATTTAGGTCAATGATCCATTTTTTTATTATATTTTGGCAAGGGTATAAAGTCTGTGTCTAGATTTATTTTTTGCATGTGGATGTCCAATGTTCCATCACAATTTGTTGAAAGGACTTTCGATATTGACTGGGGTATTCTGGGTCTCTTGCCTCTCCATGTAAACTTGAGAGTCATTCTGTCAATATCCACAAAATAACTTGTGGGAATATTGATTGGGTTTGCATCAAATCTATATATCACATTAGGAAGAACTGACATCTTAACTATATTGAGTCTTCCTATCCACAAACATAGAATATCTTTCCATTTATTTAATTCTTCAGTTTCTTTCATCAGAGTTTTATAGTTTTCCTTGTATAAATCTTGTACATAGTTTGTTAGATTTATACCTAAGTATTTCACTTTTTTGAAGCTAATATAAATAGAATTTATTTTTAACTTCAAATTTCATTGCTAATATATAGGAAAGCAATTAATTTTCATATATTAACTTTATATGCTGCAACCTTGCCATAATCATTTATCAGTTCCAGGTTTCTTGTTAATTATTTCAGATTTTCTACACAGACAATCTTATCATCAGTGAGCAAAGACAGTTTTAGGTCTTTCTTCCCAATCTTAAAACTTTTCATTTTCTTTTATTATCTAGTTACTTTAGCCAGGACTTCTAGTACTGTGCCGAAAAGGTGTAGAGAGAAGAGATAACCTTATCTTTTTCCTGATCCTAGTGGAAAAGTTGAGTTTCTCACCATTAAGTATGATGTTAGTGGTAGTTTTTTTATAGACATTCTTTACTGAGTTGAGGAAGTTTCCCTCTATTCCTAGTTTGCTGACAGTTTTTATCATAAATCGGTGTTGGATTTTGACAAATGCTTTTTCTGCATCTATGGATATAATTATGTGACTTTTCTTCTTTAGTTTGTTGATGTAATGGGATTATATTAAATGACTTTCAAATGTTGAACTATCTTGCATACTTAGGATAAATCTCACTTGATTGGGGTATATGGTTCTTTTTTATATATTATTAGATTCTATTTGCTAATATTTTGTGGCAGATTTTTATATCCATATTCATAAAAGACATTGATCTTTCATTTTCTTGTCTTGTAATATCTTTGTCTAGTTTTGGTATTAGGGCAATGCTGGCTTCTTGGAATGAGTTAGGAAGTATTTCCTCTGCTTCTATCTTCTGGAACAGATTGTAGACAATTGGTATAATTTCTTCCTAGGTGTTTTGTAGAATTCCTAGTGAACCCACTTTCTATTTTGGAAGATTATTAATTATTCTTTCATTTTTAAAATTAAATATGTTCCTGCTCAGATCCACCACTTTTTAAGTTGCCTATGATTCTCATTCTACCTAGTTTTTAAGACCTCTACTTTTGTTGCTATTGCTGTTGCTTGTTTGAACTACAGAGCTTCTTCATCTTCCACACTGGGAGTCAGTAAGCCAGGTTTCTACTTCCAGGTCCAGCTTTCACAATCTAGTAATTAAGCAGAAATTACCTCTCTGAACGAGAGCTTCCCTGCTAATTTCAGCAAAGAAATACCTGTGGCTTCTGTGCTGAACTGAAAAAAAAGTGAGGAATTTGGAGTCAAACTCATTTGGGTTTTAAATCTGGCTCTCCCACAAAAACACCTTGTGACCTTACTTACCGTGAGATCTTAGTAATCTACATTTTCCTTCTCTAGAAAAGGAGAAATGAGATTAATCTCATAGGATTCTCTGAGAACTAAATGGGATAATAGCAATAGGCCCCCTTTCCCCAAAACATTGCTATTTCCTACTGCCTTAAAAAAATTGGAAAAATGCTCAGGCTCCATTTCATCACAAACCAGATATTAACTTGCCTATCATTTATTGATTTGTGTCAAAAAATTTCTCCATTAGGGCTTGCAGTTTTATTATAACTATTTACACCAAAATATTAGAACAATTGGATAGGGTGGGAGGTCTAGAAACCAAAGTCAAGTCTTGAGACTTGACTTTTAAGGACAGTATTTTAGATTACAAATATTTTGTCTTCTCAAACAACGAGGGGAAAGATCTATATCATTGTGAGTAATAATGACTGAGTGGCATAATACTGGAAGGCAGGTTTTATTTTGTCTTTTAAATAGTGAATAGAAAAATATTTCAAGTCAAAATGCTTTTCAAATTAGCCAAACGTTTTGTTTGATAAGCATTTAAAGCACAATTATAAACAGAAGAGTAAAGTTCAGTTTTAAAACAGTAAATGGAATGCCATCATTCTCAGTAATAAGATGGTTTGTGTGAAAAATAGATATTGAGGTTGCTATGGGAAAGAGCCAAGAAGGTTACTAATTATCTCACAAACATCGTACGTATTTTAGAGGCCGGTACTGGTGCAGAAATTTGAAACATAACTCTGAGAAAATTAAGATGCCTCCCTTGACAGGTTAGGGAGAAACAAGGAGTTCCCTTTTTTAGGAAATGAAGAGGGCCTTTCACTAAGTCACATTTTTTTCCTTTCAGTTTTTCATGAGGTGTCAAAATTTAGAGAAAGGAGGATTTTGGTTATTTTATATAGAAATACAAAAAAGGATGCATCTTTGACCAGCACAGGGACTAGGGAGATATGTAAGGTAAAAAAAACAGTTACACCACACCCTACCTCTAGTATAATTAACAATGCATGTGACTTTTAAGCCATGAAGACAGGGGATTTGGATTAGGCAGCTGGTTGAATGTTCTGAGGCCATTTTGAGGGGCAATATGTACAAAGAGAATGTCAAATGTTAAAGGTTGCAAGCATGAAGATACTAAATTTTCCTCTTAAGACTAAGAACAAATAAGGGTTCCCTATTACGATGTATTTCAACATAGTCATGGCTAATGTTATAGGGAAAGAGAAGGACACAGTTTTAAAGATTGGAAAGAAAGAGATAACACTATCATTATTTATAGATAATATTATCATCTATCTAGAAAAACAAATAGAATCAACGAACTTCTAATAGAAAAATAATTAGGAGTAATAAGAGAATTCAGTAACATATCTCCATAGAAGCTCAATCTAGAAAACTCAATATTTCTCCATTCCAGTAGAGACTGACTCAAAATAAAATGTAAAATGATATTTTTCAAAATAACAAAAGTAAAGGATTTATGAATTAAGTCAGAATATATATATTTCTGTGTAGAAGAATTTAAAGCTTTAATAAAGAACATTAAAAATTATTTGAAAAAATGAAGACATTCCATGTTCTTAAATGATCTGTCTTGATATTATAAAAGTATATTACCCTACATTGATCTAAAAGTCAATGAAACGCAATTAAAACGCTAGGTGGATTTTAAAAAGAAATTCATTAAACTTAATATGGAATTTATATAGCAAAATAAATGCACATAAACAGCTTTTTTAAAAAAGCAAAGAGAAGGGACTTTTGCTCCATCAGATTTAAGATATACTGTTAGGTAAAACCACAAGAAATTACCATTTTTGTAGGTCAAAAATGATTGAATATTAGCAATTCCATATAATTTAAAGTATAAAATGTCATTATGATTTTAAAAAACCTGTGTCATTGGTGAAACAAACAAACATAAATAGAGCAATGCAATAGAGCAGAGTACAAAAAGAGAACTATGTGTATATGGTAACAAAATATTTGATGAAGATATCATTACAAATTAATGAAGAAAGAACAACTTGATTAGTAGATAATGGAGAGAAAATTAAATGGAGAAAATATATGGAAGGATTATTTCTCCCATTATATGAAGAAAAATAAAACAAATATCTTCCTAACAATACTACATATAAAGGTAGATGCAAGGTGGATTGAAAAACAGGAAAGGTAAAATTCTTGAGTTCATAGAGTAAAATTTAAAAGAAACATTTTTGTGAACGATGGGCAGAGAAAGGCTAATTAAAATAAAATAATGTAAGGCATAGATTAAAAATTATTTAATTTGGTTATATTGAAATTAAAAACTTTAATGGAAAACACTTTGGATAAACTTAAGAAACACCTATTACAAGAATATGCAATGTCTAAAAAAAGTGATTAATATCCAGAACATCAGAGCTTATCCTGCCAGAGCCAAAACAAAACAAAACAAAACCTGCAGCAACTCAAAATTAAAATGATCAAAAGATATGAACAGGGATTTTTCAATATTAAAAAATTCACAAATCTAATAGACATGCCCATCTACATGAACTAATGCAATAAAATAAAGATCTACTTTTTCATCTATACATGGTGCCTGAAATAGGAGGGAAAAATACATACTATGCATGTTAGTAGTCAAATCAATCAAGTACATGTAAACACATACAAATATGAAATGACATGAGAGAAAATTTATCCAATATAATTCAAGGTTTATTAATCTTTGATATGGTACACAAAGAATGAACATGACCACATTTATGACAATATCCTCACCCATCAACGAGGAAAACATCAGCTAAAAGCATATCTTTCTTAATCTCAACTGATCTAAAAACCCTTAATATTGTTGAAACTTGGAGGCCCTGATGTGTAGCACAAAACCTGGTACCTAGTAGATGCATAATGCATACTTGCTGAATGAAATGAATGCATGAACTCATTTGTCTAATTTTTGATATTTGAAATAAGAAAGTTTAAAAAAATTAATAACATAAACAGTTAAAGAAACTCTTTCAAGCTAAATTTTAAGACATCAAGAAAGTGAATTCTTTCCTTAATGATTTGAACTTGATAATCTTTTTTGAACAATGTAATATAGTTTTAGAATAAAATAAGTCTCATTATTCATCATAGATTCAAAAAGTTTAAAAATGAATAAATGCGGGAAACTAACCCAAAAGAGTAAAGGGGGGGGAAGATAAAAGAAAATTGAAGTGCAATTAACTGTAACCTATGATTTTTTTGCCTGCTTTCTTAGTGAACTACTTGAAATTAAAATTACACCTAGTTAAAAAAAGTAGGAAGAAATGCTCAACATAATTAGATCTCAGAAAAAAAACACAAATTAGATTCTTACATGTAAGACTGCATAAGATAGAAAGCTGATAATGCTAAGATTTGGTAAAATATTGTGGAGATGGAGAATCCTCATATATTGTTGGCAGGAGTATAAACCAGTACAGCCATTCCAGAGAGCAATCTGATTTTACTTTGATGACTTAGTCAAATTAAGAGTACACATATTCTAGTACACTGAGATCTAGTGATTCCATTCCTGGGCATATATGCCAAAACAAGTTTCACACAGATTCAAAAGAGGACATGAGTGAAGATGTTACCACAGCTTTATGTATGACAGTGAGGAGGTGGATGTAATGTGGGTGTCCACCCTGGGAGAGAATATGGATAAAATAATGTGCAGTCACATTCCTGGTGTATAATGTGGCAGTTGGAAGAAACATGTCTGGCTCTGAAAAAATGATGCCACACCTATTAGGGTGGCTACTATTAAAAAAAATAACAAGTGTTGGTGAGGATGTGGAGAAATTGGAATCCTTCTGCACTCTTGGTGGGAATGCAAAATTATGCAGCTGCTGTGGAAAATCATATCGTAGTTCCTCAAAAAAATTAAACGTAGAATTACCAGATGATCCAGCAATTCCACCTACAGGTGTATACCCAAAAGAATTGAAAGCTGGGACTCAGATGGATATTTGTGCACCCATGTTCACAACAGCATTAATCACAATAGCCAAAAGGTAGAAGCAACCCAAATGTCCATCAACTGATGCATGGATAAACAAAATGTGATATATTCATATAATGGAATATTAGTCAGCTTTAAAAAAGGAAATTCTGACACATGAATTATGTGAAGGATATTATACTAAATGAAATAAGCCAGTCACAAAAGGACAAATACTGTTATGACTCTACTTAGCTGAGGTACCTAGAATAGTCAAATTTATAGAGACAGAAAGTAGAATGGTGGTTGCCAGGGGTTTTGGGGGTGGGTGGAAGGGGGAGTTAGAGTTAAATGGGTACAGAGTTTCAGTTTGGGAAGGTGAAAAGAATTCTGTAAATGGATGGTAGTGATAGTGCACATTCACAGCAATATGAATATACTTAATGCCATTGAGCTGTACACTTAAACATAGTTAAGATGGTAAATTTTGTGTTATGTATATTTTACCGCGGTTTTTAAAAACATGATAGTTGGTGAAAAAGTAAGAAATGAAATTTTAGATAGATGGACATACACCATTTACACTAGTTTCAAAGTACACTCATACCATAACTTCATGCACAATTCTTAGGTAAGAGAGTGGGATGCATGAACCAGCCACCATTCCCCATTCCTCAGCCCCATCATGGCTGTGGGAATGGCTGCCCATGTACCTGGGGGAGTGTCCTGAGGGACTTGGCAGAGACGCTTGTCTTGGTTTCAGCCCTCTCAACTGCAGTGGCAATGCTCAGTGACCTCTGTCAGAAGATTCGAAGATCCAGTGCCCTTTTATTTTCTTTTGTCTTTTCGGAACCAAATATTTAAAGAAATTTTCATTGGGTCACTAGAGGAGAGCAGATGTAATGGAATAGAAATATCAAGGACAACACAAAATAAAGAATATACATTTTGCAAAAGATGGATTAGAAAAGTCACAAACAGACTGCTCCAGCCCTCAAAAGGCAGAAATCAATACACCTTAGGATGTCAGAGAATCAAATTTCCAGTTACCACATTATAAAACTCAGAATGTCCAGTTCTCAACAACAACAAGTATTACAAGTGATACAAAGAAAAGTATAGCTCATTCACAGGGAAAAAAAATGACAAAAATCATCACTGAGAAAGCCCAGGTATTAAAATTACAAATCAAAGATAATAAATCGACGGTCTTAAATATGCTCAGGACTAAGAACTACAGGAAATTTTTTAAATTATGTATGAACAAAATGAGAATATCAGTAAAGATATTGAAATTATAAAAGGGAACCAAACACAAACTCTGGAGTTGAAAGTTATCTGAAATGAAAAATTTGCTGGAGGAGCTCAACGGCAGATTTGAGCAGGTAGAAGAAAACCTCAGAAAACTTGAATATAGGCAATGAAATGATTGAGAATGAGGAGCAAAAAGAAAAAAGAAGGAAAAATAAACAGAACCTGAGAGACCCGTTAGACACCATCAAGCTTACCAACATCTGCGTTGTAGGAAAGCCAAGAGGAGAACAGAAGAGGGCAGAAAAAACATTTGAAGAAATAATGGCCAAAAACTTCCTAAATATGATGAAAGTCATGAAAATATATATCTAAGAAGCTCAATGAACTATAAAGAGGAAACTCAAAGATCTCCACACTGAGACACATAGTCACATTCTTGAAACCTAAAGACAAAGAGAGAATTTTTTAAAGTAGCAATAGGGAAGCTATTTGTCTTATATCCTCAATAAGCTTAACAACTGATTTCTCATTAGAAACCATAGAGGTCAGAGGCAGTAGGATGACTGACATATATAAGGTCAAAAAAAAAAAAAATCCACTGTCAAACAGGACTGCTATATCTGACAAAACTCTCCTTCAAGAATGAAAGAAAAGTTCAGACATTTCCTGAAAAATAAAAGCTGCGATAGTATATTACCAGTAATCCTCCCTACAAGAAATGCTAAAGGAGTTCTTCAGGCTGATAGGAAAGAACACTGGTCAATAACTCAAAGTTATAGGAAGAAATAAAGAACACTGGCAAAGGAAACTATATAGGTAAATATAAATTCAGTATTATTGTACTTTTGGTTTATAACTCTTCTTTTTTTCCCTATATGATTTAAAATTCAAATGCATAATACAGTCATTGTGAATCTGTGTTAAAGGGCAGACAATGGGTAAAAATATATCTGTAACAATAACAAAATAAAGGGGGAAGAATGAAGATATATTGGAATAGAGTGCTTCTATACTCCTAAAACTAAGTTGCTATTTTTCTGAATTGATATTATTATTTAATTGTTGAAGATATTAATTGTAATTTCCAAGGTTATCACTAGTAAAATAATTTTTAAAATATACAGGACAGTAAAGAAGAAGGGAATCAAAATGGCACATTACAAAAAATCAACTAAATACAGAAGAAAAAAAGAAATATATAAGAAGGAAGTAATGAAAGAAAGGAATAAAAAACATGTAAGATATACAGAACAAATAACTAAATGGCAAATATAAATCCTTTCTTATCAGTAATTACTTTAAATGGAAATTCATTAAACTATCCTATTAAAAACAAGAACGGGGCAGGAATGCACTAGTTGTGATGAACACCGGGTGTTGTATGGAAGTATGAATCACTATGTTGTACACCTAAAACTGACATTATACTGTATATTAACTAACTGGGATTTAAATAAAAAAAACAAGAATGGGTAGATTGGATAAAGAACATGATCCATCTATATCATGTCTACAAGAGACTCAATTTAGATATAAAGACACAAAGAGTTTGAAAGTAAAAAATTGGAAAAAGTATTCCATGCAAATAACAACCAAAAGAGAACTGGGATGGTTATCTTGTCAGACAAATTAGACTTTAGGTCAAAAAACTTTACAAGAGACAAAGTAAGACATCATATATTGACAAAAGATTCAAGCCACCATGAAGATATAACATTTATAAAGATATACTCACATTAACAACAGAATCTTAAACTATGAAGCAAAAATTGACAGAATGGAATGGAGAAATAAGTGGTCCTACAATAATAATTGGAGACTTGAAGTTGTTTTTCTTTCTTTTTTTACTGAGACATAATTGACATATAACATTAAGTTTAAGGTGGCCAACATGATGATTTGACATGTGCAATGAAACACTTTGAATAGTGGATTGAACAGACAGAAGATCAAAAGGAAATAGAGGACTCATCCAGAACACTCCACCCAACAACTTTGAAATACACCTTCTCAAGGGTACGTGCATTCTCCACGACAGGCCATATGTTAAACCGCAAAATGGGTCTTAATGAGCTTAAAAACATTGAAATTATACAAATGAACTTCGTTCATTTATTCAACATTTCTTATCATCTTCTCTATGCCAGATCTACACAAATACTATAAAAATATAAATGTTGCAAAAAAAGTGGGGGTTTTTTTGTGTGTGTATGAAAAGTAAGCACTTTTTCCATTCTTGTCTCAGTACTACTGTCCTCTTCCTTTTAGATAATTTCTGTTAGAGTTTCTTATTAATTCTCCCACACATATTCTGAACATATGTTACATTTATATTTACATTTATTCATTTTTATTTACATAGATACACATGCCCCTATGCTCCTCAATTAATGAATTCTCTTTTAGATAGATCCATTTCATCATGTAAAGTTTCCTTGTTCTTTTTCATGACTTTATGTAAACAATGTCTGAATGTAACCATAATTTATTAAACCAATTCCATATTGTTTCCAGTCATTTGTCATTAAAAACAACACTGCACTTTGTATATGTGTTCTAGAAGTCCAGTTTCTGAATTCAGAGATATGTACATTCAAAGATATGCACCTATATATGAGAACTGGCAAATTGCCTCTCAGAGAATTTGCACTTATTTATACTTCACCAAAAATGTAGGAAAGCACTTGTATACTCAGTACTGTGTATTATCAAATGCTATGTGTTCTACAAATCTGATTGGTTAAAAATTTGAATTATTCTCTAATATGCATTTCTTTTATTATGGGTGGGGTACATCTTTTCATGTGTGATGTTATATGTATATTATATATACACTATATATACATTATATATACAAAATATGTATTACATATATTTTTTCTTTGAACTCCCTGTTCATATCTTTTATTTTCCAGTGGATAATTGTTCATAATAAGGATTTGTAAGAGCTCTTTAGATTTTAATTATCCCTTTGCCCTATTAGATACATTTTTTCCTGTTTGTTAATACACATTTTAACATTATCTATGCTTCTTTTTTTGCCATACATAAATTACATTTTTTTGTATACTCAAATTTGTAAACTTACCAATTTTTCCTTTCCAATTTCTGGGCTTTACTACTCCTTGATTTATTTTTAAATTCTGTTTCTTTCTAGTATTTTTACATATTATAATATTGTGTTCAAGTATATTTAAATAATATGTAACTTATACACAGTGAAATGTAGAAATACTAAGTATTTCATCTAGTTTTAACAAATGCATGCATCGGTGTAACCCACACCATTGTCAAGGCAGAAACTTTCCATTCACTCCAGAAACTTCTCCTGTGCCCTCCTAAGACAGCACCAAGCCCTGCATTCCAAGCAATAATATTCTTTTCATATGAGTTTAGTTTTACCTGTACTTAAATTTCTTATAAATGGAATCACATAAAAATATTTCATTTTTAGCTTTTTGGCTCAGTATTTTTGAGGTTTGTGAATGTTCTGCATGAGTTAGTAATTCATTCTTTTTATTTGTGAGTAGTACTCCATTGTATAAATACACCACAGTTTATCTGCTCTTTTATTGATATTTAGGTTTTTCCAGTTTCTATTATACATAAAGTTGCATGAATGTTCCTGTACAAATCTTTTTGAGACATATTTTCATTTCTTTTGAGTAAATATCTAAAAGTATAATATCTGGGTGATAGGGTACTTTTGTTTTAACTTTACAAGAAACTTTTAAACTATTTTCCCAAGTGGTTATATAAGTTTACACTCCCTTTGTCATGTATGATTATTCTAGTTGCTCCATATGGTCATGAATATTAAGTATTCTTAGTCTTTTTAATGTTAACCATTATATGATAGTTTAGTTCTATATATTGTAGTTTTAATTTTCATTTTAGACAACTAACAATGCAGAGCATTCTAAAATGTGCTTATTGGTTATTGATATATCTTTTTGTTAAATGTCTCTTCAAGTCTTTACCCATTTTTATTGGATTGTTTTCTTATTGTTGTGTTTTAAAAGTTTATATATATGTATATGTATATATGTAATATATATGAATATATGTGCCTACTCTAGATATAAGTCCTTTGTCAGATATGTATATTGAGAATTTTTTCTAGTCTGTGAAAAACATTTTTACAGTGCCAAATGTTTTTCAAAGAGCAGAAGTTTTCTTTAGTTCAATGAGTTCAATTTCAATAGTTTATATTATGGATAGCTATTCCTGGATCCTGTTCAAGAAATTTTTGAATACCCAAAGTCACAAAGATATTCTCTTAGGTTTTCTTCTATAAACTTTATAAGCTTAGCTTTTACATTTAGATCTATGAAATACTTAGAATAAATTTTTGTGTATAGTGTAAGGTGAAATTTCCACACTTTTTCTGTTGCTCTAACACCATTTGTTGAAAAGACTTTTTTTCCTCTTTGAATTGCTTTGGTGAATCTGTCAAAGATCCAAGTGACCACATACATGAGATTATATTTCTGGACTCTTTATTCTATCATATTGACTGATTTTTTTACATATTTATATATATCATATATATAATGATGTCACAATTACTGTAAATATAGTGTAAGTAGTGAATTACATAGTAGAAGTCCTCCAATTTTATTGTCTTTCAAGATTATTTTCACTACTCTAAAGCTTGAATTTCTTTGTAAATTTTATTTTATTTTATTTTATTTTTAAAGATTTTATTTATTTATTTGACAGAGAGAGACACAGCGAGAGAGGGAACACAAGCAGGGGGAGTGGGAGAGGGAGAAGCAGGCTTCCTGCGGAGCAGGGAGCCCGATGTGGGGCTCGATCCCAGGACCCTGTGATCATAACCCGAGCCGAAGGCAGACGCTTAACAACTGAGCCACCCAGGCGCCCCTCTTTGTAAATTTTAGAATCAATTTTCTAATATCTACAAAAATTGATTAAGATTGCACTGAAATTTTGCATCATATTGGTAAGACTTCTTGACAACGTTGAGTCTTCCAGTCCATGGATATTTCCATTTCTTTAGGTTTTCTATAATTTATCTCATCAATGTTTTACATTTTCAGTGTATAAGCCTTGCACATATTTTTATTAAATTTATGTTTAATGATGTTCTGTTTTTATACTATAGTAGATGATATTTTCCAATTATTCATGGATAGTATATGGAAACATTAAGTTTTATTTATTGATTTTGCATCCTGTAACTGTTGAATTATTTTTTTTTTACTTGAAATTTCTTTATACAAACTCCTTAGGACTTTTTACATAGAGAATATTTATATGTCTATAAATAAAGATAGTTCACCTCCTCCTTTCAAATCTACACCTTTTGTATCTTTTTCTTGCCTTGTTACATGAGCTAAGATCCCTAGTACACCTTTGGAAAGTGACAAGAATAGACATTCTTGCATTTTTTTCAATCTTGGAGGCAGGATTGCATATTTAATCTTTCACTATTAAGTATGATGTTATTTGCAGGTTTTCATAGATATCCTTTAACAAGTTGAGTAAGTTTCATTCTAATTGTCTAAGAATTTTCATCATTAATTAGTTTTGTATTTTGTCAAATGCTTTTTCTGCATCCTTTTGATCAAGATCAAGATGATCTTTTTTCCTTTACCCTATTAATACAGTGAATTGAATTGTTTGATTTTCAAATGTTCAAGTATTAATATTTGAAAATCAAAGATGTTCATAGATATTATCCATTTAACATAATGCTGGATTTAATTTGCTAAAATTATATAAATGATTTTTGCATTCTGCTTATGAGATATATTGGTATAGTTTTATTTTATTGTAATATTTTTGTCTGATTTTGGTATCAAGGTTATGATGGTCTGAAAAAAATTAGTTGGGAACTGTCCTATTGTTTTCTTGGCTGAAGGAATTTTTTTTGTAAGTTTGGTATTATTTCCTCCTTAAATATTTGAGAAAATGTACCAGTAAAATAATCTAAGCCTGAAATTTTATTTGTAGAAATGTTTTTGTTTGTTTGTTTATTTGTTTAAGATTTATTTATTTATTTTAGAGAGACAGAAAGCACAGGAGGCAGGGTAGAGGAAGAGAGAGTCTTAAGCAGACTCCATGCTGAGCACACAGCCAGACACAGGGCTCGATCCCACAACACTGAGACCATTACCTGAACCAAAAAGAAGACTTGGCCACCCAACTGACTGAGCCACCCAGGCACCCCTGTAGAAATGTTTTTAATTACAAGTTCATTTTCTTAAGAGACACAGTGTTATTCAGATTTTCTATTTCTTTATGTCTTCACTTTTTTTTTTAAAGATTTTATTTATTTGACAGAGAGACAGATAGTGAGAGCAGGAACACAAGCAGGGGGAGTAGGAGAGGGAGAAGCAGGCTTCCTGCCGAGCAGGGAGCCTGATGCAGGTCTCGATCCCAGGACCCTGGGATCATGATCTGAGCTGAAAGCAGACGCTTAATGACTGAGCCACCCAGGCGCCCCTATGTCTTCACTTTTTAGTAAGTTTTATCTCACAAAATTTTTGTACATTTAATTAAATTGTGTAATTTATTAGCATAAAGTTGTTCATAATGTCATCTTATAATCTTTTTAATGCCTGTAATATCAGTAGTGACTTCCCCTCTTAATTCCTAATGCTAATTTATGTTTTCTCTCTCTCTCTTTCTTTGACTTAGAGGTTATCAATTTTACTGAGCTTTGCAATGAACCAACTTTAGGTTTCCTTGATGTCTTCTTATTGTCTATTTTCTATTTTATTGCGTTTTTCTCTTTGTCATTTTCTTCCTTCTATTTACTTCAGTTTAATTTTTTCCTTTTCTCCCCTAAATTCTTCAATGGAAGTATAGATCATTTTCTAAAAATATCTTCTTTTCTTGTATAAACTCTTTTTTTTTTTTTGAGGGAGAGAGAGTGCAAGCAGTGGGGAGGGGAAGAGGGAGACAGAGAATCTCAAGCAGGGCTCAATCCTATGACCCTGAGATCATGACCTGAACCAAAATCAAGAATGGGATGCTTAACCAACTGAGCTACCCAGTTGTCTCTATATAAATATTTAAAACTATAAATTTATTTCTAAATACTGCTTTCCTACATATTATGTTTTAATAAGTTGCTTTTTTGTTATTATTTGGCTCAAATGTTAAAAATGCATGGTTAATCTCCAACAATTTGAAGGTTTTTCTAGAATTTTTTGTTATTGATTTATAGTATAATCTTATTGTGGCCAGAGAATATACTCTGTTTTCAAACCCATCAAGAAATGTATCAAGACTTGTTTTACAGCCTATCTACTTGTATATACCTATCTTGGTGAATGTTGCATGTACACTGGAAAAGAATGTTTTCTGAACTTGTTGCATCTGGTGACCTATAAAAGCAGTTTAGTTTAAGTGCTTCTATATCCCTTTATGTCTGATAAAGTTGTTCAAAACTATCTTTTCTATCAAGTATCAAGAAAGGAATGTTTAAGTTTCCAATTATAATGGCAGATTTGTCTATTTCACCCTTCAGTTCTGTCAATTCTTCCTTCATGTATTTTGAAACTACTTTATTATATGTATGCACATTTAAGATTGTTATGCCTCCTTGAAGAATTGGTCTTCTTATTATTATGAAATATCTCTCTTTATTTCTGATAATGCTTCTTGTACTGAAGCCTATTTACTCTAATACTAATATAACCATTTTAGTTTTCTTATTTTTAGCATTTTTATGATAAATATTTTTCATCCTTTTATTTTGAACTTGTGTCTTCATATTTACAGTATATCCCTCATAAATAGCATACAGTTAAGTCTTGCTTTTTAATCTAATCAGGGTTTAATTGATGACTGATGAATGGGTTTAAGTCTATCATCTTGATATTAACATTTCTAGTAGTGTAGGTCAGCTAATGACAAATTCTCTCAACTTTTACATATCTAAAAATGTCATTAAAATTGGTTTCATTTTTGAAGAATTTTGTTATTGGATATAGAATCCTAGATTAACAATTTTATTTTTATTTAAACCTTTAAAAGATGTCATTCCATTGTCACCCATTGTCTAGCTCCCAATGAGAAGTCAGTGATAATTCTTATTGCTGTTTTCCCATATGTAATGTGTTCTTTTTCTATGACTGTCTTTTACCTACTGATTTAAAATCTAGGGGCGCCTGGGTGGCTCAGATGGTTAAGCGTCTGCCTTCGGCCCAGGTCATGATCCCAGGGTCCTGGGATCAAGCCCCACATCGGGCTCCTGGCTCAGCGGGGAGCTTGCTTCTCCCTCTCCCTCTGCCTTTCTCCCTGCTCATGTTCTCTCTCTGTCTCTCTCTGTCTCTCTCTCTCTCTGTGTCTCTTTGTCTCAAATGAATAAATAAAATCTTTAAAAAAATACATTTAAAATCTAAGTAATACTATGGTTACATGTATTTCATGTTTCCAGATAATCACTACACCCCCCCCCCCCATCTTCCAATTAGAAAGTCTAGTAGTTTTGCCTTGAGGATCATCCCCTCTTCATGGTATATGCTGCCCACTAATCCTACAGATTTACTCATTCCAAAGGGAGGAATTGATCCTTTCCTAATATCAGACATAAAGGGATATAGAATCTCATCAATTCACCATTGTTACTTTTTATTATTATTACCCAGTGTTGGTCTTAAAGCTTAGTGCTGCATGATGTCTTGGTTTTTGTGTATTTTGTAGCAATATAAGTCCAGATTTCCATACAGACACAGTAGTTATTTAAGAGAGGATAAGTCAATACCTTCAGCACTAAATTCAGTCAAGCATGCTTCACACCTCATTGTCACAGCTTTCAGAGTCAGCTCTTTTTGTTTGAATATACAGTTACTTCCTAGAATACAAACTGGTCCTTGAAAGACTAGGTTAAGCTCTCACTTCAGCATCCCATGGATCCAGAGCCATTTTCTCCCCCATGACCACTCCGTCTCCTAAGTAGACTCAGATTTGTTTTCCTTAGGACAATAGAAACCAGTCTTTCCACTGTGTGTGCTCATGCAAACATGTGCACACAACTACACACATGGCTACACTTCTGATGAAGGCTATTCTGAGGATCCCAAAGAAATTTTCTGTTCCCATCAAAAGTTGTTACAGCTGTTATAGCTGTATAGCTGACAATTTGTCATTAATTAAAATATTAATATCAGCCCCATTAAAAACACAAATACCTAAATTTCACTTTTGTTGTAATGAAATGATGCATTTAGAACTCATAGCCCTTCTCATTCTGAGCTCCACTAACCTATGGGTGTCTTCAAATCATATATATATATATATATTTCTGATATATGTATATATATATATACATATGGAGAATATAAATATTCTCCAAAAAGAGCTTTTTCTTAAGTTCTCCATTAAAAAATTATTAAGGATGTCAAACAAGCTGAGGACAGAGACATTTGAAGTTAATGTGTCAGTAATATTGCCAATTGAAGACTAATCAGGGAGGAGAAGAACAAAGCTCAAACATACGATGTCATTGAAATTATATGTTTTAATTTACTAAATGTATATTCAGCTATCCAAGAATATATCTTTGCAGAAAAGTTAAAGTTACACCATCCCCCACTACAATATCTCTCACTTTCAGGAGCTGGGGAAAGGAGGTGTAAATGTAGCCAAATGGCTTATTCAAGTCACATAGTAGTGAAAGAAGGAAACAAGCCAAAGAAACCTGCCAATACTCACCAGTGAGCACCACACAGCCTTAGGTATGGCCATGTGCAACCATCTATCTTTGCTGCCACTAGGTCTCTAGAGCTTCTGAATTTACTCCCACCCTCCCTTAGATAACTCTACCACCTGGCACATTCCTCAGGAATACAATCTCAGTTCTTCCCTCTGCCAGGATGACTTGGCCCATCCATGACATATTGATTGGAACTCAGTGGAAACTTTTGAGTCAATTTTTTTTAAAAAGAAAGAAAAACACCCAGACACAACTGAAAAAAAAAAAAAAAAAGAGCCTTAAATTCTGTTCAGTGATCTGGGTTTGTGCCAGACTGGAGGGAACAACTTGCAAATTCTTCTTCAAAAGCTGTCAGAATATTTGCCTTAAGTTTGCTCTGACTCAGCTCTCTGCAAGAAAGACATGTTGCTAATAGTTGATTCCTCAATAAACTGCCCCTCGCCCAAAAATAGTCACAGACTCACCTTTGATTCCACTTGATCCAACTCAAGAAGTGGGTGTTTGTGGTCAGAATGGAACACCACACAACTCCCACAGATTCAGTGTGTCTTGAACTGCTCAGAGCATGGCAACTCGACTTACCTTTTTCATTCACTTCTTCATACCATCTCAAAGGTTTTGAACCAAAACAAGTGTTGGGGGTAAAAGGCACAATATAGAAAATGTCAAATCACTAGGTACTTTGTTTTTCATGATGAATCAACGTAAGTTTTTTTAAAAGATGGCTTCAGGACCAATCCAAATACTATACTATACTATACTATACTATACTATACTATACTATACTATAAAAAAAAGAGAAAGGAAAAAAAAAAGAAGTGAAAACATAAATGTATCCTCAAAAATTTTAAAGAGTTTATAGTTTTTGGGTGCCTGAGTGGCTCAGTTGGTTGGGTGTCTAGCTTTGGCTCAGATCATGATCTCAGTGTCCTGGGATTGAGCCCCACAGCGGGCTCTCTGCTCAGTAGGGGGTCTGTTTCTCCCTCTTACTCTCCCTCTGTGCTCTCTCAAATAAATAAAATAAAATCTTTTAAAAAAGAGTTTATAGTTTTCTATAAATTGTTCTTCTGTACCCAGTAGCATTGTCTAAAACATTAATACGTTATTCCTACTGCTGGTAGTAACCTATATGAATTTTATTTCTATTGCTGGTAGTAACCTATATGAATTTAAACATGTCTCTGTCAATACACTTAAATGCGTTTATTACATACACTCAATGTATATAATGTTCAATAGCAAGCTACTATCTGTCAAAAAAATCCAGGATTCTTCTTGCATTTGAATTTGAATCTATTAGTTCACATTTGATTTTATGCAGTATGGGAGGAGATAATTTGATCCTAAGGTCTGTGGTTTTCCTGATTACTAGAAGAGTTTACGTAAGTTTTATAGTGATTAACACAATACTGGTAAATTCAATTACAAGATTAAATGAACAAATTCCATATCCTATAACAAATATAATATATTGGAAAAATAAGCAATAGAATGTATTACATGCTTCTCAGAGATTAACATCAGAAAAATTAAATAAGAATTTTGTACCTAATATTGAGCTAACAAATGGGAAGAATTTTCTAGTCCTATTGAAGAGCTTGGATAATTATCAGGACTGGTATAAATATAACTAAGACTTTTTATCACCTTTTGTCTATGTACTCTTCGTTCTCTGAGGTCCTATCTGAGCTCTGTATTGTAAATATTCTTATTTTACAGGAAGAATACTTTAAAACTCAGAATACTCAGAGTCAACCTGATTCTTTCTTAAGGCTTACTCTATACCATTGTGACGTATAATCTTTTTTAATTTTATCCAAGGTTGAATCAAGTTTGTTTCTTTGTTTGTTTTGCTTCATAATTTCTATTTCTAACTAGTGATGAGATGCAAATATGAATAAATTAGTAAGATTTTTGTGAAAGGGAAGGAGTTCTGGAATGGCAGCATGAGGACTGATGTAAATCTGCTTCTCCATAAAAGGAACAAAATGATAGCAAAAATCAACCAAATCAACTTTTTCAGAACTCTAGACATTAATGAAAGGCTCACAATGATTTGAGGAACATTTATTAAAAAAAAAAAACAAAACCAACAACTGTTGAACCTCAATAGGAACAAGGTCTTTATGAACTTAGTAGATGACCTCTCAGAAGATGACCACTAATCTGAGCAAAACTTCAGTGATGTAACTATACAGGGAATACAGACTTTGGAGACTTAGTTAAGGAATGTTACTGAACAAACAGAAAAAACAAACAAACAGCAATAACAACAAAATAGCAACAAAAACAAAGTCTGGGGAGGAGAGCGGAGTCTGATATTCAGAGCTGCCACATTATATTATGCCTAATTTACAGTCCTCATTGTATATTCTTGTCTCCTAGGTCATAGATTAATTGACCATATAAATGTGGGTCTACTTCTAGGGTCTCTGTTATGTTCTATTGATCTATGTGTCTATTTTTGTGCCAGTACTATACTGTTTTGATCACTACAGGTTTGTAGTACATCTTGACATCTGGACTTGTGATACCTCCACCTTTGTTTTTCTTTCTCAGGATTGTTTTGGCTATTTGGGGTCTTCTGTGGTTCCATGCAAATTTTAGTATTATTTGTTCTAGTTTTATGTAACAATGGAATATTACACAGCCATAAAAAAGGATAAGAATGTGCCATTTAAGATAACATGGGTGGACCTAGAGGCTATTAAGCTAAGTGAAATAAGTCAGACTGAGAAAGACAAATACCATATGATTCCATTCATAAATGGAATCTAAAAAAACGAATAAACAACAAAAAGAAGAATTAGAACTAAAAATATAGAGAACAAACTGATGGTTGCCAGACAGGATGGGGCAAAATGGGTGAAAAGAAGAGGGAAATATAGGTCTCCAGTTTTGGAATGAGTAAGTCACAGGAATAAAAAGCAGAGCATAAGGAATGCAGTCAATGATATTGTAAAAGCGATGTAATGGGACAGATGGTCCCTATACTTGTGGTGAGCACAGCATAATGTATAAACTTGTCAAATCACTAAGTTGTACACCTGACTAATGTAACTTTGTGTGTCAACTATACTCAAATTTAAATAAATAGAATTTATTTTAAATTTTAAATAAAATACCCAATTTAGTACCAAAAAAAAAAAAAAGTAAAGACCCATAAAAGGAAAAAAAGCAATCAAAAGAAAAACTTCCTTAGGAGCTTTAGATGTTGAACTTACTAAACAGATATTTTAAATCAGTTTTATTATAAATGTCATAAGAACTGAAGTTTCCTATGTCTAAAATACCAAAGTTGGTTTCACATCTGAAAATCAATGTAATACACTACATTAATAGAATAAAGATCAAAAACCACATGATTATCTCAATAGATACAAAAAAGCATTTGACAGAATCTAACAACTTTTATGACAAATACAATCAACAAACTAGGAATAAAAGGAAACTTCCTTAACTTGGCAAAAGGCATTGACAACAAAATCTGCAGCTGACATCATACTTAATGGTAAAAGACAGAAAGTTTTCTCCATAAGATCAGGGACAACAATGTCCACTCTTGCTACATCTATTCAGTATTGTACTAAACATTTTAGCTGGAAAAATTAGGCAAGATCCATACTGGAAAAGAAGAGGTAAAACAATCTCTGTTTGCAGCTGACATGATATTGTATATAGAAAATCCTAAGGAATAAAAAAAAGTTTAGAACTAGTAAATGAGTTCAGAAAAGTTACAAAATAAAAGATTGATATTAAAAAATCAGTTGGAGACACCCGGATGGTTCAGTCGGTTAAGCGTCTGCCTTCCACTCAGGTCATGATCCGGAGTACTGGGATAGAGTCCTGCATCGGGCTCCCTGCTCAGCAGGGAGTCTGCTTCTCCTTCTGCCTCTGCCCCTCCCCCCTTCTCATGCTCTCTCTGTCTTTCTGTCAAATAAATAAATAAATTCTTTTTTAAAAAAATCAGTTGCATCTCTACACACTAACAAAGAACAATTCAAAAATAAAATTAAGGAACCAATTTAATAACATCAAAAAGATAAGATACTTGGGAGTAAATTTAACAAAAGAAACATGAGACTTGTACACTGAAAATGACAAAACATTGTTGAAAGAAATTAAGGAAGATCTAAATGCATGGAAACACATCTTAGGTTCATGGATCAGAAGACTTAACGTTATTAAAAATAGTAATATTCTATAAATTAGTCTACCAATTCTAATGTTTATCAAAATCCCAGCTGGCTTTGGGAAGGAATTGATAAGATGGTCCTAAAATTTATAAAAGTACAAAGAACCCAGAATAGCCAAAACCAAAGAAAACCATAACTGGAGGACATAAGGATACACTTATAAATGAATAGAATAGAATAGAATAGAATTAAAAGTACAGAAATAAACCCTTACTTTTATGGTTAATGGATTTTTGACAAGAATGACAACACAATTTAATGGGGAAAAATAGTCTTTTCAACAAATGATGTTGGGATGACTAGATAACCATATGTCAAAGAATGAAGTATACATATATTACACCCCCCACAGACACACACACCCTTAAAATGGACCATAGACCTAAATGTAAGAGCTAAAATTATAAAACTCTTAGAAGAAAACATAGGAGGAAATCCTTATGACCTCAGGTTAAGCAATAGTTTCTGAGATAAACATCAAAAAGCAAGTTCAACAACAACAACAAAAATAGGTAAATTAGACCTTATCAAAATTTAAAACATTTTGCTGCAATAAAATGAAATATGAAAAGACAACCCTCAGAATGGGAGAAAATAATTGCAAATCATACATCTGATAAGCGCCTTTATTCAAAATATGTAAAGAAGCCTACCAACTCAATAATAAAAAGATGGATAATCCAATTAAAAATGGCTAAAGGTTTAAATAGACATCTTTCCAAAAAAAAGATGTAAGAATGGCTAATAAGTACCCGAAATAATCCTCAATATCGTTAGTCATTGGGGAAATGCAAATTAAAACTAAAGAGGTACCATTTTACCCTCACTAGGATGACTACAATTAAAACGACAGACAGTGACAAGGATTAGTAAAAATGTGGAGAAATTGGAACCCTCGTACTTTGCTGGTGGGAATGTCAAATGGATCAGCCACTTTTCAAAAACAGTTTGACGGTTCTTCAAAATGTTAAACATAGAATTACCATGTGACCCAGTGATTCCACTCCTAGGTATATATCTAGGTGAACAGAATTTTGGCCCCTCAAAGATGCCCACATCTTAATTCCCAACACCTAAGGAACTTTGTACCTGTGATTAAGTGAAGTGTCTCGAGAGGGGGAGATTGTCCTGGACTACCTGTGAGTGCCCAGTGTAATCATAGGGGTCCTTACAAGAGGGAGACAGGATGGCCAGAGTTAGAGAAGGCCATGTGATGATGGAAGTAGGGAGAGTTAAAGAAGTAACAACAAGAGAGAGAGAGAAGGAGACAAGATACTGGAAACAGAAGTGGGAGTGATGCCATTGCTGGAAGGAGCCAGGGAATGTGGGTTGGAAGTTGGAAACGGCTCTTCTGAAGCCTCTAGCAGGATAACAATCCTGCCAACACTTGATTTTAGCTCAGTGAGACTGCTCTTGAACTTCAGACCTCCAGAACTAAAGATAATAAGGCACTGTGTAGTCAAAGACAGGAAACTAATCAAATACCCAAGAGAACTGAAAGCGTATGTCCACACAAGAACCTGTATACAAATGTCCTTGCAGCATTTTTCACAATTACCAAAAAGTGAAAATAACCCAAATGTCCATCAATTGATGAATGGGTAAACAAAATGTGGTATTTCCAAACAATGGAATGATATTTGCAATAAAAAAGAATGAAGTAGTGATGCATGCTACAGTGTGAATAAACTTTGAAAATGTCATGTTAAATGAAAGAAGTCGGTTATTTATATGAAATCTACAGAATGGGCAAATCTACAGGAACAGAATAAATTAGTAGGGGATGGGGAGTGACTATTAACTAACCTGTATGGGATTTCATTTGAGAATGATTAAATAATTCCAGATTATATTGTGGTGAAAGTTGTACAACTCTGTGAATATACTAAAATCCATTAAATTATATGCTTTTAAATTGATGAAATTTATGTTATGTGAGTTATATAATAATAAAGGTATTAATAATCTATGACAAATACAAATGCTCACCTGATTTTACTTGACAGCAAAGTAACTCAAACATAGAGCAAAAAATATTGATTTTTATCTCTCAACTGGGTTTTTAGTTTTATTCTAAATATTAGCTAACTCTACAGTGACTACTAAGTTAATTTACCTACTTACTCACTCAAAAAATGAATGCCTACTATGTGCCATACCCTAGCTGGACTCTGGACCATAAGTACCACTGGAATAGACTAATGGGATTACCTTTTTTAAAATTCTTATTCCTACAAGGGCAGTGGGTCTGCCAACTTCCACCCAACCAATGATATATCCTTTTTTTAAAGATTTATTTATTTTATTTTATTTTTTATTTTTATTTATTTATTTTTTTTAAAGATTTTATTTATTTATTTGATAGAGAGAGACACAGCCAGAGAGGGAACACAAGCAGGGGGAGTGCGAGAGGGAGAAGCAGGCTTCCCGCTGAGCAAGGAGCCCGATGCGGGGCTCGATCCCAGGACCCTGGGACCATGACCTGAGCCAAAGGCAGACGCTTAACGACTGAGCCACCCAGGCATCCCTAAAGATTTATTTATTTTAGAGAGAGAGAGAGAGAGAGAGAGAGAGCGCATGAGTGGGGGGGAGGGGCAGAGGAAGATGGAGAGAGAGAACCTCAATCAGACTCCTTGCTGACTGCAGAGCCTGACCCAGGGTTCGATCCCACAACCCCGAGATCATGACCTGAGCCTAAATCAAGAGTCAGGCGCTTAATCAACTGAGCTACCCAGGTGCCCCTCATATATTGTGAATATGCCAAACTTTAGCACTTCTATTATTCCTTATGTAAAAAGGCAACCCTACACTGTTGATATAGATTTGTTCAAATTTCCTTATTTATAAGATTATTGGTCAGCTCTAACTTGTTGATACCGGTTAGGGTCAACCTATTTATACACACACCTCACTACTCATGCTGGAGTATTTCAAATACAGTTTAATAATATTAATTAAATGCTTACATAAATAAATCTGTAACTGAATTAATACTATGAAGGAAATGTTTTAGGAATTAAGTGAGCAATTATTGCCTTGTCTTTTAGGTCAAAGAAGTTCTTTCCAAGGAAACAGACAAAAAAGTATTTTAGGAGGGTAACAACATGTGCAAAGATCTAGAGATAGGAGAAATTTGCTCACTGAAGGGAGATGCCCATCATGGCTGGAGTTCATGGCACAGCCAACTTTTGCAGAACCTTAAGGGCCAGAGACTGATAGTGGTTCCTCAATATTCATTTTCAGACTTTCCATTATGAATGCCCAATTATCAATATCCATTTTTTTAGCTGGATATCATCTGCTTGGATATAAGACTCTAAACCCAAGTCTCCTTTTACATGTCAGAGAGGTGTCACACCTTTGCTTTCAATCACACTACCTTCTGTGGACCTGTCCAGCCCTGCTTCTGTCTGAGTTACCCGGGAGGGAAGAGCACAGCCTGTCTCATCATCTGCCCCATGAGTGGGATCAGTAGGTTTTCTGGCCATGTTGGCAGTCATGCTCATTCCATGGAGACCTCCCCTTGAGGAGGTGAACTCAGGCCAAAAGGTTCTTGCCCATAATCCTACCCCAGGCATAAAGCATCTTATTGCCTTGCCATTCCTGTTCATCACAGCAGGATATCCTTACCACTTTCCATGCCTCTGCAGTGGGACATAGGATGACCACGTTCTCTACTATCCTTCCCCTTCCCGTGCAAATTGTGAGATGTAATGAGAAGTATCAAGATTGCCCAGAAATAAAAACCAGATGTCCACCTTAAAAAAAAAAATGAAAAAAAAACCTCTATATCCTACCTCTTTTATGGCTAAGTGTGGTTGTGTGATACACCGTGGACAGCACAAGGTAAGCAGAATGGTCTTTTAAGGAAGGGAGTGTATTTTTCTATACCATTTCCTCCTTTCAATTAACTAGAAGGTGGATAGATACAATGACTGGAGACTAAGCAGCCATCCTGACCATGAGTGAAAGCTGCATGTTGCAATACCAGAATAAGGTAGAAAATGTCCAGGTCTTGGGTACCATGTTATACCAAGTCAGCCCTGGTCTGCCTATCTCTTATTTCTCTTATGTGATGGAAAAGAAATTTCTATCCTGCTAATCTGCTGTGATTTGGGGGGTTTTGTCCTTCATGGTTAAACATAATCTTAATTAATACATTGTTAAGGATGTGTTAGCCTCTCTTACAAGTCTTGGGAAGATCATAAAAGTTATGACATAATTACCTTATGATTTAAAATATCACTTTGTCATGTAAGGCTTGAAATGGGAATAGATTGGATATAGGGAGACCAAGTAGGAAACTATTACAATAATTTAGGTTAAAGATGCTGGTGAATTTAGACTAAAACAGTGTCAGACAAAAAGAAAAAAATGAATTTGAGATATATTTAGGATAGAGAATCAAGAGGACTTGGTTACTGATCATTGTAGGGAGTGAAGAAAAAGGAGGTGTTAAGGATGACTTCAGTCTTTCTAAGATGAGCAATGGGTGGGTTGAGGTGCTATTTCCTGAAATGGGAAACCTGGAGGAAGAACAGTCTTAAGAGAAAGATCAAGAGTTTAATTTTGGACTGAATAAGTCTGAAATGGCTGAGGCTATGGCAAGTTTGCAGTTGGAAAGGAAGAAATGGAAACCAGACGATAGGTTTGGGTTGGATTCACAAATTTGTTTAGTGGGATGCTGTGGATGAACACTTAAAATTCGAGGGGATTTTGGCTGTTGCTTTTATATCTCTGATCCAGGGCTATGCTTTATAAACTGAAGAATATGATCCCTTAGTGGTTCGTGAAATCAATATTTTTTTTTACATCATTGGCTTTATTTTTAAAAATGGCATAGAATTTAAAAATCATGATACACCACTAATAGTAAGTATAATTTAAATAAAAGTTTTGTTTCCTTTTTATGTATGTGTATGTAAATGGACATATACATATACAAACACACATACACATACATGAGTGTGGGTGGGTACATATATATATATATATATATATATATATATATATATATATACACATACATGAAAACTTCTTGGGAAGACATTTTTTTCATTTTGATCACTAATGTATATCCATTGCCTAGAATGGTATATGATGAGCACTCACTAAAAATTAATTGAATGAATAAATATGTGGACATGTACATATGTGTACATTCATTGGATTGTGATATAAAATCTATTTTTTATCATATTTATTTTGCCAATTTCAGATTTAAAGAAAATTAGGGGAAAGTCAAAGAATTCCGAGATATCTTTTATTGTTTACCCAGATTCTCCAAAAGTTAACATTTAGATTTATTTATTTTAGAGAGAGAGAGTGTGTGTGCAGGAGTGGGGGGGAGGGGCAGAGGGAGAGGGAACATCTCAAGCAGACTCCCCACTGAGCATGGAGCCTAATGGGTGGGGGTGGAAGGCTCGAACTCATGACCCTGAGATCATGACCTGAGCTGAAACCAAGACTCGGACGCCCAACCGACTGAGCTACCCAGGTGCCCCCAAAAGTTAACATTTAGCTGCATTTTCTTTCTCTCTCTGTCTTTCTCTATATGTCATATATCTATATATCTATAACTATGTATGTAATGTTTTCTGAGCCGTTCAAACATTGCAGACATAATGCCCATTTACAGCTAAATCAGGATTTATATCTTAAAAACAATAATTATCTTATAGAACCACAATGTAATTAACATTGAAATGGTACTATTATCTACCATAGTCTAATCTGCTCCTACCTCCCCACCCTTGGGACATAACTAGATGGTTATCCAATCTTAAAATGAGGACTATTGATGTGGTCATTGATAAATTTCCAAGATTAACGGAAAAAAATCAACCCTGAAATTTTGTATTAAATATTTCCTGAGTCAAAGGTCAGGAAGAGAGATAATCAGAGGATGGACAATTAGGGAAAATAAGAACAGATTTCCATTGCAATGAATTTATAATGATTAGAGAGAATGTGTGTGTGTGTGTGTGTGTGTGTGTAGTATTCTTCATATACCCCTACCACCCCTCCACATATGCTCACCAGGTACCAAGGTTGCACACACAGACAGGTGAAGTAGATAAAGCCTTACTAGAGTGATTGTAAGGGTGTCAGGTTGCTCCACACTACTGTTCTTCACAGTGCATGGATATCCAATTTTAGAGATTCATTCATTCCTCTGCATATATGACCTTTGGGCCATTTTTTCCTTAGGTTTGCTCTTCAGAAACCCTAGCTGAAATATGCTGTTCCTTCTCTGAATTTTCAAATGCTTTGTCTAAGTTATCACTTATGCTTGAGGACGAGAATCTCACTGTCATCTTTGTAGTGCTCACAACAATGAGCACAGTGCCTGGCATATACTGGGTGGTCAACAAAACATACAGAGTAAGTTAAAATATGATCATGCCTGGGAATGTTAGAAACCTAAGTCATTCATGTCAAGGGCATCCAGACTAGTTTCCTCCTGCAAGGAAAGGCAGGGCACCCTGAGAATCCCCAATTGGACTATCAGAATATTAACAGGATATTAAAAAGAAGTCACTAAAGTGACAGCATCAGAATGGTAACATCGGAACATCTTGTACCCATTCTTGCTTCATTAAATAACCTCAGACTAGTCATTTAATTTCTCCATCTCAATTCTCTCAATCACAAATTATCAAGGTTGGATTAAGCATTCTCTAAGGTTCTTTCTCTCTTGACTCTCCTCCCTCCTATACTTGGGAGTGGTGCAGCGGAACCTTTGTTATTATTTGTCATCATGTTGTGTGTCTTTCTATATGCACAGCTTCAATACTACCACTCTATTCCTTAAAACGCTGTATGAGTCTCCATTATCTAAGGATCAAGTTCAAACCCCTTCAGCTGACTTTCAAGACCCTCCCTCACCTATGCACCTTGCCTAATTTTTCAGATTGTTTTTCATCAGTCCCTATTTTAAACACCCATTTGCAGCCAAAATTGGTCTATTTTTTCATCCCCCCCAAATAGTCTTCTAAATATTTTGAATTTTCACCTTTACTCAAATTATTCTGTCCACACAGAACTTCCAAATCCAATCGTCTCACCTTGAAATCCCCCCATTCTTCAAAACCAAGTTCAACTACAACTTCTCCCACAAAGTCTTCAATAGCAGAAGTGATGCCTTTTCCTTTGAATTCTTATTGAATCTCTCATTTGTATCAACCCCAACTCTTTCATACTGTCTTTTATTTGTGTACTCATGCTACTGATATCTCCAAAGTTGCATGCTCTTTGAGGATGAAGATCATCCCTTAGAAATCTTTATATCTAACATAACATAATAAAATAAAATTTAAAAAATTTTTAAAAAGATGGTTAAGGAAAAAGAAATCTTTATATCTTATATAAGCCTATCAAAGTAACTTGCAGCAAAATGGTAGAAGAGAACCAGCTTGATACTATTGTACCAAGAGCTTTAAAGACTTGTCTCATTTACTATTTATAACAATCCTATGGAGGTACTTTATCACAGAAAAGTAAGGCACAGCTAAGAACTTGCTAATTATTAATAACTAGTAAGTGGTAGGAATTAATGCCTGGATGTGTCTGATTCTAAAGTTTGTGAATTTCCCTCCCAAAAAGCATCTAACTTATATAGTATTTGCTCAATAAGTATTGATGAACACATGGTAAATGGCAGTCGGCGCTCACCAAATATTCATGCACTTGCCTGTATTTTCCAGCCCCTCTTGCGATTAGGTTGGGGCCATATGACTTGAGTTCTACCAAGGGGAAGATGGAGACATTGCTCCAGATGGCTACAAGGTAGTGGAGCACTCTTCACCATAATCAGATGGTGATGTGACAGGAAATGAGCTTTTATTTTTTATTTTTTTTTAAATATTTTATTTATTTATTTCACAGAGAGATAGCAAGAGCAGGAACACAAGCAGGGGAGTGGGAGAGGGAGAAGCAGGCTTCCCGCTGAGCAGGGAGCCTGATGAGGGGCTTGATCCCAGGACCCTGGGATCATGACCTGAGCCGAAGGCAGATGCTTAATGACTGAGCCACCCGGGCGCCCCGGAAATGAACTTTTATTAGTTAAGTTACTGAGGTTTTTAAGATTTGTCTGTTGTTAGTTACTCTGAATAATAAGGAGACTGAGCAAATGAGCACAATTAATATGATGATATGTAATTTCAAGAGGGTCTCTTGCATTGACTTAGGTGTCCATTTACTTGTTCCTTGACATCTCATTGCTGCTCTTAGAAGGGTCAGTTAAAATCACTGCTATTCTTGAGCAGATGCCAATGAATCCTCAGTCCTTGTGCACATGTATTAAAAAGTATGACTTTAAGACATATGTATTTAGACTCTCATATATGCATTTATATAATTCTCATATTAAATGAGCATGAATCTTGAACTGTATTCTATCCCTAGATGTTTACTTAGTGAAGTTAGTTATTTTTCCTTTGACTCTGGATACCAAACTTAGGGCATGACCTTTTTGGTACTTTTACAAAATAAAAATTCCTACAGTCATTTTAAGTCACAGTAAAGAGTCTCAATTTAGTAATAATGTAATATTCATCTAATAATCAATGCTCTAAACTCAACTTAAATTTGAGATTTCTCCCTTTACCCCAGCTCAGGTCTGTTGTGGAAGGGAAGTCATCATCGGGAAGGGGTGGTTGTCTGGTTCCTTATTACATTCCCTTAGCTCCCTGATCCTCTAGGCTTGGAACCCAGGAGGGGAACAAAGGAAAGGGAGACAAAGAATGTTCTCACTTGATTGACACTGTAGTGAGTAGATGCAGTGTTCTCTTTTGACAAAAGACTAAGCTGATTTTTCCTCTTGTGGACACTTGCATGGGTTTTTCACAGACTTCTTCATCTATCCTTGAAGAAATTTCTCCTCTACTTCCAGTAATACCAGCAGACACATCTCTGTTCCTACTTATCATTGGAAGCTCCTTCTTTACCCTCTGGAGTCTGGTCATTCACCTCCAGTCTCTTTCTGCTGAGCTGGAACTTTTAACTGGACTTTAGTTGACTCCACATGCGTTTTTCCCTCTCACATGACCTATATCCAGTCCATGGGAAACACTCATCCATCTTTAGTCCCTGCAAGTCTGGAGGGATAGACCATTCCCAACCAATAACAATCTCTTCTTTACTCAGAGCTTCTGGCCAGCCAATCTCTTACCTATTAGATCTTTTTTTATTGGACCTGAGTCCAGTATCTGAATACTGGCCCAGCAAGCCCACAAACTTCAGGGGTATCTTAAAGCTCTGAATGGTCTCCTTAAAACCTCCATTTGGATGTAAGGTAAATGATAAAGCACCCCTACTTTGAAGGGGTAACTTACAAAACCCAATAGCTCTCTCCAAAACTCTTTTCCCCAAATCTCTTTATTTAACTCCAAAAAGCTAACCCTTTATACAACGTAAGAGGTATATGAGTTATACAACTATTATCTGGCCACCTCCTTTGGATACTTCTCCTTTCCTTGTCGAATCTCCTATAGTAATGTTTCAGATAATATTTCCATTTTAATGTTTAGTTAAATATACATACTATTGCTGATATCAAATCTAAGAAGTGGAGTTTGGGAGGGAAGGTTACTTTTTACTTTTGTACTGTTTGATTTTTTAACAAGCTTCATGATTTCTGCAATAATTATTTAATAAAAATTACCCTTAGGGGTCAAAATGTAACTGTTATGAATTCCAGTTTATAATGTCTGCCAGGTATATTATTACTTCCATTAATTTATTGCCAAAACAGTTAAAGTATTTTGAAAATTGGCTTTCCTACAAGAAACTTTCAAGAAATACGAGGTACAGAAAAGATACAATGAGCGACAGCTCCCATAAAATTATGATTCGCTGAAATTTTTCTGCAACTAGAATGGGAAGGGAGCAGCTGACTGCTGACTTGGAGATCTCTGGCACCAATCAGACAGCTGATTTCAAGTATGAGGCATTTTAAATAAAAACTTTTGTGTTTTCCATCTGAGGGAGATTTCTCATGTCACTATAAAATCTCTGGATCAAAGATGTCAAAATTAACATAGTTTTACAAGGTAGTATAATATTTATACAATGTATTCCTGGAGGGCAAAAGAAAGTCATTTTAATTTACCCCACCATCACCAGCACTGGTCCCTGTATTAATGGGCATATAGTACATGTTCAACAAATATTCATCACAGCATTTTTCAAAGAGAAACCTGGCACCATCTCTGCCACATGCCCCCAAATTGGCCTCCTGATGAGATCCATCACAGAAACTTCTGGATTTCTGATCTGTCTACTCTGTAGTTCCAACAGCAGAGAGCTTTTCCCAGCCTGGATTCACTTGGAACAATCCTACTAAGGACAAAGAGTCATGACCATTTCCAATTTTCTAACTTTGAAAAGAGGAGTTATTTCCTGTCCTCTTTTTATATGTGTGGGAGAAGAAATGATTAGATTCAGACACATTTTTTCATAGTATTTCAGAATAAGAAAAACATGCCCCCTCTAAATTAGAATCCTAAGAACTGATTCACTGAATATGGTGAGCCACAATGACTTCATAGAGCAATTATGGGATCACAAGGAACCAGAAAACACCAACTTAACTGCCTCCCTCAAAATTAAAAAAAACCCAGGTGCTATTTTAGTACACACCCCCTGACTCTACTTCTAACATTCATCTTGAGTTGGGTGATAAATGTCTATTAAAACCACAAGGCTGTGAGTGACTATGTCTGCCTTCTGCTCCTTGTGGCTTCCAACCCACCCAAGGAAAGGTGACATCGGCAGACAGTGGTTGATGGGATGGTTGTTAAAATTGAGCCAACTCCCAAACACACCCAGCAATAACTCCCAGCTCTGGAGAAAAATGCCTGTCAGGCTTCCAGATGGAGCTGAGCTTCAGCAACCATAGCAGAGCCTGGGAGGAGGAGGGAGACTGAGAGCTGAGTCTCCAAGGATGGAGTTCATCTGTGTCAGGACAGATGCTCGCGTGTTCCAGCAGAAGCCAAGTTCTCGAAGAGAAAAGTGTGGGCAGAGGGAGACTGTATGTTAGGGGAATGTCCTCTCCAATTGTAACTATAGACCCACACATGGAGTAAATCCTGCATCCTGCTGGGTCAAACAATGAAACGTTGCCTCAGTGGTCTTTGGAATAATCTGGACATTCAGGTAATTGGGTACTATCCTTAAGTCAAGATCCCAGAAGCAAACTCCAAGGAAAATTTCATAAGGTTTATTAGGAAGCATATTTAAAACAACCAGTAGAGGCACAAGGAAAGGAAAAAGGAAGGGAAGGAAGTTGTCCTACACAGGGTCAATTTAGCTCAGTCCTGCAGGGGGAGCTATAGAGACAGTGCAAACACACCTCAGAGTCCAGGGGCAAGAGAACTGGTATATTCACACTGCCGCATCCATCTTCACCAGTCAAGGGCTCTTGGGCGGGGGTGGGGGGGGGGTGTAAGTTGCCAGGCACTTGTAGCTTTCAGAGTATGCAGATGAAACAAAGTTGTAGGTGTCCCCACACCCTAAGCAACACCAGTGGTCCTCAGACACCTATGCAGGTTGTTGGGAGTGAAAGCATATGGGGACCATGGTGCAAGAAAATGGCAAAGAAACCAAAGGGATGTGGGTGGAGCTGTGGCAGCATGTCCTACAGAGAGACCATCACCTGCAAAAGGTGCTTAGTGGCTTCTCGGGAAGGAAGTGTGACCTCTGTTCACAAAAACATAAGCCATCTGTGCTCATCTAACAAAGGGCCTCTGGGCTACTCATCAGAACTAATTGATTTAATTGCCTTGTTCCAGCAGGCTTAGAAAAGTTTCCCCAAACTAGTCTTTTTCTCCCCATCTTCTGTATTCTTTTATAGCCCACCAACGACCTGCTCTTACTAACTCTTGCCCTCCCTTCCTCACTGTCCTCCCTCCTTCTCTTTCAATATTTCTCTTCCCTGTCTTTCTTCCCATCCTGCTTTTCCAACCATGACATCATTGTCTTACCTTGGGTTGCTTCTGATTCCACACAAACACAATAGTTCAGGTACCAAAAACTAGTTGATATAAAAAGTATACAATCAAAATAAGTGTGCACACTTTTTTTTTCAGTTAAATCAATTATTCAAGGGGGAAAATCTCTGGGAAACTGATAGAGTAATATTTGATTCAGAATGTCATTTAAACTCCTTAAGGTTTAATAAGGTGACTGTTTCCCTATACTTATAACATCATTAAAAAAAAATATGCTGGTTAAGTGCTTTGTGGTACAATTCTATTTCTAGAGCTATTTGTTTATTTAGTGGTGGCTTTCTGTTTCAGTTGGAGGTATTACCATGTGAAAACATTTGATAAGCCTGTCTTTTTAGCCAAAGTAAAACCTGAGAGTTTCAAACATACTTTGAAAGTCTAATGGATACTAGCCAGAGATCAGAGATGTTTCCCCCTACTTGTACTCACAAAACTTGAGAAGAGATAGTCATAACCATTTTCTGTTCTCATTAATATCTGCACCTACTTTAAATCTGTCCCTAATAAAAATGCAGAAGGGAGAGTGAATATATTTGGAAGACCGTATCATAATAGTTAAAAAGGATGCATTATTAGCATCTCCTCCAAATTAGAACCTAAAGAACTGATTTATGAAATGCTGTGAGGCTAAGGCACGGACATATCAGCCAAAAATATGGACTTTGTTGACCTTCTAAGCATACTAAGAACCACAGAATAACTAATTTATACTTTTAACAAATTTGCTTTGCAAATCAATGGGTAAGAAGAAATATTGTTCTTGGCTTTACTTATTTTTTCACCATGCCCTAAAGTTTTAGTTTTTAGTTCCAAGGAAGATCTTTTTATCCTAACCATAAAAGTACAGTTAAAAAAGAAATAATCAGTTGTTAAATATGTACTGTTGAAAGATACGACATAAATAGGACCTCGGTCTTGGTCTTGGGATGCTTTTACACTAAGGAAATCAAATATACACTCATGACATAATTTGAGAGTAGTGAACATCTACAAGTGAAAAATAATACTGGCAGTAATCCAAAGTTGGAAAACAAATCTGATGCAGTTAGTATAAGAAGCAGGAAACCTGCCTGATAATGAGACACAGTCACAGGCTAGAATGGTGTTTCTTATGTGCCAAGCCTACATTTATTTAAGTTGGAAAGTAGGACTGGAATAGTCTCACATTTTTTTTTTTTACCAGAATTTACTACTTCCCTATGGTATCAGGACCTGCTGAACTTAGAAGATGGGGGAGTTTCAATGGCTTTTTTTTTTTTTTAAGATTTTATTTATTTGAGAGAGAGAGAGAGCATAAGCAGGAGAAGTGGCAGGCAGAGGGAAAGGGAGAAGCAGGCTTCCTGACTAGCAGGGAGCCCAATGCGGGACGCAATTCCAGGACCCTGGGACCATGACCTCAGTGGAAGGCAGATGCTTAACCGATTGAGCCTCCCAGGCGCCCCACAATGGCTTCTTTTTTTTTTTTTAAGATTTTTTATTTGACAGAGAGAGAGAGACAGCGAGAGAGGGAACACAAGCAGGGGGAGTGGGAGAGTGAGAAGTAGGCTTCCCGCAGAGTAGGGAGCCGGATGTGGGGCTCGATCCCAGGACCCTGGGATCATGACCTGAGCTGAAGGCAGACGCTTAACGACTGAGCCACCCAGGTGCCCCCCCCCCACAATGGCTTCTTATTACAAGTTTTCATAGACATTTTTTAGTGTTTGCTTTGACTTTCATTTGTACAAATTCTATCTAGTGAGCTGTAATGGAGTGATGCGTAAAGGTAAATAGCATCAGGACACATGAACAGGCTGTATGGGGGGTTGGCGGGGTGGGGGGGACAAAGATGCCAAGATCAGCATGAACATGTACCTAGTTCCCTCTCTCTCACCATCCCAGGAAAAGCTGTGCTAGGGTGGGATGATGCTGTCGGACTCCACATCTGTGCTCTAGGGGAGGGCCTTGCCCTCCTACCTTCTTATAGAGAAGAGAACCAAAAACAGCCTTGGTTGAAGAATAAGCAGATAGGCCAGCTGGAGGCGAAGCTGTCTGAGCACATCAGCTTATGCACCTGGAGACATTGTGAGGCATTGGATTCAGGCTGCTACATAGGCAGGGAGGGGGCATGGTCCCATGAAAAGCTGAGTCTGCCACTGGAGAATGGGAAGCCCTTGGTCTTGGTGAGCAGTTGACTTCCAGGCACTCACTGAACAATCCTCCTTGCCTCACCACCATAGAAAACAGGGCATATTTATTTAAAAGAAATAGAACATATTTCATAGTTGTATCACTGGGGGTGGGAAAAGAGCTGTACTCACTTTTAACCTCCAACAGCCAGCACATTGCTAGACATGCCGTATGCATTCTAACAAATCTTTCCTGAATATTACATGGACCCAGCACCAGGGTCACTCCAGAGCATTTTGCTTCCTCTGCCACAGCTGATGAGCTGATATCACAAGAGGGACTCAGCTGTCTCTAATGCAGCAAGATATAACCCTCACCAGAAAGGTTTCTCCGTTGGTCTTCATATTGACAATTCAGCAACTGAACTCAACACCATGGGCTTTTCATCACAACTCTTTGCATTTTCCCTTGGGGAAGCCTAATGCTACTGCACTGGGCATGATATATTAAAGTAATAATGATAATAACAGCACTAGGCATTTACCGAATACTGACTGTATGTCAGGCATTGCACTGAATGTATCACCTACATTACCTTAATTTTTCAAAGAAACCAATAAGTTGGTTATTATTGTGTCCTATTTTACTATGGAGAAAATTAAGTGGGAAAGTAGAAATGTAAACCTATACTTGTTATGAGTTTTCCATTCAGTCTTGACATTGTCTGGCAAAGAAGGCACTGTAGACCAAAGCATTTAAGCCATAAGAATTAGTGACTCTTACCTCTTATTATATCTCCAATAGCAAAGTTCCATTAGGGCTTGTCTGCCTTGCTCCCCAATCTATCCTCAGTGATGAGATTAGGGCTTGGCATGAACTAGATGCTCAATAAAATCATACAATCAATGAGGCCTCCAAATCTTCCTCTTCCAGAACAACAGAGATCTGTACCTTGCTTCCTGTGCAATGCTTGGTAGAAGGCAAAAATGGTTAAAAGAGGCAAAAACTGCTTTCAGGTCCACCCCACCGCCACTCCTTTCGAGCTTTGTCCCTCAACACCTGCTGGTTTAGCATCCTTATTTTGCCTTTTTCAACATTTCTCCTTAGCTAGGATGTAAAATAAAGAACAATGAACTTACAATTTAAAAAGTCTCCATTAAAAGCCCCACCCCTACCATTCTCTAGCTATGTGAATTTAAGCAAATCAGTTGAGTCTCTTAGACTCTATTAAAGACATGAATCCCTGTCTTATAGAAATGTGAAAAAAATATAAACTTCAAAGTCATATATGCATGTTACATTTTATCACTGACTATTGTAAAGGATCTATTGAAATAGCTCAAATGAAAGTATTTATCAGTGACAAATATTCCAAGGGTGGAATGTAGTCTTTTTTATTAGATTATGAATCCTTTGTTAATATATTCTAACACAAATAATTACTTTTACAATCTCCCCAAATGACTACTTAGAACACTTTCAATTCCAAAAAAAAAAAAAAAAAAATAGAATGAGGCCAATGTGACTGGTGTCCTAATAAAAAGGGGGAATTTGGACACAATATAGAGATATGAAGATCCTGGTGGAAGAAGGCCATTTATAAGCCAAAGAGAAAGGCCTGGAATAGATCCTTTCCTCACAGCACTCAGAAGAGACCAACTCTACCAAAACCTTGATTTCAGTTTCTAGTCTCCAGAACTATGAAACAGTAAATTTCTGTTGCTTAAGCCACCCAGTTTGGTACTTTGTTATGGCAGCCCTGGTAAATGAATACAAATACCGAGTATACAGATAAATCAGTTTTAAAACTTCTAATACTTACCTCTATGAGAAACAAATTTACCAAATAGAATTTGTATATTTATATACATAAATTTATATAATAAATTTATACATAAATTTATTCAATTTATAAATTTATAAATAGGGTTTATGTATAGCTGTTTTTGCCTTTGGCCTTATTTAGTCAAAATACTGTTTTTAAAATAAGTTCCTTTTTTACCTGTACCTTTAATGGGGTTGTATTATACTTCTGTAATACAATTAGATTAATTTGTCAGAATGAATTCCATCCTAGGATCCCTCAACATCCTGCTTGACTTTTTAAAATGTGCATACCGTAAATGATTTTGAGGGGGAAAAAAAACACAACACTTTCAATTCTATTTTCAACCTTCCTGACGTGAATTACTTCTGTTGTACATTTTATTTTATTTATTTTAATTTGTTATTTTTTAAATTCCAGTGTTGCTAACATACGGTGTTATGTTAGTTTCTAGGCATACAATATATTCAACAGTTCTATACATTACTCCATGCTCATTGTGTTAAGTGTACTCTTTAATCCCCATCACTTATTTCACCCATCCCCACAAGGGTGTGGAATGTAGTTTTTTTCTGTATTTTTCAGATAAACCCAAAAAGGCAACCATCAGCTCTGACAATTTATTTTGGTCAACTTATAATAGTATTGTATCTCTTATCCACTAACAAACATAACACCACCTGTGAACGTAACAAGTAAAGCAGGTATTGAATAGTTGCAACCAACTCTGTAGGCGCTTCATACAGGCATCTAGAGCCAAGACAGACCCAGTCAACAGAAACTACTTGTCCCTACCACTACCTTTCCCCACACATACACTCTGAAAAAAATGGTGTCAAATAAACAGAAGTTTTCTTTGACTAACTCAAGCCCTGTAAATAATCTCAGAAAGACACACTGGAAATTTAGGTGAAGGAAAAAATATGTTTCCTTATTTTTTACTTCTCCTCTAATAGAACAGAAAAGCTTCTGCTTTGCTTGGGGGGACAGGAACAAATCTCACTGCACACCCAAGAGAGCTCTGGGTGATGAATATTTAACAGACGGGCCTGCTGTAAACAGCTGTAACTCCCTGGTGAATCACTCATTTCAGACACCCAAGCGATCTCGTCATTGAGGTCCCGCCTGCAGGTCATTGGGCTTCTCCTCGCCTTCCAACATTAAGCTGTTTGTTTACAGCCTCCTTCATGTTAAGACTTTTTTGCCCATGTAGCTCAGAGAGTGATAGATGGCATTTGATTTCGTTTGCCTCTATTGATCTGATTCATCCCCACACTCACATTCCCTCTCATTTGGCTGCAATCTACTTGACACATATTTGTTCTTCATTCACTGTGCAGACTACTGCTCTTTTCTAGTATCCTAGCTGGTCTGTGTGCCCCCAACTCTATCAAGCATGGGCCCCAATTTGTCTTATAGATAAGGAAATTAAACCGCATTCCCTGCTGGTGTCAGATTTTGCTTCCAATGCTTGTAACTCAGGGCATCTTGGTCAGATCTACTTCAAGCCTATGGCCCCAGGTCGCACTGCTCCTGACACAGCTGACTGAGGCCACCTTGGCAAAGTGGTGTGTGAGTAGCAAAATCACCCAGATGAGTTAACAGTGGAACCAGTGCTACATTCTAGTGGAGAATTCCAGAAAACCACACGTGCATTTTTTTTCCGAGGCCACAGCTAGTTGCCCACCTTCCCTCTGCCCCCCACAAAAGAACAAAGAGTTCACAAAGAACAACTGAATACCAGTTGAGATCACTTGTTGCCTGGCATTCAAATAGGGAAGAAATCCTCAAGATTAAAGCTAAACATGATTAGCAAAGTCATAATAGTTTAAAAACCTCAAGGACCCACAAAAACATGTTGGTCCTCCATTGGGACGACTTGGAAAGAAACTCAGTGAATCCTACTCTGGGCCCTTCACTCCAGAGCAGTTATCTCATTTTAAAGCACATTCGTGCTAAGCAACATTAATATTGACATGCTACACTTATTCTGTAGTCAGCCTATTTCCTCCTAAGAGCTAATCCAGTGGTACTTAAGAAAAGTCACTCAGTACGATCTTCATTTAAATCCAAACTTAATATCATGTATTACACTTATTCTCCTTTCTTTTTGTTTTCCTCAAAGGATATGGGGCCCATTTTATCACCATGAATGCCTTTTTTTTTTTTTTTTTTAAGTACCACAAATCCTAACACTGGTCTCTCTCCAGTTCCTTCTTCTTTTAGTTTAGTTGCTCAAATCCTTGGTTGTTTCTTTATGAGCCTTTTTTTCCTACCTCATTCCCACCTTCATTTCCTGGATTCTGTACAATCTCTATGACACTGTTATGCAATGACCAGAGGCCAACAAAATATTCTGGTAATTTCTGGCTAATTTGGAAACCATGAGAGTCTGCCTTGGGTTGCTAAATTCTTCACTCCCCTTTAGTCCTTCCTCAGACACTGCTTGGTTTTTCTAAAAGTTGCACAACATCGCTGATTCACATTCAGTTATTCAGTGTGCAGACACCAAACAGCAAATGACATTTCTATTGGCTTCACATAAGGAGAGTGAGCTGCCTTACAGAACAGAGACAGGGGTGAGGGTTTACCTCCAGACTGTCACCAAATGCCAACTGCCCTCTTATTCTCTACTGACAAACTGATTCTCAAGAAGAGATTCAAAACTCCTTCTCAAACTCACAACACGAAAAGTGTTGCCTATCTTTGAGTGAGTCACATTTTACAGGGTCCAAAACTTTCAACTAAATCAATTCTCCCTGCAACAGAAGTGTTTGGAAGACAAAATGAGGCAGGCCTTTCCTCTACGCTCATGCCAACTTTGCCTCCACGTTATGCCACTTTTACCAAGTGTTCACTAAGTTTCAAGCCCCTTAAATGAACCAGGTCCATGCCCACAAAACTGCACTGGACCTTGTACGAAGCCACTATCAGGGTGAATATTTTCTCTGCTCTACCTCTGCTCTCCCCAGCTTTTCTGGTCTCAGGACTTCATATGGAGTTGATTGTTTCCAAAAATGGCCCCAATTCTCCACCTCTCCCTATGTTCACACCCTTTGCCATGTGACTTTGTAATTCCTCCCATTAAGAAATGGAGTTTACTCCCTCACCCCTGAATCAGGGCTGGACTTGAGACTTAACATTGCAACAGAAATGACAGTGTGCAAGTCTAAACCTCAAGAGGTTGTGCATCCTTTTACTCACTCTTGAAACATCTACTATGAGAATGAGCTTCTATAAGATGAGAGACAACATGGAACAGGGCTAAATTATCTCAGCTGAAGCTATCCAGACCAATTACCTCCCCCCCACCAATCCAACCTGCCTACATAACTATAGACACAGGAATGAGTCCAATCAGGATCAGCCAAGCCTGGTCCTGATTAGTGGAGATGCCCCAGTGACCCACAGATTCATGAGAAATAAGAAACAGCTGTTGTTTTAACCTAAGTTTTGGGGTGGTTTGTTATACAAAATAGCTAATGGATACACATCCCATACTCTGGTTCCTATTCTCTGCTTTTCACTGTAATTCGAGCCTTTCTGTCCTATATTTGATCCCTGGCACTGCTGAAGAATCTCTAACTACTGGTTTTCTGCTCTGTAATTTTGGATAAAATTACACCATTGTGCTTCCACTGCTCTCAGTGCCCTGTTTCACAGGAAAAGGACTCAGACACCCAGACCAGATGAGTACTTACTGTCCCCCTCCACAGCCCCTGTGAAGCTGCTCTTCTTTCTGCATTTCCTCCTCCTGGGAGCAGCACCTCCAGCTACCTAGTCAGTCATGCATGCCACAACCAAGGAGTAACCCAAGGCTCCTTCTCCCTCATCCCTTCGAGACCACATCCTTCCATTTGTTATACCGCCATACCACCTTTCAAAGCCAACCCCTCCCTCCCCTGTGCACCCCCTCCCAGAAAGGCTCCAGCCACCAGCAGTCATAACCACATGGCAAGTTCCCAAGAAGGATTTGCTGAGTGACTCTCAAGGACAAGTGGTTCACCAACTCACATCTCTCTCTGATCAGGTCATCAAAGAAAACTTTGTAAAATATAATTATTTTATATCTCCCCTTACATTCTCCCCAATCAACAATAACTTTGGTAAAATCATCTTTTGTTGCCATTGAATTCTCTTTTTTATAGTGTTCCATGATGAAAAGTCTAAATGTCTGCAGGCTTTATTAATTTTTACTATAAATAATAATGAATTGAATACATTTGGGCTTGGTATGAGCATTACACAGGAATCAAATGTAAGGCAAATATACAAAGAGGAGGGCCAAGTTATCTGTCCCAGTAATCATACCCAAAGCCCTAGTTTCATATGTTTTTCATGTTTAACTTAAACAGCTCAAAATCATGTCATTAAAGGCATTTGGCTTCTCATACATTACCTGCTCCTACCTCTGCCCTGGCCAGTCTCATAGGGACAATGATGTTGGCTACACTGGACCAGCTTCAGACAGAAGGGATTGTCTTGTTGCAGGTGGCTGGGTGGGTAGCACCCTGGATGTAAAACACTGCTTCTTCCTGACACTTCAAATCCTCCCAGATGGATCTGTAACTAGCAAGACGCCAGAGGGAGGCTGCTCTGGGGTATGAGGTTCATAGCTTATACACTGAAACACTCACTGCCCACTCTCCTCTTCTCGTTAAGGTGCTCACTGACTACTATATCAGACCTTCACCTTGGAAGCAGACCATAGGGATCTCAGCCCTCGTTGGGAAACAAACAATGATTATCCCAAACTTGCTCCATGGGATGTACCTAAATCCAGATGTGCATGATTTTTGTAACACTAAACATCTGAATAATCTTGGCACTCAGGAAACAATGACTGTAGGGCAATGTGGACGCAAATGGTACACAAAATGAAGACACTTGGCGCTGGCTGAGGACAGGAGGAAGCTCCCAGCCGCAGATCCGGAGAGCTTGAAGAGCTGTAGTCCTCATTCGCCCATGCTCACAAGTGAGGATTCTCCCTCCCAATCCTGATTTTTCCATAGCGCTGCAGAGATTACTCAGTCTTTTCAGTCATCCTCATGACAATATTGCAGCTTAAGTATAATTATTATTTTTCCCATCTTATGAAAGGAGATAATAAGACTAATGTAAGGTAATAGGTTGTCCAGTGTTACATGATAAAAATAGTAATAATGGTTACTTTCTATCTGATATTCATTTTCTTTTGGCGTGGTAAAAACCTAGCTAAGTAGGCTGTATTAGCATCCCTTTAGAGAGCAGAAATAGACACAGGGAGGTCACCGTCAAGTGACATGTCCAAGGTCGAATACTTAGCAAATGTCAGTTTGGATTTGTCCCCAAGTTTGATGATAATTCAAAGCTTGTGTTTGTTTGATTTTAGCTCACTTCCCCCACATTTCCACAGGTCAGCCTCCTTTGTAGCCTTTGGGAACCTGAGGATTTAGGGAAAGATCTAGAGTCAGAGCTTTATTCCCTTGATCCCATACACAACCATTCTCTCCTCTTCCTCCCTCAGGGAGAGACTGCAGCCAAACTTGTGTGCAGTTGGCTGTTACATTCGGTGAGTCTTACTTTTCTGACAGCAATATAACCTGCCAAATTATCCTCTATAGGAAGAGATTGACGCCATCAAAGTGCCAGATCTGACTCTGTCCTTTGAGCTGGACCTTTCCATCTTCAATGCACTAGCACTGAGAACAGCTTTCTTAGGGGCTTTCCACTCAATGTACCTATACGCTTGCAGACAGAAAGATTTTATTCCCTCCACCCCCCATCAATAGCCACTTATTTGGGAAATTAAAATTCTTGATCTGTCACTAGAAGATTCTGGTTCTTGGATTATCACTGGTGACGAAAGTTCGAGATAACAACAATGAATATTTATTGAGGATCTGCTAAGTTGTTAGTCACTGTGCTAACCATTTTAATATTTACTTTGTTTAATTCTCATAATAATCTAATAAGCTAACTGTTGTTATTTTACACATTAGGTTAAGAAACAAAAGAATTTGCCTGTGATCGTATAGCTAGTAAAGTAACAAACTTGAGATTCAAACCTGGATTTTCTGACAGTAAGTCAGTCCCACTTTCAATTTTTACCCTGATCAGAAGACATGTAATTTAGTAATAAGCACTGTTTACGATTTTTTAAAAAATATCCATACTCTTTGGGCTCAAATTCTATTCCTAAGTGTTTATTATAAAGAAATAATCAGAGGTAATCTTAAATATGTATGCACAAGTTCAAATACAGCAGTTAATCTAATTTAAATAACTTTCACATATGCATTGTTTAATATTATGCAGTTGTGTTTTTGAAGATAGAACATGACATTTAATCATATGAGAAAGCACCCAAGCTGCAATATACAGAAAAACACAGAACGTAAAACTGTATAAAGGCATCTGTTACTAGACAAGGTCTGCACATCCTCACTTCCCTGTCAAGGTCATTGTTCAGAAGAAAGGATTTCTTGTTGAAATCTGAAATTTCCCAGGTGAAAAATACATCTGCAGGGTTCAGAGGAGGCCAGGCATCACTTGTCCGTCACTTGAGTCCAGAAAAATGAGTTTATTCTTGAAGGAAATGACATTAAACTTGTCTTGATTCAGCAAGCCATAACAGTTACAAACAAGGATAAGAAAAAAATATTTGGATGGCATCTATGTCTCTGAAAAAGGAACAGTTAGCAGACTGATGAATAAGATCTAAGAACTGTCCAGCTACAGAAAGAACAAGATGCCAGATGAGTCTTAAGACCTACTTGTGATTTTTAAAGATGCAGTGAGAGCCCTGTATTGATTTGGGGGAAAGGGAGACTGTATATACAATATGACCTCAAATTTGTCCAAAATAAAAAATTTATACATAGACATATAAAAAAATTATAAATGAATAAAACATGCTAACTCGTAGTCATCTCTTTGTGAATTATAGTGAATTTTTCTTTTTCTTTGATGTTTCTATATTTCTTAATTCTCATCAATGAGCTTCCAACATTATTGTACAATAGTAACAAAAAATATACTATTTTTAAAAATGCCTACCATTACTTCAAGTAAGCAGAAGTTAAGCTGGCTCAAATCTAAAATGCTGCTAGAACCACCTTTCTCTTGGCTACTCCCCAACTCAGAGAGCAAGGGAGGCAGTCTTAGAGAGCATAAAGAGCTAGGTGTGTGACTTCGAGTAAGTCACATCCCCTCTCAGGGCCTCAGTAGGCTTTTCTGTAAAATGAGCAGCCTGGATCTGCGAGCCCTGCCCCAGGCCTGAGCCCACATCCTCCCTCAGTGGCCTCTAGATAGAACTATCTTTCAACACGCAATTCAATCTGGCCTTCCCCCATGACTAGAGAGAAAAATATTTATGAATTACTCTCCAGTTTAGAAATGGATCTCTGTCTGGGAACAAAGAATCACAAACCCCACTGGCAAATTAGAGTCCATTATCAGACACTGTAGCAGCAGGCTCGGCCTGGTGGTAATTGTATCTGCAATAATAAGGCTGTGAGGGCCACTTTAGGCCATTTGCTATGTGAATCAATCATCATTACAGTCTAGCAGTGGAGTGGACAGGGAAATGAGCCCATGTCACCAATGGCCAATTAGAGCAGAGACCCATCAAGAAGCTCATGGGGATGGGGTGGGGGTGGGTGGGAAGGGTGGGGAGGAACACAACAGGTGGCCTGAGTCTCTGTCACTCACTGATATCCCATGTCACCTAAGAAGATCACTCTGAGACTGCCTGTGATTCTGTTTAGGGTCCTTAGTAGGGCTCAGTGACTTTAAATAATATAAACTCTGCTTGACCATGACATGTTAATTTCACATGAATGTAAACTCCTTAGTGGATGATGAGATATTTGAGTTTACCCTGTGTATTGGTATTCTAGGTTTGCCATCACAAATGATGACAAGTAGTTACTATACAACTTTGTGCCTATAGTTATCAATACTGTATTGTACCCTTACAAATACATCCAGAGGACATATCTTATATCTTCATGTTGTGTTCTTACCACAACAAAATTAAATTTTAAAAAAAGAGCTTACATAGCTATACTAGACATTCTGGTACATTGCTAGAAAAAAAGTATAGATTGATAAAATCCTTTTGGAAAGTAATTTGACAGTATGTGTTAATAGTCTCAAAATAGCTATACATGTTTGGCTCAGTAATTATATTTTGGGGAATTGTTTCTTTAAAAAAAAATCTGAACTACATAAAGCCTCCATCCACAGGATGTTTATGACAGCATTGTTTATAATAGCAAGGAAAATAAATAAATTTAAACAAAAGATTACTTAAGTATACAATGTTATACCTATATAATGAAGTAGTAGGTCTCCACTAAAGTAACATGAATAATTTATAACAAGAGGAGATGCTTATGTTATAACATTAAGTGAAATTGGGATATAGGGGGGTCTGTATAATATGTTCTTGACTATATTTTTAAACAGCAAAAAAGAGAAGAGTTACATCAAAATGTTCAAAGAAGCTTTTTTTGAAAAACTGGGTGTTTTTTCCTTTTTCTCCTTTTTTTCCACCTTTTTGGGTTTTGCAACTCTACAATTTGCATAAATTATTTTTTAATGGGAAAAAAGATAGTATGAAAATCAAAAATGCAAACTAATATTAATGACAAGGCAAGCAGGATTTTTTGGAAGGACTGAGGGGGAAAGGGAAGGGTGTTGAGATCAAAGATCTCCTAAAATCTAAGACAGGACAAAGTAGATGTTTTCTCAGAGGCTCTGGCATTTGGTATTAAATTCTGAAACAATGGATTTGTCTTGTTTTGCAATCTAAATTACAGGTTTGACATCAGTATATACTACACAAATGTCTGTAGAATAAATGAATAGGCATCTGAGCTAAGTAAACACATGGCATAAACAAATGAAAAAATACATGTACAAGAAAATTAAATAAGTGGTTTGAACAGAAAATGTCTTTCTAGGGGCACCTGGGTGGCTCAGTCATTAAGCATCTGCCTTCAGCTCAGGTCATGATCCCAGGGTCCTGGGATGGAGCCCCACATCATGTTCCCTGCTCAGAGGGAAGCTTGCTTCTCCCTCCCCCATTCCCCCTGTTTGTGTTCCCTCTCTTGCTGTGTCTCTCTCTGTCAAATAAAGAAATAAAATCTTTAAAAAAAAAAAAAATGGAAGAAAATGTCTTTCTAAAGGAAACAGTTTGAAGCCCCTTCCTTCTTTGCTTCTTAGGAATCCCACTGGGAACCTGGATGCTTAGTATCATTGACTCCACTTTGTGAGGCTGTGAATTAAGATTTACCTCTTCAGGTACAGGTAATGGAAACTCAGAAGAGGAAAAAAAGATCGTTAGGTTGAGGACCAAATCAACAGAAACTAGACTGACCTAGATTGATGTACCCAAAAAATAGCTTTCCCTTTGGACAAGTGTTGAAATGAGAAACTAATTGATTTAAAGGACAAAGTGCCCTTCAGTTCAGGGAATGAGGAACATTTTCATATATATCCAAACCTTTGCAATAACCCCCTCTTAACTCCCATTTCTTAAATAAAAAGACTTCTCATTGTGTTTATAACCACATAGCATGTTAGCAACCAGGATGGTTTTGTGGCTCTGAGTTAGCTCACAGAGCTCAAAATCTGGGACCCATTGAGCTAGTCAGATTGCCTTGGCCATGGGTCCTCTGAAGTTTATTACTGACTATAAAACAAACATTCCCATGTTTTGACTTCTGGGCCTGGCTACTGAAAGGTTTATGTCCCTTAGTCATATGGTTACTCACACCCTTTTAATGACCCAGAGAACAGAGGTCTTCTTGGTCCCCAGAGTCAGGACAGGTGAAGATGCAACTCTGCCCATGACTTAATAGTGCAAAGTCAGGCACTAGTGACCAGGAACAGACTGGCCAGTCCCTAGGACCCCAGCTATGGCTGTTTCCCGACTGGGCTCTCAGGTGTCTCTGCTCGAGATATTATATCAGGATGCCGGTAGAGAACACACCTGGGCCAGCCATCATGGACAAGCAGCCTGAGTGTCTCACTGCAAGGAGAGAAAGGGCTAATCCCATCAGGCAAAAGGCTGATGAGAGCCACACTTCACTATGGATGTCCTGGCCATCCGACCCGCTTGTATTCATTCATTCAACAAAATCTTGGGAGGGCCTTTATGTGCTAGGCATGGTTACAGGTGTTAAAGACACTAAGATCACAGTCTAGAGAGAGAGACAGAGGTATAAACTGACAATTACAATATGCACATACTGGAGGATTGGAAGAGGTACTGAACTCAAATTGGAAGGAGATTGGAAAAAAACATCTCAGGAGAAAATGGCAAAATTGTGCTGTGGAACTCAGTGCTCTCATGGAGCAGAGACTAGAGATAGAAGAAGTAAAGTTCACTGCCTACATTTGCATGGAATAAGAAAGTAGCCATTTTTCCAGGACTACTAAGGGTGCAGCCAATCCACTCTTTGGGCCTCTAGAACCACAAGACACACTGGCTGCAGATAATAGGGTTTATGGTACAGAATTAGATCACTGCTTTCATGTATGTCCACAAAGAGATAGAGTAAATGCCAGCATGCCTGGCCCTTGGCAGCATTTGCAGGAACTGCATCTCATTACGAGGGAAATGATTAAAAAAAAAAAAAAAAGTGTAAATTGTGGAAGCCACAGTTTAACCTGGTGATTTGGGGTAAGGCATTGCTCACCCATGTAAACAGCGCCTCCTCAGTCTGTGCTTTCCACATACTGGATGAAAAGTATTTGGATTCTTTGTTGGCTAAAGAGGATCCTTTTGCTTGGCTGATCATTTGGGTTTCGAATGGAGTAGGCAGGATCTTCAGATTTTAGAACTTGCATCAGAGTGTCTGCTCAATTCTAAGAAAAGCCCTTCATTTGTCTGGTTAAACGAGCTGTGCCAGTTGCATACGCCTTATAACTGAACTGAACAGGCCAAAATTGGGAAGATTGTGGAAGTCATTGGAGGAAAAAAACTTAACTACATATTTTCAAATTATAAAGGTGGGTAAAAGCAAAGATCTGATCGAGTTTGAGGAGTTTATAAATTTAGGATTCTATGGGAAGTGGTGAAGAAATGAATTCTCCAGCCTAAGTCCTTCCAAATATGCTATCTCATAAAGCCAATAATGACAGTTCAGCTGGAAGAATTATAAAGAGACTATATTCTGAAAGGAGAGGTTCCACTTGAAACCACAGGAGCCATCTGCCTTTGAGCACTGGTACATGAATATCTTACACCTAGAAAGGAATCAGAATCCCATGAAAGGGCTGAAAAGAACCAAGAAGCTATCTGAACATTTTTTTCCTTTTGTTTATTTTTTCCCCTTCAAACTAACCTGGTAGTACCCCATAGTTAATTTCAGAGTGCACTCCAAATTCACTGTTGCAGACAGGACTGAACCTCCAGTTGCCATTCGTTAAGATATTTTTCTTAAAATTTTCTTTCTTTTAGAAGTCTTCTTGAACAATGGCTCTCTTACAAAATATGATACTTAGAAAGTAACATCTTTAAGACTTTGGTTCCAGTGAAGCAGAAGTCTGAGGATTTTATTTCCCTTAGAAATGAACAAGAAGCACAAATTAACTGGGAGAGTTAAATCCATGTTGTATTAAACAGAGTTTTCAAAACGTGATTCTGGGCATCCAAAATGCCTGTGTGATGTGCCTCTCCCCAACAGGAATCCTGCAAAGGAGACAGATGGAAAATCTCCTGGGTTTCAGGAACCTCCATGTTAAGGGGATTTTTTAAAGCCATGAAGTCCAAATCTGCCCACACACTACACATCATCTCCTAAGGGAGCGGCAGAGCCACCAGCAGCCAACAAAACCACCAGACTCTGGGCTGTGGTTGCTCCATAGCCTGCAATGTTTGGATGAGGTATTTCCTAGACTTAACCTATGCCATTAGCTCCTGGGAAGAAGAAGGGTGTAGTGGGAAAATCCCATCTTCACACCCTGGAAAACAAAACAAAAAAAGGATTTTATCTTTCAAACATAGGTTTCTGTATTTTTTTTAAAACGCCAAAGGAAGAAAACATCAATTATCCAGGGAAATGAACCAGAAGTTGTTGTTTCATAAATTCCAGGAGGCCAAGCTACCTATGAAACACAAGTCCATTTTATTTTTTCTCCAGCAAAGCAATCACTGTCCTTCTCTTGGTGTCAGGTGCTCTTGTCACATCTGACACACTGGTTTGATTGCCCAGAGAATGAGCAAAAAAATGAGCCCTTAGCACGGGGCTCCCGGAGGCTGCCGGCACCGGGGTGCATTGGGCAAACATTCCACTTGAGTAGTAGAAAATTAATCTTTCAAAGAAAAATGCTTTGTCACAATTCCATGTCTACAAATGAGAGAGAAAAGAGGAAAAGGACTCGAGCCCTATTTCTTCACGAATGTGCTGAAGAAAGATACTCAATTAGAACAGATATTGTTGGTGTCCTCATTTACAGGTGCCTTCCGGAACATGTGGCCAAGAGGTACAGCTTTGGGAATATGAGAATATGGGGATGTCAAAACCTGGTTTTGTTTGCTGGTTTTGACACATTTTTTTCTGCCTGGGCTGATTGTTACCTGCAGTCACGTTGGAGACAGAATAATGACATGAGCCTGGGAAGCCATCTGATGTGCCAATGGGGGTAAGTCGGAGGTATTCAAAAGAAAATCATTTTAGGAAAGTATTCAAATCAGCACAACCATCTCTCTATTCTAAAATATTTTCCTAAGGGCGCCTGGTGGCCTAGTCGGTTAAGTGTCTGACTCTTGATTTTGACTCACGCTGGGCATGGAGCCAGCTTGAGATTCTCTCTCTCCCTCTCCCTCGGTCCCTCCACCACCTTGTGTGTGCACTCTCTCAATAAAATAAAATAAAACAAAACAAAACAAAATAAAATATTTTCTTTAGAATGGCCCAGAGTAGTGAACTTAGAGGTCTCCTAGTTTGGTCAAGGGAAACTCTTTTGAAGTTGCTTGGCAAGGCAGACTTGGAACCTCGAAGAATGAGATAAGCTGCCTGCTAGGGAGCCTCTCAAAAGAGTGATGGTCACTGTAAGTCTGGGTCACCCACAGCTCGCTGGAATCATGAGAAGGGAAAGTACTTTCCAACTTCAAGGGCTGTGGAACAGTGCTGGAGGGCGGTTGGTGGTGGTAGTGGGGCGGGGGGGTGTCTCTGCCAAGAGAAGCAACAATGGTTAAAGCAAAATCAAATAGCAACAGGGATGAATGGACACTGGGGGTGGGGGGCAGAGAGAGGGGCAGATTTCAACTGGGGTGGGTCTGGCTGTAGGCAGCTCAGTATGGTGTTGAAAGAGGTGAGTTTCACTCTGTGTTTTTACAGTTGTCACCCAGATCTTGATGACAGCTAAATGGAAATGGGAATCTGAACTAAAATATTGTACATTATTCACCTTTATAAATAAATTGCATTTATGGGATCCAAAATGAAGAACTACCCTTCCTCTCTCTTATCAGATGGAAACAGCAAGGCAAAAAGGACTAAAGCAGCTCCCGATACAGGGATGGGGCTGAAAAGAAATCAGTGAGGCTGGGACAGTAAGGGAAAGGATTAGAACTGAATGCCGATAAATTAGATTCTGTTAAAATAAAGAACTTCATATGACATCATTAAAAGAGAGAAAGGCAAGTGTCCGTGGGAGAGGATCCTTGCAACAGCTATACCCAACAAAGGACTTGTAAACTAGAATAGGTTTGAACTCCTACAAAGCAGTAGGAGTAATCAGATTTTAAAATATGAGCAAAAGACTTGCAATAACACTTCACAAAACAAGATATCCAAATGACCAATCAGCATGTGAAAAATTACTCAACATCAATACTAGTGACAGAAACGCAAATTAAGGGGCACCTGGGTGGCTAAGTCAGTTAAGCGTCTGCCTTCAGCTCAGGTCATAATCCCAGGGTCCTGGGATCAAGCCATGCATTGAGCTCTCTGCTCAGCAGGGAGCCTGCTTCTCCCTCTCCCACTCCTCCTGCTTGTGCTCTGTCAAAAAAAAAAAAAAATTAAAAAAAAAGAAATGCAAATTAAAACGTAATTAAGATACTAGCAAATATCACCCCTATGCACATGCACACATAGGTGGGTGCACGAAAATGACCAAGATTTGAAAGACTGAAAACACTAAATGTCTGCAAGAATGCAGAACCACAAAGACACTTCTACATGGCCACTGGGATTGGAGAATGGTATAACCACTTTGGAAAACTGTTATCAGTTCTCTAAAGATGAATATATGCAGCACTGCGATCCAGCAATTTCACTGACAGGTATAAATCCAATAGATGTGAGCCACCAAAAGACATGCAAGATTGTTCATAGCAACTTTATTCCTTATAATCCCAAACTGGAAACGATCTAAATGACCATCAGTGGTTGAATGAATCAGGGAGTACTACAGAGTGACAAAGAAAGAAGTACCAGAAAATAGAACAGAATGAGTGAAATGTTGCAGGGGAATGTTGAATGAATGAAGCCAGACAAAAGAAGTACAACACATGTGTGATTCAATTTATATGAAAAACCAGACAAAATGAATCTATGGTGACAGAAGTCAAAGTAATGGTCACATTTTAGGGAGACTTACGGCAGTAAGAGCACATAAAGGAGCCTTCTGGGATGTTGAAAATGTTCCGTATCTTGATCTAGGTGGTGGTTATAATGGATGTGTGCATGTATGAAAATTTATTGAGCTGCACATATAAGATATATGTGCTTCTCTGTGTGTAAGTTGCACCCTGATCAGAAAGTTGCAAAGTAGTACAATACTACTTCTTTTTCTTCTCCAGGTCCTTTTCGGGACTCCAGCTCTGCATTTACTGTGTTTTTTGCCTTCTCTGTTGTTTGTAAGTTGCTTGCAGATGGGCACCATGTCTTATTCATCTGTATTTCTCCACTGCCGAGCACAGCGCTTGCTATAGAAAAATTCCTCAGTAATATGTGTTAAACTATTCCTAAAACACTCTAATTTCATGTCATTTAGACTCTCAATCATGCATATTGTTCACCTCCCACCTTACACTTTAGTTGTAAAGGTAAAAATGGGAGCAAACCTGGATAATCTTTCCCACTTGTCAAGGTGTCAGATGATGAAAATGCATTGAATTCTCCCACCTGGGGTGACCCTGTTTAAACCAGAAGTTCTCAAGATTGAAGAGCATAACACCCAAGTGCAGAACTTATTAAATATGCAGATCCCTGGCTTTGCCCTCAGAGAGTCTGGTCCACAAGGTTAGGGAAGGAGCTCAGGTCTATACTTCTAACAAGCACTCCAGAAAGTTCTGATGGTGCACACGGTGACAAAAATAGGCTTGGACACACAAAACTTCTGGCTTTGTAGAGATTATAGGAATATTAACTGAACAACTTGACATAAATTATAGGAATACTAACTGAATAATGTGACATGCCCCCTCACCTAAGAGGAGACCATCACAGTTTTGGATTCCCTCCCCTCAGAATATGGGGGTCTCTGGTGAGTCTTTCAAGAGAGAAATTTTCTGAAAACACCTAGATTAAGTGGTCTCATGTGATCCATTAGAGTCCACCTACCTTTGGAAACCAGAAGGGTTTACGCCACATCTAATTCAACTAAGGAAATGGCTGTTATGGCTGAGCATCCACTTCTGAGTGGATTTCCAAATTCTGGAATGGGCAAAATGTCTTCACTCGGGAATATACGGGTTACTGCACATTGGGAAAAGAAGGAAGCTCTGTGAGGTTCAATGAGAGCTTTTTCTTTCTAAAGAAAGGATATTCAGGGAAAGTTTTTGCCAATTCTGTTTTTTAAGATAGAGGTCTTAGGGCCATGACACAGACTGACAAGAAGCTGAAAACTCCAAATCAAGACTGGCACCTTGTCCCCAATTTCCACCAGTAAGTTAAAAGTGGGTTGTCAGATTCAACGTTTTCCTTATGTTGAATTATTTTGTCAAGTAGATGGTGTTCTTTGGAGAAAATATATAAAAATAAGGAGATCCATAAGTTTAAAAGTTAAGTTTCTCTTCTCTATGCACTGACATACATATATATTACATATATATTATATATCCTTTATATGTCTGTGTATATTATATATACTTTATATGTGTATGTATACATATTATATATATTTTGTATGTGTACGCATATATACATATATATGTGTATAGAGAGAGACACAGAGAGAGAGAGAGAGGAAAGGAGAGAGAGAACATTACCAAATCCTGCAGGCAGTGGGTTATGCTTTACTGTAACTACTACTCCCTGGAGAAACCACTCAGAATCTAGGCACTCCTGTAATATATCTGGGTTAATGTATCTATAATGCAAAACCGACAAACCAAATATAAATAGATAAATAAATATACAGATAAATAAATATATAAACAAGCCACGTGCAAACACATGAATATATGTCACAAACAAATACGTGGTCATCCAGGAAAATTTAGTTTAGTTTCTCTGACTGGAATATAACAAGTAGCTTTTTAGTTTTGCTTTGTCATGTATTTCTTCCTAATGTAGACAAGGAAAATATTCTTGAAAAGCAGCTGTGAATGGATAGTGACAAGTGGTTTCCTGTGGTCTAAGAACAAGCCAGCAATTACTGCCTGTTACGTTCTTTTAAATTCCAGAGGCAAAGGAAGTTCGATAATGTTGTATTGGCTTCATGGTTATTGAACGGAGGGGGTTTGAGATAAAACAAGGTTGTTGGTTTTTTCCTTCCTTTTAGAATGAAGTTATAAATATTTTCTCCACGGATACTACTAAATATCAGGGGATCTCTGAGCTTCAGCATGGCTCCCTGTATGTCTTTGGGCAATAGAAATGGTAGATCTAGGGGCAAATGTGAACTTTCCCTCAAAGAAGTCCAGTAATACTGGTTTCCCTCGGAAACCTTGGGCTAGTCCTTAACGTCTCGAGGCCTTCATCCCTGCATTGAGCGCCTTCTGAAAATGCTTTCTGGTCTGCTGACTCTGATTTCATGATGGTGGGACAGAACCCAGGGGCTACAATGTACTCTTCGGGAAGTAAGAGCTAGAATCCCAGAAAGTAAAATTTAGATATGAGAGTTTATCTTCTGTAGGCTCAGGCTTCTGAATCCTCTCTTCTCTTTTTTCTATGTCCCATACTGTAATTACTGGGTAAAGCAGAGGCATGTTCTATCTTTGGGATTCAAGGAGAGCAGAGAGGAGCAGAGGGAGTTGAGAAAAAGCTTGAGGGAGAAAGTGAGAGCCGAAGGAAAGCCACAAAAGATGGGAGAGCAGGAACGAGCATCCACAAGCAGTTCCACCAGCTCAAATTCTGGAATGCGCAAAACGTCTTCACTTAGGAATATACCTCCTGCCATCTCCTCAGAGAGACCACCCTGTCTAAAGGAGTGCACCCTCACAGTCACAGTCTTCCAGTCTGCACCTTGAGAATTCCGTTTTCTTCATGGTATTTATCACTGCCTGAAATTACATTATGTATCTATTTCCTTGTTTATTTCTATTCCTTGTTCCTGTCTCCCTCATTATCTATGAGGTAGGACCTGCATCTCACTTATTGCTGACTCCCCAAAGGCTGGAACAGTATCTGGCACAGTAAATACTAGTTAAGCTAATGAATGAGGCCCATAGATGGATGGGTGGGGTCAGCCTTCTTCATGCCCCTGTGTTTCTCTGGGGGTAACCTAGGCAGCACCTACCTGTGGCTCAGAGCCTGAGAGTTAGGATGAGCAATAGATCTGGTTTGCCTGGGACTGTGGAGGTCCTAGAGATGGGAGACCTTCAGTGCTAAGGCTGGGAAAGTGCTGGGCAAACCTGAACAAGCTGGTGGTCACTCTCCCTAGACACTTCTGAAGGTCTTTGATAGCTTACATGAAAGGAAAGTGGGGTCAAAGTATGTATTATCCTTCCAAGGTCACTTCAGGCTGGCTTATCCTCTGACTGAAAGTTATGGCTTCTCTCAGGTCTTCCCCTACAGTCTTGGGTAATGGCTCCATGTCTCTGGGGACTTGGGTGGCAACAGCTCAGCTGCCACTAAGCCTATCCCTTGTGGTTCTTCTCTACTCTCCACACCTTAATAAATAGTCCTTTTCCAAATAAACCTTCCTGGAATTACCTAAAGTTGAGTGAGCCGCTGTTTCCTATAGGGACCCTGACTGACAGGAGGAAAAAATGGGAACCTTAGAAATAAGAGTCCTGAGACATCATTAATATGCAAAGGTACTTAACCTTCTAAGCCTCTGGGCTCCCCACCTGTGAATATGTGGCCTCCTCACAGGGTGGTTAAAAGAAGTGACTAAGAGAATTTGCTTAAAGCTGTTTGTTACCATATCAAAAGTACTCAGCACTCTCTTTTTAACCACTGTTAGTAGCTATTGTTTTACCTTTGCTCTTCTTCACAACAGAACCACCAGGGAAGGATCAGGCTTGCCCTGGGTTTGAGAAGGGCCCCAGAAGTTCACCTCTCCAAAGGGCATGAAATAATGGGCAGAAATACTCTAGATTTGAAAATTCAAACATGCATATTGTTCTTCTCTTAATATTGTTACTTCAGGGCCTTGAGTGACACCCTTAATGTTCTATATGTTTGAGATTTCCTGGTGAGTCTGATGTCTGTTTGGGCAGAGGGTTAGACTTTGTAAATTTGCAGGAAACTCCCTACCTGATGGATGAACCCACCCCTCCCAACGAGGCCAGGCTGCCGAAAGAAGCAAGAAATCAATTTGCCACAAAATGAAACCATTTTGAACTCAAGAAAAAGGTTCTCCATTTCCAATTTAATGATGTTGTGAGTGGTCTGCAGACCTTCAGTGAAAACGGGCCATTGAGAATGTCCCTGGGGGGTGGATAAGCGTGGAGGCTGAAGGTTAACTGCTAAAAAGATTTTTTTTTTCATTATAAGAAATAAAGAAAGTACAAGCAAGAATATGAAAATTCTGTGATGAAATAAGACAATTTAGGAAAGACAGAGGGGTGGACAGAGCACTCATTTTATTCCAAAGTGAATGAAAACACACACACATACACGCACAAAATGCTTTGCCCATAACTAAGAAAAATGGGAACAAAGAAGGAATATATGGGGGAATAACACTGAAGTTCATAACAGCAACGCCCAAATTAAATCATGTCATAGTGTGTTAGATAGTGTCCCCCCGCAAAATCCACGTCCACTTGAAGCCTCAGAATGTGTCCCTAGAAATAGGGCCTTTGTGGATGTAATTAGTGAAGGATCTCAAGATGAAATCTTCCTAGATTTAGGGTGAGCCCTAAATCCGATCACTGGTATCCTTGTAAGAGAAAGGAGAGGGAGATTTGGACATAAAGAGAATCAAATGGACATGTGGCCACGTGAAGGTGGGGGCAAAGATTGGAGAGAGGCTTTCCCAAGACAAGGACCATCCAGAGATGCAAGAAGCTGGAGGAGACAAGGAAGGAGTCTCCTCTAGAACCACTGAAGGGAGCATGGCCCTGCCAACATCTTGATCTCAGATTTCTAGCCTCCAGAATTGTGGTGGAACAAATTTCCATTGTTTTAAGCCACTCAGTTTGTAGTAATATGTTACAGCAGCTCTAAGATACCAGTGCACACATCAAAGTTTATACATAGTTTAGCATAGTCTATATAGCAGGAGCTCAACAAATATGGTTGCTCGAACAAGTCATCCTGCTGGATCTGCTGCCCTGTAAAACCATGGAGGTACCACCATGCTTACATCGTGGTCTTGTCTCAGAGTGAAGACCCAGCACTTCATGCTTCCTGTTTTAAATTTTGCAACCAGCGCAATTCATGTAGAATGAGCACAGGGTTCAGAATATGGAACTAGCAGACCGAGATTGACATACCTGCTAATCAAACCTGGCATTCCATTTCCAAACCGCTCATTCCAGCGAAAGTCACTGACTAATTACACCCAACAGGAGATTGGTATCCAGCACTGCAGGGATGTTTATATCACCAGCATCTCTCTCAAGCAGGGCCCTATTAAGATGATACTATGCTTCATCTTTGCAGGAGTGTAAGTAGTCGCAGGCCTCGGTCATCCATCCATCCAGGGTGGAATCCTAGCATAAGACCACTTGGCCGGGAATATTTTTAGTCTCTAACATCCCAGTATATTTCACATGGCCCTAGTGATGATTCTTGTCTCCCTTTCACTGCCCACTTCTTTCCCTGCTGATGAAGTTGTGGCTCCCAAGTCCACTTTATTTTCCCTTCTTATGTTCTTAAGTTGCACTGTTTCTTTCATCACCGCAATTCTGATTTGACTCCAAGTTGGCCACACTTGTGGTTGATTACTGTGCTAGTGTTTTCCATTTTCCTCTCCCCATCACTCTCTGCCCTTCTCCTGGGCCCCAAGGCATCAGCCTCAATGGCTTGCATCAGCCAGGACTTCTTGTCCTAGCTTCTGGTTAAGTAGGGGAGGTACTGCCAGGAAACCGGAGGGTAGGAGGAGAGACTGGTCAGATCAGGGTATTGATTCCCCTCTGATCGCCCTCCATTCCAGGCCTCTGTCTCTGCAGCCACAGCTCCTGCTGGAGCCCCACTTGCAAGGCTAGAGATCTGCTGGTCCTTCAGGCTTGGGGCTGCAGACTGCTTTCTGCTGGTGCTTGTCCCTGAGTGTCAGTCTCTCCCTGTGGCTCCCTCAATTCTGTCCCCACATCTATAAACAGCACCTCCAATAAACTCTTTCCACTTACACCTCTGATACAGTTATCAATATTAATCTTGATTTGCACATTTAATACTTTGCCTAGCTGTAAGTGTTAAACACACACACACATGCACACACATATACACACATGCACATAGTCTATCTATATCATAGGAAGAATATGGCTTCAGAATCAGACACCCCTAAATTAGCAGTTATGCCATTGGATTGCTCTGTTCATCCAAGTTATTTAGTCTCTGTGAGTCCCAGTTAACTCATCTGTGAAATAAGACCACATACCTTGTAGGGTTATGAGGAAGCTGAAGTGAACTAACAGAGCATTTCTTATGTGCCTTTCCTTCATCTCCTCATTCAGCTTCCTACAAATATTCCAGACCCTGTCTAATCTGTTTCCACGTGCTCTCAGGGTACGGCCCTTGCTAACCAGTCTCTTTTTTAGGCTAATATTTGGGTGGTCCTGCCCACGTGTCACTTTCCCATCAGGATTCACTCAAGCCCCAGTGCCTCCACGTCAAGTGGGATCGATATGCTATTTCCAGAGGAGGTCGTTGAGGCAGACAGACCAGTGAAATGACCTGTCCACAGTCACCAAAATTCCAGTGTCAAGTCTATCATCTCTTATGCTGGGACTCTGTTCCCACCCTGTTGCTTCCATTCTCTTGGAGGAGATCCCACCCATCATGGGGTTTCTGGTTTGTTCTGCTGGCTGTAAGATATGCCTGAGAAGACAGTGACAAGGACAGCTCTTTCTCACCAACTATGGGACAGGGTGCGGTGGTTGGAAAAGAAACTGTGGAGGAAGTCACTGTGGGCACAGAACCAGCCCCCATGCCTTGCACACAATGACTTGGACGGAAACAGATTCGCTTCTCAAATTGATGAATTGGCAGATGGACACCCAGCTGCTGGGTGTTTCCATCCTGATTGAAAAGACTGCGTGACATGGCCGTGAGCAATAAACCAGAAAACTAGTTCTAAATAAGACCCTGTTCATTCCTCAGCCCTTAAGAATTGTGCTTCCGTGGACATAGCAATGCATGACAGAATATGGGTACACTAAGGCCGGTCTGGAAAAAATGCAAAGTTGTCATTTCACAAGTAAGGGAAAAGTCACATGCATCCCCAAGATTTCTGAAAAAAGAGAAATTAATTCAGAAAATGTGAACAGAGGCAGAATAGAAGGGAAAAATTCTTAAGATTTGCTACTGGAGACTTCACTTTTAAGATTCATTTCAGCAAAACAAAAAGGAAAAGAAACATTAATATCTCTTTCATGAACTATATAAAAGTAAATAGACCCATAAAAGGAGGTTAAAGAAAGAATCCAATCTACTTTCTCACCAAAGAATCTTTAAGAAAGAAATATGCTGCTTTTAACAATTCCCAAATCCCCAAATTCAAAAAGGTTTAGAAAGAGTTGTTACAACAACTTTGTTAGGAATTTATTTTTGAATTGAATCTATTTAATTTTTTAAAAACCCTGAATTTACAGAAAACAGATAAAATGGTGAAAAATAAAGATTGCGATTGGTTCTACATTCAGCAAAGGAACCTCCTCAAATTATAACCGCTGTGCCCAGTCCATGGTTAATATTGATGGCCAGGGTCATTATCCAGGCTGACAATTAAGACAGAATGACAGATCACCTACACCCATTCTTCAGAAAAGTGGGAAGCTCTACCTCTTAAAAGCAATACATGCCCACTGCCAAAAGCTGAAAAAAAAACAGGGAAAATCACACAGCAAAACAAAATGAAAATAGTCACTAATTTCACATTATACAAGTATTCACTGTTAACATTGGGGGATGCCTTCCCATAGTTTTCTGGTTCTCATATCAATAAAATAAAGAAAGAAATAAGATTTAAATATAACTAACCTGTGAATATAAATAAATAATGTGAAATATAAAGAAAATAAATATAAAGTACAATATGAGTGCATTTTATTTCATCTTTATCATAGTTTATCAGTCTCCTCTTATTACTCATGGTAAACTCCTCAGATATTTCCATTATAAAACCAACAAAGTTCTCTTTCTAATATTTAAAATAAATTTGGGGGGCACCTGGGTGGCTCAATCGGTTAAGCGTCTGCCTTTGGCTCGGATCGTGATGGATCGAGCCCCGCATCAGGCCCCCTATTCAGCAGGGGGTCTGCTTCTCCCTCTCCATCTGCCCCTCCCTATTCATGCTCTCTCTCTCTCTCAAATAAATAAAATCTTAAAAAAATAAAAAATAAAATAAATTTAAGGTTTGTAACTTAGTACAGCCAATATGGAAAGTAATATGAAGGCTTCTCAGAGAAATTATAAATAAAACTACCATATGATTCAGCAATTCCACTTTGGGGAATATAACCAAAGGTAGTGAAAACACTAACTCGAAAAAGATATTTGCACTCCCTTGTTCATAGCAACATTATTTACATTAGCCCAGACATGGAAACAATGTAGGTGTGGATGAGTGGATAAAGAAGATGTGGTATATGTATGTATATATACATATGTATATAATATATGGATATTATTCAGCTATTTAAAAAAAGGAAATCCTGCCATTTACAATAACATGGATGGGTCTTGAAGGCATTATGCTAAGTGAAATAGGTCAGACAGAGAAAGACAAATATTTTATGATCTTACTTATATGTGGAATCTAAAACAAGAAAATACCAAACTCATAGAAAGAGAGATCAGACTTGTGGTTACCAGAAGCAGAGGGGAGGGAGAGGGGGAATTGGGGGAAGGTGGTCAAAAGACACAAACTTCCAGTTATAAGATAAATAAGTAGTAGAGGTATAGTGTACAACATGATGATTATAACTAAAACTGCTACATGATCTATAGGAAAGATGTTAAAAGAGTAAATCCTAAGAGTTCTCACAAGGAGAATTTTTTTCCTTTAATTTTTTTCTTCTTTATTTTCTTTTTATTGTATCAATATGAAAATTGAATGTTAGTTGAACCTATTGTGGTAATCATTTCACAATATATGTAAATAAAACCATCATGCTGTATGCCTAAAACTTATACAGTGATATGTGCCCATTATTTTTCAATAAAACTGGAAAAAATAAATTTAGTCTCCTGACCCTAAGTGAAAGAAAAACCAAAAAACTAAACAACCAAATTCCATGCCATGCTTATACAAACTTCCCATGTTATTTTAGGCCCCAGGACCTTTGCATGTACTATTTCCTCCATCTTAAATGCTCCCTTCCTTCTGTTCATCTGACTACAAACTCCTGGTTTTTGGTGAAGTGTACTTGACAACTCAGTCCCATATGTTCTTATTAGAGAAAACAAAACAAAACAAACCTTACACTTCATTCCCAGAAGGGAATAATATAAGAACCATAATTCCAGGTATTCTCTCCTCCCTCATTTAGTGCTTCTGAGGTATCATGTAAAAATATAGCATTAGTAAACCCATCTATCTCCAGTGGATACAGTTAATACTAAAGCTCAGACTTTCTTGTGACTTCCTTCTTTTGAACTCTTGCTTTAGTTGTACTTGATATTAGAGGAGACTGGCTGTGGTCACATTTCTGACTAGGTAAATACACTTCAAACTTAGTTATCCTCTTGCTGCAACCCACAGATCCTCACATAAAGTCATAAATGACTGTTTTGATACCTATCTGATTTCTATGCATAGAAATCTATATAGCCGGGGAGCCTGGGTGGCTCAGTTGGTTGGGCATCCAACTCTTGGTTTCAGCCCAGGTCATGATCTCAAGGTCGTGAGATTGGGTCCTGAGTCAGGCTCCGTGTTCAGCGTGGAGTGTGCTTGAGATTCTCTCTCTCTCCCTCCCCTGCCCCTCCCCCACTCGTGTGCACTCTCTCTCTTTCTCTAAAATAAATAAATAAATCTTAAAAAAAAAAAAGAAATCTGTATATCCCTCCGTGTTCAAAACTGGTTTGGAATTCAGAAGTCCTCCATGAACCACATCCCTCAAAACAGAATTAATCTTTTACACAACAAAAGTAATCTTTTACAAAATTAATCTGAACACACTGAATCACAATTATTTGTTTATATATGCATATTTCTTTTGAGTCTGAGAATTCCTTGGGGCAAAAACTATTTCTTATTCATCTTCTTATTTCCAGCATAGTACCTAACACGTAAGAGCCACTTAGCAAAAATGTGTTAAATAAACAAATGGCAAATTGTTAACAGTGTCACATATTTTAAGCAATCAAACCAATTTTTTATCCAGGTGGCTTCCTAGAAATATTAGATTATTATAATCATAAGAAGTCCCTATACTATTGATTCTTACACTGTAGTATGTTTCAGAATCATCAGGAACATAATACAATTGCTGGGCCACCAGAGTTTCTGACTAGCAGTCTGGGACCCCAGGATTTATATTTCTAACAAGCTCCTAAGTGATGGCGATGCTGCTACCCTGGGCCCACATTTTGAGAACCACTGTTCTAGAACAATATTTTCCAAACTGTCATCAGTATCACCTCTGGTGTTTGCTAAATTTCTAAATACCACTATGATATTCTGATTCAGAAACGTAGACGTGATTCTATTGCAGCAAATTTCATGTGTGATTCTATTGTAGCAAATCCATTCAGACAATTGGAAATCACTGGATTTGAGCCATACTCACAGGTAAACTTGGGAATGAGATGTAAAGAGTAATTTCCTGGCCACTCTTTTCTGTGACTTAGCTGAATGATTGACTAAATAAAACAATTTTCTGGGGAAATCTACTCTGTAATTTTGATAAATTTTACTATTTAATTCCTGACTTCATCACACACTATAGGACTCTGTTCTTCTGAACTTTCTGATCTGGATATAGCAAACCTCAGAGTAACAATCTCTCAATCAACAAATATTAATTAGGTACCTATTAAGCAAGAATCACTATGGAGGCTGCAACAGAGGAAGAAAGAAACAAAATGTTTAGGTGTCTTCTAGAAGGATCTCATCAGCTGGTTGTGAAGATAAGAAGTAGATCTATTTTTTAAAAAGATAGCTAAAAATTCCAAACAACAAATGATAATTATCAAAGAATGCAGGTAAGGAATGCTGAAGTAACTTGAAGGGAGAGGAGAATGGACATCTAAAGCTGGCAAAGTAAAGAGAAATCATCTGAAGGAGAAGGCACTGCAGAGCAGCATCTGAAGAGAGGGTTTGGGGAGGATTATGCCTACAATAAAGTTCCAAAGAGAGTTTGAAACTCAAGCCAATTGCAAAAGGAAAGTCCTAGTGATAGAAGTAGGACATCTTGACTTCTATAAAAACAGCAAGGGTATCTTTGTCAATTAGCTATTGGCTCTCTTTTGCAGATGACATTGCTCCGGAATAGTACGAATGATTCCTCAGTGCCATCTGGCATTTTCTGGCTAAGAACAGCTCTTGTGCTGAAACGCAAAACTGGTAGCAGTGAAAATAGCACAGAGAAAATGGTGGTCTGTATTTATTGGCATGTCTTGGCATGGAGAAGTAGGAGTGAACATGGGAGTCAAGAACTGCTAGACTTTATGGAAACCACATTCACTTTGGTGAGCCCTGAGGCCCTGGAATGCCTTTCTCCACAGGGCAATAAAGTTATTCAATAATTATTGCCTTTGGGAAAAGAGGTTCAAATAGAAATTAAATAGGCCTCTGATGAATAATAGCCCTTGATTTAATGTTGATGCCGGCATGTGTGTGACCACTCACCCTTGAATTTAACGAAGCAATAATACCATCAAGGGGTTCCTTAGTTATTGAAAATCTTGTAGAACTTCCTCAAATAATTCTTTAAGACAATCTTCTATTCATCCCATCAATGAATGTGGGACCACATATGGAATCAGAAATAGAAAATATTGAATATTTCTAAATCAAAGGCAGGATGCACTAAAATAAGATCATTGTCTTAGTATCTACACAAACAACATCAAGGGACTAGCTGTGGATGAACAGAGTATTGAAAAGGCTAGTCATTGCCTAGCTGATTTCATGCTCTTGCAAAAGTTCTGCCCACATCTCTAGCTTTGGTTAAGGGACATGACCTGACCACTGTGTTTTTACCAATAAACTAATATGGGAAGCAGCACCATAGGCAATGGTGGACACAACTCAACCCTGGTCAATCAGATTCTCTTTCATGAAAAGTTGGATTCAGCACACTGAGTGATTGGGTCAGTTACTATCAGGAGCCAAGACAAAGTCTTGTAGACTTGAGGCTGCTGGCCATGTTGAACCATAAGCATGCAGAGGATCCAGCGTGTGTGAGAAGAGATCCATGTGCTTGGTTTGAGAACATGTTTTATTAAGTATTCATAATCACCTTCAATGTTTTTTCCTTGAACAAAATGAATCTTTATAGTTCTTAAGTGAATAGATATCATTGTAGGATCTAAATGGGATCACACTGGACCCTCTTAAAATTTAGAGATTCCTTGGAATACTGGGTGAAATTGGCTGACAGCCCCCCAAGGCTGTCCTGTAGCAATGGCATGAATGCTATAGACACTGGTTTTTTGTAACCACAAAATTTTCCAGGAATGTTTGTTCTTCCTCTATAATGATTAGAGAAATTTTCACACAACATGACCATTCTGCATATTCACATAGTCTCCAGGAACATTAGTCATGGGCTCAGGATTTCTCCTGAATGTGGTGTGACACAACTTTGGCAAAAGTCCTTTAACAAAGCCCTGTGAGAGGAAGCATGGCTAACAACCAACCCACTACAACTGGAGGTTATTTTCATCTTATACTCAAATTCTTCAAGAGATTCTGTTGTAATTTCTGTGGAGCTGTCTTCAAAAATATCTTTCCTATTCATCTCCCATCCCTGCCCTACCCTAACCCTCCAAATCCATTTTGGGCTGGACACCATTCTGTATTCCTCCACAAAACCCACCCAGTATACTTATATGTTTGAATGTACATATTGTGGCATGAGGATATTTTTGAAACATTGACTGATTTTTTCCTTATAGTATTTGCCCTCTTTCTCCCTTGTATCTCCTGCTCCCCCTCACTCCCCGTACCCATATTCTGGATTCACTGCCTCAAGGAAGTACAAAAGACAGAAATGGTCTACTGAGTTAACTTTTGTATTTCCTAAAACCCCAATGAATTAAGTAAATTACATCAACACATCTCCATAGAAAGAGTGTTCTAGAGAGAGATAAAAGGTCTACAGGTCTCTTAAGAAGGAGAGACCCCATACCACTCCAAGGAAAGGCTTCCAAGAGCTAACTAGACCTCAAAGGGAGAAAGTACCTAAAGTGCTGAATTTCCTTTCTGGACCAACACCCATAACTAAGGTCTATTGGACTTCCAGGGCAATGAAGACACCAGCATTCATGAGGTGGGTGGACTGGCTTCTTTCCATATCTGGGCACCATGATTCTGTTGTAGGCCTAGTAAGACAAAAGACTACAGTAGCAGCTGAGATTACGTTTTCTGCTGTCCTAATTGCAATAGAGTTTTGGATCAGAATTAAGTTCAAGGAAAGGAATTAAGTAAAGTATAAGGTACACTTTTCAAAACTGAGCCTTACAGTTGCTCTTTCAGTGTTCTGCAGTCTTGTAACCAAGTAGGTTCTTTAGTGGGATTGGTTTATCTGTGTTTTCCTACAGACTCTCTGCAGCATGTGTTTTCCGTATTCTGGAAACGCTGCTGGCAAGTACACTTGCCTCCTGTATGAAGGATCAGGTTTCTCTTGGAAGTTGCTCACTTGATAATCTTTGTGGCACATGGTAAATTGGTTGGTGAGACAAAGGTCCTTTAGTGAGATTAATAACATAGGCTGTTTGTAACTGCTTATCACAAATGGTTAAGAAAGGGTTCAAATTGCTTGTTATCTAAATTTATTTCATTTGTTTGCTTCCTTTTAAGACTTTCTTCTTTCTTGCTTTCTTCTTCCTAACAAGATCCTATTGTTGTCTCCAGAAATAACATGTTAAGCAGTAGAAATACAGATAAGAGACGAGTAGACTTTCAACAAAGAAATTCATTTTAAAAACACCACCATGGGGTGAGGAAGTGTCTGGTGCAAGATGGTTGATTGGGCATGTGAGTATAATACCCTTCTTGCCAGAGATTTCACTAAAATGACAGTGTTGGAGTGCAAGAAGAAATAAATCTGTAACAATGAAGAAATTGGGAAGGAAGGTTGATTGTAGATGAAAGACTTCAACACATTTCTTGAATATGAAAGCAGATGGCAATACGTCAATGGATGAGACAGAGTAGAAGAAGCCAAAGTCCAAATGTGAGTATGAGGGGAATTTCAGGGGAAGCAGCTGCCAATTATCCTGGCAAAATGCCAGTGGATGTCCAGGTGAAGGGTTAGTAGTCCCCTCTTCCCCCCACCCCCCATACACATGGATAGAACAAAGGGAACCAGGTTTTTACTTCCAGAAGTGAGAGGAAAAATAACGGGAGTTTCTTCTCTAAAGTAATGAATGAATTGGCTGAAGAGGGATCTGTATTTTAGTGTGAGTGTTGGTCTAAGAGTAAAGCACTCCTTGTTCTGACATTTGGTGGGAGGAGATGAAACAGAATGTCTAACTAAAGCCCAGTTCCCCATGTATACATCCTAAAGCAAAATCTGCCTGTTAGCTAGCCTTGTGCATTCATATAGAGTTTCTTATCTCCCTTCCCATTCACCAGACAAGCCTATCAAAAAGCATATCAATCCTAATTCAGAAGAAAACAACAATGGATAGCGATCATTAAGAAATCCTTCATTTATAAATATGAGTGTACAAACAAGATCACTAGATATTTGAGGAAAATTACCAGAAGGAAATGAAAAGGCCAAAATGCACAAAGTCTCAAGGAAACAGAAATAATTCAGGAACTAGAAAGATATTTTTAAAGTATTTAATGAATATTTTCAAAGATATTTGAGAAGACATTGTATTCCTAAAACAAGAATAGTATGATTGAAAGGAGAACAATTAGAAGACTATTTATAAATTAAATATATAGTACCTAAAATATGAAATTCAACAGAAGAGCTGAAATATAAAGCCAAAAATCTCTCCTAGGGTTAAAAGCAAATAGCAAAGAGGGTGCCTGGGTGGCTCAGTTCGTTAAGCTACTGCCTTCGGCTCAGGTCATGATCCTGGAGTCCAGGGATCGAGTCCCCCATCGGGTTCCCTGCTCAGCGGGGAGTCTGCTTCTCTCTCTGACCCTCCCCCTCTTGTGCTCTCTCTCTCTCTCTCACTCTCTCTCTCTCAAATAAATAAATAAAATATTTAAAAAATTAATAAATTCTAAAAAAAGCAAAGAGCAAACTTGAGGGATAAAGATAAAATGTATAGAGGATTAACATAGGAGTTGCAGAAATCCACCAGTTGGATAAGAGGAATTATAAAAAAAAGAGAATAGAGAATGTGTACGGGAGAATTTTTTAAAGAAATAATAGGGTATTTCCTCAAATGGAAGAAAGGCAAATCCTCACATTTGATGAATCCATTGAGTACCGAGCAGGATGAATGAAAATAGCTACACAGCTAGCACATCCTTTTGAAATTTCAGAACACCAAAGATTGAAAAAAAATCACAAAGATTTCCAGAGAAAAATGCAAGGAACCACCCAACTTTTCATTCGTCACATTAAAATCAGAAGATAACAAATCAATGTTTTCAAAGTTCTACGGGGGAAAAAAATATTTTGAATGCATAATTCCATACCCAGTCAAACTTGCCTTGTGTAGAGTAAAACAAAGATATTTTCAGACATACAAAAACCCAGTTTTTGTGTCATATTTTCTGTCTTAGGAGGTATTCTGAGTATATATCCCAGTAAAACCAAGGAGAAGACCGAAAAGTTGACATGGAATGTAGGACTGGCCTTGAATCCAGGAAGCCACTGAAGAGAAGCCCAAGGATGATGGCTGTGCAGCAGACGTAGACAGCAAGTCCAGATTAGAACATTCTGGGAGGGACCATATTGTGGGGGGCCATGAGGGAATAAAGGGATTCTACGTAATAGTAATTAGCAGGATCAAAAGGCTGGATGTATATGAGGTTGTGATGGAGACCTATGGTTCTTTTTTAGGTAAGAAAAAAGAGTTCCAATTAGAAGTACCTGGTAAACATAAAGAAAAAAAAGTCAGGTTCCAAAAATGAAGGGAAAAAAATATGACTTAATTTTGAGTGACCAATAAAATGTAAGAACAGAAAAATCCATGTGACCTGAAGGCGAGAAACATCTTGCTTTGAGTGCACAGGAATCATGACATTAGACCTGTTGAACAGGACATGTAATCCTTAGCTCCTTCTTTGTCTCTGAAGTCAACATTTATATAGTCTTAACAATGTCAATGCTGCTTATTAGTTTTCCAGTTCTAGAATCCACAGAGAGATAAAGCACAGAAGATTTAATTATCACCGTAGAGTATAATAGAAATGTTCTCAACTTTGACAAAGTGGAAAGCATAGCTACAGTTGCCAGAGGATGGAAGGTGGGAGGGCAGTGGGAGATGGAGGCAAGGGTGGGGTATTATGGTCCCAGGAGTGTCGAATCAAGAGATAGAACTTATGAGTGCAGAGCGGCAGTTACCAGGGGCTGGGGTCGGGAAATGTTGGTCAAAGGGTACAAAACTTTGCATTTATAAGATGAATAAGTTCTGGGGATTTAATGTACAGCATGTTGATTATACTTAATAATACAGTACTATATATATTGAAAGTTGCTAAGAAAGTAGATCTTAAATGTTTTCTCCACAGAAATGGTAATTATGTGATGTGATAGAGGTGATAGCTAGCTCTATAGCGGTGATTATTTTGCACTTATAAGTGTATCAACATGTATACCTTAAGCCTATATGTCAATTATATTTTAATAAAGCTGGACAAAAGAGGTAAAGTTTATGGAATAATAAATGGAGTTTTATTATTAATATTTATTGCCATAAAGGTAAAATATAATCACCAAAAATTGAAAAGAAAGGAGAAAGGAAGGTGAGTATGAACAACAAAATAAACCCTCATCTCCTACTGCAGTGGTCAATATTCTGGTCAAAAGGACCAGTTAGTTCTCTACTGCAAGCAGCAGAAGTCAGGATGACTAGTTTAAAAAGAAAATAAGTTCCTTACAGGGTATTGGAATCAGAGTCCCCTTAAAGGCTCATAGAACTAGTTACACAGTTTCACACAATGGGGAGCCCAGCTACATTGCAGGACGGGGCACAGGAGCCCTAACATTAAACCCATAGAGAAGGAAAAGCAAATGTTAGCCCCTTTAATAGCTCTGCAGTGAGTGTTCTTTGTTTTGTTTTATTTTGTTTGGTTTGGTTTGGTTTGGCTTGGTTTTCGAGAAAGAGAGAGAGCAGGCTTGAGCACTGGGGGAAGGGGCAGAGGGAGAGAGAATATCTTAAGCAGGCCCCATGCCCAGCACAGAGCCTGAGGTGGGGCTCAATCTCATGACCCTAAGATCTTGACCTGAGCCAAAACCAAGAGTCCAGAGGCTCAACCAACTGAGCGACCCAGGCACCCCTGCAATGAGTGGTTTTGTATGGGGCTGCTCTTAGGAAATCTCCCCACCTCCACCCCAACTACTGGCATAGACTCCATAGCCCCTCCCAGTGCCACTCAGGCTTGGATGACAGATGTTCTGCCCCTATTGCCCCCACCAGCTTGAAGCCCTGCTACCACACTCAGCAAAGAAAGTGGACCTCCTAATACCCATTTCCTCATTCTGCTCCCTGTTGGGTCACAGCCTATGCTGGTAGATTTGGTCACTGCCACAAACTTGATTCTTTCAAGCAAGGGAGGCTGGAGAATGAGTTTTGGGTTCTACCTTGGGGAGGTGGAACCCATAACAGTGGAAATCTCCCACAGAGGAATAGAAACAGAAAAAAAGGTACTCACTGATGTAGAATGTCAGGAACCTAGCAAGTGCCCATCACACTCAGTGTGACAAAGCAAGAAATTGAGTAATATGTGCATGGAGAAATATGGCAGTAATAAGCATAACATTTAGAAATAGGGCATTAGTCCACCAGAAAAACAAAAAGAAATGGGTACAGGATTGCCTCTACATAGTGGGATTGGGGTGATAATGGAGGTGTCAGGAGACTAGAGCTCTTCATTATAATCCTGCATATGATTTTATTTGACACATGCATGTGTTACTTGGATGAAGTCCTCAATTTATAATTTAAAAATTCACCCTACAACATTTTTACCATGATAAGGACTCAGAAGTACCAAAAACCCTACCAGCATCACCTGCCCTACACAAATTTCTACTTAAAAAATTTAGTTTTCTTATATTTAAACATTAGCCAAATGCAAGTTGGTATTGAACTTACTGAAAACATTTTTTTTTCCCCGTAAACACTGATTTTCTTTTTATTTCAGGAGAACTTTTGTAATAGCCTGTTGTCCTGAAAGAAATATATGGTGCTGAAACTGGGAAGGTTCTTTTGTGACACAGCAGTTTATCAAGATAGAGTGAGAACCTGAATGGCCAGGAACAGGGCACAGAGCCCAGCAAGGTTGCTCTGTGGAAAACTGCCTCCCCATTTCAAAAGTAGTACAGACACTGTTTCCTGTGCCCTTGGTATGTTTCCCATACTCTATCTAGAAACTGAGCTAGTACTATTTTATTTTTCTTCCCTTTTTTTCCTGCTTTGCTGTGCAAAAATGTTGTAAAAAAATAATAGCTAGTTTTTCCTATGACCCCATCATTTGCCAGGCACCTTTCCATTGTTTCTTTTATTCATTTATTCAGCTAAGTTTACTGAGTATTTGTCACGTGCCCAGCACTGGGAATACGGCAATGAACAACATTGATTGATCCCTGTAAACATTGCCGTTGTCTAGGACAGGATGGCAATTAAGTCTAAGAGACTGGGACGCAGACTCCTATAGGTTCAAGGCCCACATCGCCATTAACTGTCTGACTTACTTTAAACCACTTACCTTAATTCTCTATTCCCAGTGTCCTTGTCTGGAATGGGAATATTATTTATCTCAGGGGATTATTGTGAGGTTTAAATGACATACATGTAAACACTTGGCACGTATTATTTCAGTGAGGGGTAATATGCAGGAACAGGTAATTATGACAGAGTTATAGAGCAATAAGCATGAGAATAAGTTAGAAAAGGAGTCCACAAGAGGTCACCTATTCCTGCCTGGGTAGGTTAAAGAAGGTATCCCAGAGGTGGTAAGATCTAAGCTAAAGACTGATAAACAAGTAGGATTGTTAGCTGAGAAACAGGAGGAGAAGGTTGTTCCAGCTGGAGGGAACAAGGCCAAGAGAGTTTTCTAAAGTATGCAACTTTCAATTATGTTCAGTGTGGGTGAATGTGGAGCATGAGTCAAAGTGCAACCAGGGAGGGAAGCAGGAACCAAATCAGGGATTTGAAGACAACATTTTAAAACTTCATCTTTCTTCTAAGAGCAATGAGGAACCATGAAAGGACTTTCAACAAAGGCACATTTTGACCAGGTCTGTTGTAGAAATATCACTCTGGCTGCAATATAAAGCATGCATAGAAAAGAGGAGAAGCTGGGGACAAGGAGACCCTCGAGAAGGCTTATACTGATCCAGAAAAGAGAGAAAGGTGGCCAGTGTAGGGTACGGTAGTGGGGACACAAGGAGGTAGAAACCATCAGTTTGGGCAAAAGATTTAGTGTGATGGCAAAGGAAGACAAAGCAGTCAAGGATACTTCAATTGTATGGGCATGAAAACATTCACTGTGACAGAGAACACAGTAAGAGAAGCATATTTTGGGGTGAAAGTAATGAGTTTACCATTGAACATGTTGAGTTTGAGATGCCAGTGAGATATCCAAGTGAAAATAAGTACTAGGCAGTTAAAGATATGTCTGAAGCCCAAGAGAGGTCTGAGCTGAAATAAGGTAGAGAGATATCCTAACAACATTTCCTACCAGAGATTTTTCTTTTCCTTATTGAGAAAAGTTGCCAATAACTTCATGGTCCTGGGACAAACAAAGAAACATCTTAATGCAGATCTTCCTTGTTTAGTGAAGATCATCTTGGTTGGTTCCCCCTTTAGTTAGATAAGCGTGGATCTCACTGTCTTACCAGATGGGTATAATAAGTCCTTGTGTTTTAAATGTGTTTTAAAAGCTGCTTATGACATTCAAGAGAGTATGTGCTTGAGTGGGAAAGAGTATGTATCAGTCAGGATAAGCTAGATTCTGCAGTGGTAACAAATAACATGAACAATGCCACTAGCTTATAAGAGCAAAGGTTCCATTTCTCCCTTTTTCTGTGTCCATTGTAGTTCAGAAGAGGGTTCTGCTCATTGTGGTCTCTCAAGTACCCATAATGACAGAGAAACTATATTTCTAACCTTGCCACTATCTACCAGAGGGAAAAGAGAGCTCTGGAGGATCTAGGAGCAGCCACAATATGCTCTTGCCTAAAACTGGCCCACATCACATCTGCTTACAAGTCATTGGTCATAACTAATCATGTGGCCCCACTAAATCAAAAGAGGGTCATAAAGTGCTATTGCATCCTATACCTGGGAGGTGGAAAACTGGAAATTTTGGGTAAATGGTATTAATGACTACCACAAAGGGGACTACGAACCTGGAGCCTATCCCAATCCAGATCTCATGGGAGCAGCCTAGGAATTGCTTGCACTTCAAGATCTGCTGGAAAAGAACTCTCAGCAACACCCATGGTAACAGCTGCCGGCATCATGATTTGGAACCAACCTACCAGTTCAGCTTTCCTAGCATAGGCAACACTTTTCTCTATGTAGTCCCACCTTCTACTGAGGCTCAGTTGCCACCACATTCCTGAATGTCTAGCTGCTCTGGGCATTAGATGCAATCTCAGGATATTAGGTGACTAACACTAAATCATCTCCCATTGCTTTGACCCTGTTGCCTTGACGAAGTACCTGGTGGAGCAAATGGAATGATTTTTAATCTATCAGGCTTTGCCCAATTTGGGTGAGTCCCCTTCCTTGACAGGAACCCTGGGAAATGAGAAACCTACTCTCAAATCATCACTTTCATCAGCACAAGACTTTACTCAATCACTAGTGATTACCGTGGAGATGAGGATTTGATCTGTTGTTCACACTTATCAACTCACCAAATCTAGCCTCTGCTCAGCATGCAGCATTCACCAAGCCCATAGAAGCAAGATAGGGCCAGGCTGGACTAGACTCTTCCCTCTCGGGGTGGGGGGGGTGCTGCCAGTTCTCTGAGACTCCTGGACACGTAACGGGGAAGGGAGCTGAGGATGGACTAGGGAAGCGGGGCATGGTGAATGAGATGACCTCAGCATTTCCTGCACCAGCATGTGGTCCCCAAGGATGGTCATCTGGGGACTGACTGGGATATGTTGTTTGAACCTAAATTCTGTAGTGGAGACTCCAATATATTGATGGCAGCTGATGTCATAGATATAAATGGGACTCTGCAGCAAACGTGTAAACAAGAACAAGGAGATGCAGAACAGAAACTGAGTACCACCAACTTTAGAATAAAATATGGGAGAGGAAGAGATGAAGACACTGGAAACTGAGAAGTGCCCACAGAGAAAGAAGGAAGCAATCTAAGTGTGATTCTTGGAAGTTAAGAGAAAGAAATTCTTCAACAAGGTGGAATTGATTAGTGTTCCTGAGAAACACCTAGACAAAACTGATTTAATAACAAAGGTGGTGCTGCTTACCTGGCCAGCATAATTTCAATGGCTCAGTGGGAACCATGTAACAGAATGTGGAAGGTAATGGGGAGATGAGAAAGGGAAGATGGAAATATAAGCAACTTCATATATATCACCTCCAAACATCAAATATTCTGTAGCCAGGTCTGATTTTTCTCCTCTTTAAAAAAAGTAGAAAACAGAGAGTTGCCCAAGGTGCTCAGCTGGGAGGGAGCAGAGCTGAGATTTAAATATAAAGTCTTTTCGGGGCGCCTGGGTGGCTCAGTCGTTAAGCACCTGCCTTCAGTTCAGGTCATGATCCCAGGGTCCTGGGATCGAGTCCCGCATCGGGCTCCCTGCTCTGCGGGAAACCTGCTTCTCCCTCCCACTCCCCCTGCTTATGTTCCCTCTCTCGCTGTGTCTCTCTCTGTCAAATAAATAAATAAAATCTTAAAAAAAAAAAAATAAAGTCCTTTCTACACCCCACTGCCTTCCCAAGCACCCTTGCCACCTTCTGTGTCCTTAACCCTGATGACATGTCCCACAGCAGGTATCAGAATGGGCTCTTTATACTCTGACATAAAATAGCGCTAAGCAATAGGAAGGAAGCATTATGCATATGCTCGTCTGTTGGAGAAATGGAATTACACGAAAAACTGAAAGAATAAAAAAAAAAAACAGCAGCAGCTTCCATTTTCTCTTCATGGCAACACGTGTGTTTGTTTTCGTGGGCCCTGTTCATGAGCTCCTGTTGCACATCTCAGAATTCATTGGACTCAGATACCCCTTTGCTATGGTGCAAAGATGCTGAACTGCCAAAAGCATGTTACAGGCTGTGCCTTTTTGAAGAACCAGCTTGAACTGATTGTTCTTCAGCTTTTCACATAAATTACAGAACATGAGGCCCACAGCTTTGCCCAAAGTTGTCAACAGGTTTTAATTGTCTCTGCTTTTCCGTACACACAGATGGCTTCGTTAAGCTGCTCTGAGCAGACCTCTGCCGTCTCCACTAAGAAAAATCAGACACAACAAATGGAAATCCATTTGAAAAGAAAAATTATGATAAAACAAATTCCAAAGTAACTACTGTTGTTTTTTTCCCCAAGAGGTAAACGTTATATAAAGGAAACGGTAGAAGTGACAGTGCAGCGATAGAGGCAAGGTAAGAAAAACCACAATGAAAGTGTGGATGTTTGAAGGCAGAACACACACTACTATGAAAAGTAAGCAGAAGTATTTGGAAAAGTCAGGAGATCCTTTTTTATTAATGGCATCTATAATGGGACCTCAATCTCAAGTTTCTGTTTCTAAGTTCATTCAGAAAAGCTACAAGTGATCCAGCAATTCCACTCACAGAAGTCTCTCCTTCAGAAATAATGGGCAGGGACACCTGGGGGGCTCATTTGGTGGAGCATCCAACTCTTGGTTTGGACTCAGGTTGTGATCTCAGTCATGAGATCAAGCCCAGCTTCGGGCTCTGCACTCAGCATGGAGTCTGCCAAAGATTCTCTCTCTCTCTCTCTGCCCCTCCTGCTCATGCTCTCTCTCTCTTTCTCTAAAATAAATAAATAAATCTTAAAAAAAAAAAAAAAGTAATGGGAAAAGTGTGTATAGTATGTAAAAAAGGTTGCATTGTAGTACTTTTATAGTAGCAAAAACTGGGGAGTAAATTAGTTAAGCATAGTTTAACCACATGGCAAAACACCATACACTTTTTTAAATTTAATTAAATTAATTAATTTATTTATTTTAAAGTAGGCTCTACGGGGCTTGAACTCACGACTTTGAGATCGAGTCTGACGCTTAACTGACTGAACCACCCAGGCGCCCCAGACACATTTTTTTAAAGATTTTATTTATTTATTTGACAGAGAGAGACACAGTGAGAGAGGGAACACAAGCAGGGGGAGTGGGAGAGGGAGAAGCAGGCTTCCCGCCGAGCAGGGAGCCCGATGTGGGGCTCGAGCCCAGGACCCTGTGATCATGACCTGAGCCGAAGACAGATGCTTAACGACTGACTGAGCCACCCAGGTGCCCCACACCATACACTTTTAAAGTTGATCATGATGCAGCCTATATTTAAGGACATAAGATGACTGTGATTTATTAAGTAGGAAAAAGTAGAACACCCCAAAATGATTCAGTCTATATACACGATGCCCACCTATATGTTCCTCTATCCATAGGAGGAAGTGTGATCATGTATTTGTTAAAATGGCAATAGTACTTAGGTCGTAGCAATGGACTTTCGGGTTATTTTAATTTTCTCCATTTTATCACTTTCTGTTGTCTGAATTTCTAACACCTTAAGAAAGCATATTATTTTTAAAATTAAAAATTTTTAAATTTAAAATTGAAATTAAAAAATTAAAAAAATCTAAAAATTTCTTTTAAAAATGAAGCCATTTTCATTTTGAAAAAACAAAAATAAATCACATAGTGACCAAGAAGCTCTAGGGTACTGCCTGCCTGAGCCGCGGCTGACAATGTGGAGCCTTCAGTATGTAGTGCAATCCAGGTCAGAAAGGGGAGGTGGAAAGATCATCGTATCTTGTAGGTGATGGCACCCACTTTCATTCGTACTCTGATGAGGAGGACAGATGCCATAACCCAGCTCTGTGCACAGCACCTGGCTCGAAAAGAAGCACTCAATCAGTAGATATTGAATAAAATAGTTCACTTAGGGGAGAGGTACACATATATACCACCAGGTGTTCATTTGAAAAGAGTGATGCAAAATACAGCAGAAAAGGAAAAAGGCACAAAGTTAAGAAAGCTGGGGTTCAAATGCCTGCTCTATATTTGTATTACATGAATTTGCACAATTTAACTCTGATGCTCAGATTTCTCATTTGAAAAATTAAAGATGATAAAACAGATAAAGATAGCAAAACAGGTAGAATGAGTGACATAGCACATTTAAGTGGCTGGAATATAGCAGATAATCAAATTATAGTTCTTATTAGCATAATACCCATAATATTGGCAAGAACAGTAAGGAAAACCATTGGTTAAGAGGCAGAAAATCTATGTTCTAATGAGGATTTCTGTTATGACTAATGGTGAGACTTTGGATAGCACCCTGGGCTCTGTGTCTGGTTAGTACCTACCTCAACACTGCGCGGAGGCCAAAACAGGATGCTATATGAGAATGTACTTCGCATAAATGTAAGGATTGTTCCTAAATACTTATAGTCGTCCTTTAAAATAGGAACCAACACAAAGAACAGCAAATATATACTCATTTCAATTGTAGTCTTGCTACCCATTGACAAAGGAGATAATCAGTTCTGTGGAAACCATCTTGAGATCAGGTCATCTTAGAAGTTCTCACAAAATTATTATTAACCATGGCCATTTAAAAAAAACCATATTAAAAAAGTGGTTGATACATTCTCATGGCACAGAATGCAAGGTATCAAAGAAGATACCATCAAAAGTAAGCCTCCTTCTCCCTGGTCTCCTCCAATCTCCTGGTTTACCTTATTTGAAGCAACCAATGTAACCAGTTCCTGTGTATCTTCCAGAGACATTCTATATGTTAGTCTGTGTATACATATGCACATACACATGCATACATGTACACATACATGCATGTTTGTGTTTACCCAAATAGCAACATGTTACATTCATGGTTATGCATATTCTCATATTCTTAAAAACTAACAATGTATTTCCCATATGCAATATATTAAAGAGCTGCCCCATTCTTTTTAACGACTGCATGGTATTCCATAATATGGATATACCGTATCTATTGCCTGTTAGCAGGATTGTAAGTTGTTTCCAACACACAATGCTCTGATGGATAGCCTTATATGTAAGTCATTTCACATGCGTGAGTACATTTAAGATAAATACATAGGTCAAAGGGTATCAGCATTTTACATTTTTAAAGGTATTGCTAATCACACTCCATATGGACTGTACCAAATTACCTTCCCACCGGCAATGTTATGAGAGAGCCTGTTTCCTAGTTTCTAGCCAATGCAACATGTACTACTATGTAATGGGTAAGACAAAAAATGATGTCATTATAGTTTTAATTACTATTTTCCTTATTATATATAAGGTTGAATATAATTTTGTTTGAGAACTATTTGTATTTCCCTTATTATGAAATTGTTCTTTCATATCTTTTATCCATTTTCCTACTGGGTTGTTGGTTTTCTTACTGATTTGAATCTATCAGTCTTTTCTTTGATGGCTTTATTCATTCTTAGGAAGGAGTCCCTTACTTAAATTTTTAAAATCTCATATATTTTTCTAATTCTTATAATTCCCCCTTTTAACATCTAAATTTTAATTAATCTCTAGATTTCTTTGTATATAATACATAAGATGGGAATCCAAATTTTTCCCAGATAATTTTCAAGGTGATCCAAAATGATTACTTCCATAGTCCCTATTTTCACCTACTGTATTAAAATTACACCTATATCATTTATAAATTCCTATATGCATTTGGGTATGTTTCTGGACTCTTACTCTATTTTATTTATGCATGCAGCAATATCACATTGTTTTAATTTTTGTAGCTTTAGAATATGTTTTGATATCTGATATAGTTCTCCCTCTCCCTCTCCTTCTTTTTTAATGTTCCTGGCCATTCTGGCTTATTTTTTTCCTCACATGATGCTTACAATCAATTTATCTGGTTAAATAATTGTTGGAGTTGCATAACATTTATGGATTCATGTGAGAAAATCTTTATGAAGTTAACTTTTTCTACCCATGAAAAGACTATGGTCTTTCCTAGTAGAGTTACTTTTTGAATGAGATAAACAAAAATTAATCTTTATGTGCCAGGAATGTCAGAATCCTAATACAAAGTTTTATTCAGAATCTACAGGCCCATTTATTTGATTGACACAAAACCTTGCTTTGCCTTAGATGCTCTGTTTCTATTTTTGCAGAAAAAGATACTCAATAACTTAAATAAGGCTTCTCTAAATGTCACATTTGCACAACAAGGGTAGAACCGACTAAATGAGTGACTCGCATGTGGAATGCATCTATTTAATAATGCATTGATCTCCAAATGCTCTAAAATTAGTTAGGTGTTCTTGCCCAACCCAAAACACAACTTAGTTCCATTCCTTCATCCCAGATACTGCATGATGCATCACACAACAAGAAAACATCTAAAATTATCTCATTTGGAACCACTCAAGAAAATAGGCATTACCGATTAACATTTGATAATTAGCTTTGAAAGGTATCAAATGTCTTTGACAACTGATAATCCTGGAAATTTTTATTATTGAATATTTCCATTATATAATTGTCACATTATCTGACGATTTAATAGTGTAATTTATAATCAGGTACCATCAACTCCCTAGACCTAAAAGGAGACCCCCTACTGATCATTAGCTGATTTTTCCAAGGTCATACTGAGAGTCCATCAAGGAGCTGAGATTAAAGGAAGGGACTATTTCATGATCACAAGAGTCAACCAGCTCAGCCAGTGTTGTTCCAATAAAATGTTGTTTCTGAAACAGTCTGTTAGCTCTGGGCTTATTTTTAAACAGCTCTTTGTCCATTAATTGATTACTTCCCTCATACATAGTTCTTGGGTGGGCCAGTTGATGCCCAATAATTGTTCCACTCTCACTACTAATGCATAATCTGGTGTAGCAGGGAGGAAAGCTTGGATGTGGTTAGGGACAAATAGTCCTCTATTCAATTTGAAGCATGCCTCTGAACCTTATGAACTTGAACATGTTATCAAAATAAGTATTTCAGGTGATGTGGCTCATAGACTACCTGACCCAGAATCTCTTAGGTGTTTGTTTAAAATGTGCATTCCTAAACCTCATCCCTCGTGTACTAAACTAGGAACTGTGGGACTGGTCAAGTCATCTTCATTGTAACAAACTTCCCAGGAGATTCTTGTCCATGCTAATTGCCTCAACCTTATCTGTTCATCTGTAAAATGGCAGATGACCAACCTTCTTCATAGGGTGGTTTTGGGAGTTTCAAATAATTATATATGCAAAGTACCTGGCACATAGAAGTAGCTCAGTAACATCACTTTCCTTCCTCTCCTCTTTTTCTCTTCTACCAAATAATGAGGAAAAATGGAGAAGAATACAGCATGCTATTTTAAAGTTTTTTGTTCTTTGCTAGGAATAGATGAAGCCACTCTCCTGTTCTTAGAACTAAATAAATCTTAGTCATTTAAAACTCAAACTGAAAATTGTTCATGAAAAGCATTTAATTGATGTTATAGATCTGAACTTACCAGATGGCCACATAATTTTGAAATACCAGTAGGCAGCAATCCTCCACAATGTATACTCAGTTATCAATCTATTGCCTCTTGGCTCTAAATTCATACTTCATTACCTGCTCTGGGAAAATGGATATGGGCCCCTTGAAGAGTATTCCTCTGCTAGATGGCATGATACTAAACTTTGTCAGTAGAGGGCGCTGGGAAGACATTATAAGAAGAAAGGATTTTGCTTCCTGGTTTTGGTGTGCTTGCTTGCCAGACTCCTGCAATGTGCATGGCTATCCCAGCACCCAGCTCCTGTGGCATAATTGGCTTCACCAGTGCCCAGATCTTGCAATGTGGGCAGGTTGGCCAGGGCCAGAATCTTGCAGCAATTAGAGCTTCTCCAGCGTCTAGCTCCTGCAGTACACAGAAACCAGCAGCTTCCCCCAGCACTACCTTCAGGCTGAGATGCTCACTTCTATGTCTACCCATAGCAGGTTAACAGAAACCTGCTTTACCCTTCTACCTTAAGTAACTAAAAGATTGGACAAAATGTTCGAAACAATAGTCTTCAGTCATCAGATACACAGCATCCCAGGACAGCAATCTCTGAGAGAAGGGAGGCAAATAAGGTGATTGTTCACCTTGATAATTGGAATTTGCAAGCCACAGTGCAGCAGGGAGAGGGAACTCAGACAGACCCCAGTGGTATCTTTGAGATGAGGACTCAAGGTTAATATTTGGATAGGCCAGAGTTGCTAAACTTCTCAGGGTAGGGTACTAGAGGAAAGAGAACTGAACAGAGAGAACTTAGGAAATCTTCAAAAAATTCATCTTAAGTGCTTAACTAAGCACTGATGTGTGCATGCGTGGGAAGGAACTACCATACCAAGAGTGAAAACACTAAGAAAGGAGCAGATGGAACTAGCCCCAGAGACAAAAATTGTTTGCTGAAGTAGAAAGACCTCTGGGTACAGAGAGTATTGAATAGAGTCCTCAGCAGGTAATTGCCTCAGTAGTGCAGCGAAGTGTAAAGTCCATTCTGGACCTGTTGTCTTAGTCAGCTTGAACTGCTACAGCAAAATACCATAGAATCAGTGGCTTAACCAACAGACGTTTATTTCTCACAATTCTAGAGGCTGAAAAATCCAAGACCAAGTTGCCAACTGTCAGTGGCTGGTGAGAGTTCTCTTCCTGACTTGCTGATGTGGAAAGAGAGCAGTCCGGTATTTCTTCCTCTTCTTATAAGGACACTAATCCCATCACGGGAGCCCCACCTGCATGACTTCATCTAATCCTACTTACCACCCAAACCGTCCACCTTGAAGTATTATCTCATCGGGGGAATAAGACTTCCTACATGAATCTGGAGGGGACACAAACTTTCAGTCCATAACACATGCTTAGCAAAACTTAAAAGTAAACCTCTCAAGAATCAGGCAGTTTCCAAGTAAACGAACTGTACTCCAGAACAACAACAAAAGTACTTAAAAGAATAACTCCTTCTCACCCCCTCCCCCCCCCAAAAAAAAACAAGCACCAAAAAACATGAAATTCAAAATTTCTAGCATCCAATACAAAGCATTAGGATTTCAAAGAAGCAAGAAAATATGGGCCATAATCAGAAGAAAAATCAATCAATAGAAACAGACCCAGAAATGACAAAGGTTATAGAATAGCAGACAAGGACATTAAAATACCTGCTATAAATGTATTCCATATGTTCAAGGAGGCAAAGAAAACATGAGCATGATAAGGAGAAAAATTAAAGATATAAAAGATACTCTACCATAATGAACTTGAAATTTCCCATTCCAGTAGGTATAACTTCATCTTTTATACAATCATTCCCTACTTGCATCCAGGCCTTTCATCCAGAAAGTTCAGATGCAAAAAGCCCAAGGATGTTTCATAAAACTTACAAAGATCTAGTGTGGCCACTGTACAGGGACTCAGCAGTATACTCAACCAAATGGTCATTATCCTTATCCTGGATATCCTGGACAAGAAGGATATCTTTATGGTCATTATCCTTATCATCTAGGATCATGGCAATCCCACTAGAGAACTCAGGTAGCCGAACCAGAAATAAATTGTATTCCCAGGCCCCTTTTGACTTGGTGTACCAACCAGTCCAGCCTGGAGTTGCTGTTAGGGGAAAGAAAGGATCACACCTAGGAATAGTAGAATGGAATCCCAAATATTCCTGTTGACTTAATTAACCTTTCCCTTTCATCCTGATCATTACTTAGGAAGCACCAAGAAATAGTCCCTTTCTGAGGCAGCTGCATTATGAGGTATGTGGATCAAGAGGACTTCTGCATAAGTGACTTAGATCTCTTGACCAGCAGCTGACATTGCTTTCCATAGTCCATGAGGGGTGTCTTTAATCTGACAGTCTATCATTTTCCAAGTAGCAGGCTAGATGCGTAGGTCACTGGCAATAGCCCAATAGCCAAGGTTCATCAGGGAACACATTGGCCAGAAATATGAGAACAACATGTACAATCCAGAAGTGCAGGAGATTAACCCTCATGAGGCTCACCTTGGACAAATGGGACACAGGAAGAGGTAGACAATTCCCTCTTCCCCTTCTAGATGGGTTGTCCTGCCATAATTATATGGCTTCTTAGAGGACAGCCACGTGAGATGGAGCAACCGGCCACACAGAGCTGTGGCCAGCTCACTGAGGGATCTACTACTGACCCTCCCTTCTTTCTTGCTCCTGCCCCTGCAACCTCACTCTTGCTCTGTGAGATTGTTTACTCCTCAATAAAGTAGTAGCACAAAGAGGGAAATGAAGGCAAGGACAATAAGAACGAATTCCCATTAGGAATTTTGTATTCTGTATTATGTCATCCTAGAAAATTCACCAGTTTACAGCATGGTGACTAGTAGTATTAGAGAAGGTTATCGTGTTGCAATTTTTGTGATAAGCTACTTGGGGGGGGGAATGGTAATTTAAAAGCAAAATCTAATTGAAAACATTCCTGTTTTCTCTTTGTTAACAATGTTTTATATTGCTGGCTATAAGACACTATGATCCACTTGTTGTCCACATATCCTAATTGCAGGCAAGGTAGGTAGGAGGAAATAAACAGCCTCCTGAGCACTGGCCCTGCAAAACCAAACCTATAAAACAATGACAAATGTTACATTTTGTGACAGAGCAGGACAATAATTGGATTTAAAATAAACAAAACTAAAGAAAACTAACTAAAAAACATCTTTTTTTTTTTTTTTTACTTTGAATCAAACCTACAATTCATTAGCATACCATTTCCCTCTTCCCATCTGGAAACCAGAAATATTGATGATATATATCACATAACAGCATTCCAAGAAAATCATTTAAGAACTATAAATTTGAATGTGTGCAAAAATTTATATTTTATTTGTGTTTTTTGTATGATTGGGGTGTTTTCCCCTTTTGGAGGAATTACAATTTAGAATAAATTTTTCCAGCACTGACTCTGAACTCAACGCGTTCTGGGGTGTTTTAGAATTTATGTCCCACTCTGCATTTTTCAGCCCCACTATTTCTTTGTAAGGTATCCCAGTGGGAAGGAACCAGAAAGCCATTTCTTTTTTTCTTCCCCAAGAATCTTAAAACTTGCATTAAAAAGATGAAATGACCAACAATGGCTCCCAAGGGGAATCTGAGAAACAGAGACGATTCATGGGGGCTTCTTAATGCACACGTTTCTCTCTATATAGTCACAACCCACATGAATGTCAGAACCCACAGGTGGGAGGATGCAGCAGGCTGAGCTGTGCTCACGCTTTCGTTTTATTTATTTATTTATTTATTTTTAAGAGGTGGGGAAGGGGCAGAGGAAGAGAGAGAGAGAATCTTAAGCAGGCTCTATGCCCAGCGTGGTGCCCAATGCGGGCCTCAACGTCACGACCCTGAGATCATGACTTAAGCCGAAATCCAGAGTCAGCTGCTTAACCAACTGAGCCACTCAGGCACCCCAACTTTGCTATCACTTTAAGGAGATAGCTAATGGTTTAGACACCATCCTCCTTACCTGGTGCAATGCCCATAGCCCAGTGGAACACACTCTCCATTTCTTCCTACTTCAACACCTTCCACTTCTGTTTAGAAGGACTTGAACTACATGAAGGCTATACAAAAGGTTTTCCACACACTAGCCATTTGACTTAACATCAGTGAAATGTGATCCAAGTCAACATAGGCTGAATGCCAGAGACAGGGCAGAAAATATCCCTTCACTGTTTCCCGGGGGTGATATCCTACCTAAGAGGCTTGCCCTTGCAGGGAAAGTGATCAGCTTGGACATGTCATGCAACTGAACGCACCCTGCAGACACCCCAGTCAATAAATACTTGTTCTGTCTCAATCGAGCATGCGATGGTCTGAATGTTTGTGTGCCCCTAGAGAACATACGTTCATGTTCTAACCCCTAACGTGATGGTATTAGGAGGCAAGGTCTTTGGGAGGTGACTAGGTCCTGAGGGTGGAGCCCTCATGAACAGGATTAATACTCTTGTCAAAAAGGCTCCAGAGAGCTCCCTTGCCTTTCTGCCATGTAGGGATGTAATGAGAAGTCTGCAGTCCAGAAAAGGGCACTCACCCAACCCTGCTGGCACCATGATCTCAGACTTTCAGCCTCCAGAACTGTGAGCAATAAATTTCTGTGTTTTTAAACCACCCCATCTGTGGCATTTTGTTATAACAGTCCAAATGGGCTAAGAGTTTCTGTATAAGGGGCAGGGCAAAAGAAAGAGAAACACGTGGATCAGGGAGCATTCATAATCTAGAGCAGCAGATTGCTAACCAATCATACTTGCACTCTTGTGACCATGTAAATTCCTTGCTGGAGACCATGGGAGCGAAGAAAAGAGAAAGAAAAGCCAAAAAGGGAATGCTAGAGCTGGGAAGAGAGACAAAGGTAATTACTACTTCAGGTAATTACTACTTGGCAGGATGCCAAGTTAATCAGACTAGTCTAGGCCATGGGCCAGTGGCTGAGAAACAGAAGTCTCTAAATTTTCTTTTAAGAAAAAAAAAGTCTCCATATAGTTTAACCTTTTGTTTAAGCATGTTGTATAAATTTAAAAATGCATCTAAGACATTGCCTCATCATGAAAAGCTGCTGATGGGACAGATTGAGGAAGTGGGAACAACATTCATCAGTCTCGGCGTCTGGGGCTTGGAATTAGCCATCACAGACACGGGGGTACAAGTCCCTGGCATTCAGCACAAAATACCTGTTCTCTTTCTGTATGTTGGGTGTTGATCCCAGTGTTCTACAGGCCTTTTTTGAAGAGAAAAATCAGTGGTTAAGGCCATTTGTCAGAGGGCTGGCTATTTTCAGTGTTATTGTTATGACAAGTCTGGCTTCCAAAAGGATTATTAAGAAAAAAGGCCACCTCTTTGAAATCTACATCAAGTTGTTAAGGCAACAAACCCAAGATTAAATCTGGAAATGTTTGCTCCGCCACCCCCTTCCTCTACCCTATTATCTATTTCACATGTTCTTGTGGTTGGTGCCAGCTAACAGATCATCGCTACATCTCTGCCACCTCATCCCAGGAATCAAAGACAAGTGTGGATTTGAAACATGGCATTACCGTGTGCATTTGTGTGTCGATTACATTAGTACATCTGTGGGCTTGTGTGTAACTCTGGAAATAGTTCATCACATTTCCCCCTAAGTTCTGTTTGTCACATTTAACCAAAGAGGCAGCCATCCCTTATCCAGAGAAAGAAAGGACAACCAGGAAACTTCAGTGGCACTTGGTGGATTTCTGCAAAGATTGGAAGATAGACAGTCTAAAAGAAAGACAGCACTTCCCACGGCCTAGAGGTGGAGAATTACAGGGAGTGTGTAGTGTTAGCTGGGGCATACATAGAGTATGGGTAGGAGAAGAGAGGGAAATAAAGCTTGAGAAATAGGGGGGACATTTGGACATCTGCAAGGGCCACGTTTGTGAACAGGGGAATGAGCGACATGCAAAGTGAAGCCTTACTGGGAATGACAAGTGTGAGAAGGGACAGGGACGGGCTTGGGGCAGCAACAGCCAGTGATCAATCATATCAGCAGTTGAGGAAAAAAACGTAATGAGAGAGCTAGGATTCTGTCTGTGAGGATGGTAATGAGAGAGCCGAAGGGGGAACATCACCAGTGGTGGGAGGATTTGCAGAGGCCTGGCAACCAGTGATAAAACTAGAGGTGGTGGAAGGGGAGTTGGGGAGGAAGGGAGCCTAGGAAGGAAGTGTGGGGGGCAGAGCAAGTCTAGAGGGAAGAGCTATTTGGGGTAGCAGATAATGTGTTCTGACTTGAGGAATGTCCAGCAGGTGATGAGAAATTCATATGTAGGGCACTTGAAAGGCATGAGGGCCAGAGATTCCATCTACATGATTCCCCAGTGAGAAAGATGAACTAGGAAAAAACAGCAGGGAACTGAGGATGAAATTGAGCCAGAACACTACCTTCTAACCAGTGCATTTGTGAATCTAGCCATGGCGGACCCTAACCCAGGGAGCCTGTGAGGATGAAGATAGCTCATCCAAGACTCTGTGTGGCCTCTTGAAGGCTAATGAGCTCTGCTGAATCCCAGTAGTCAATGGGTGTCCCCCTCCCTGGACATCTGAGCTAAGAGGTATTGGGGAAAAGCCTCCAATTTCACACACTTTGTGACCCAGTTTCTATCTGGCTGACCGAAGCTCTTCTCACTCTGGACGACAGGTCTGAAAGCCGCTTAGTAGAATGGTGGAGAGTTACATGAACTTACTTTCACATTAATTGAATTCCCTTCCGTTGGGCTTCTGCAAACGAACTTTTGTTTTAAGTGCTACATTTTACTTCACTAGTAGGAACTCAGCTGGGTGAAGGAACACTGCTGACTTGAAGGGATTTTCTACAGTGGACCTAGAAGTGTGGGTTTGGTCTTGCAGGAGGTGATGGGAGGAAGGGACCCAAGGAGACTGTGTGTGCAGTTAATGCTTCCACCAGAACCCTCTGCCTTACCTGCACCACTGGCTTCCAAATCTGGGTGAATCACCTTTGGGGGGCTCTGTGGTTGTGCAGATGACAGTCCAGCCAGACCAACCAGACCAACTCTTCAGGAAGTGGAGCTCAGGAATCTGATTTTCAACAATCTCACCAGCTATCTGGCGCAGCTTACTCATGACCCTTTCTTCAAGAATCCACTGCCTTGGGGCATTCCATCCTTGCTCTGTAAGAAATACCAAGTGATTTTCAACAGTTGCAGGAATTTTCCTGGCAAGGCCTATAAGAATGGGGGTGAGGGCTTGCTGATTGGGAAAAAAAAAAAGGTTCTAAAATTGTCATTTGTTTTCACTGTGATATTTATTTGTAATATCACATCGCATAAAAACTTCACATAAAATGGGTGTCTTTAGCAGAAGAATTTTGGATCAAAAATGACTGAGAAACTTCACAGCCTGGGATGATGCTACACTTTAGTTCTGCAAAATTGGTCTTATCAGTTTTACCAGAGTGCCACCTCTTTGAAACTAAGTCCTTTAGTGTTTAAGCTCTAGACAGGTGCAAACTCTGGTACCATGAGCTCCCCTTGGGGAGACACGGTGGTCCCTGCATTAATTAAGGAGAGCACACAGCATCCAGGTCAGAACCTTAGATTCCCCAATGCTGCCTGCCAGAGAAAGGGGCTTCCTTTTCCTTCACGCCCTCCCCAAAACCTGGGGAGCCAAGGTGTACATTTCCCAGGGAATAATAGGAAAACATCTACATCACAGAGAGACTAGCTCAGGAAACAATTCTCTTCTCTAACCTCCAGCAAAAAAACCAAACATCAAAACCCACAAAGCTGAGAGCCAACATCAGGCACACACCTAAACAGATTTCTTTTCTAGCCCACAGCCCTCTTCTTTTAAAAACCTTGGGAGACACAGAGAGAATAATTTGGGCAGCAAGTGGGAAGATCAAGACTCAGCTCTCCAACCCCTCTGAACCTGTCTTCTCATTTCTAAAGAGGAACTAGTGATCCCACCCACCGAAGTGTATAATAATGGGCAAGATGGGCATAGCTCCTCAGCTACCTTCTACCCAGGGAAGGAGACAGCAAAAGCAGAAACAGAATGAATACATAAAATTATTGCAAGTTTTAAATTTTTTTTTAAAGATTTGTTTATTTATTTTAGAGAGAGAGAGAAAGCGAGCATGGGGGAAGGAGAGGGGCAGAGGAAGAGAAAGAGAGAGAATCTCGAGCAGACTCTCTGCTTGGCATGGAGCCCCATGCAGGGCTTGATCCCATGACCCTGAGATCATGACCCAAGCTGAAACCAAGAGTCTGACATTCAACCAACTGAGCCACCCAGGTACCCCATAAAATGATTGCAAGCTTTAGAAGGGCTGTGCAAGAAACTGAAGGGCTGATGTAGAGTTATCAGGAAAGAGGGCCACCCACAAAGAGGGTTTGAATTCTAATTGCTCTGCTGATTTTCCTCAAGGAAATATTTGAACTTCACTGTCTGTTTCCTCACCTACAAAAAGGGACAGTAATCCACAATGGAACATCCTTCAGCCTTAAAAAAGAAGGAAATTCTTTTGCATGCTGCAACATGATGAACCTTGACAATGTTATGCTAAGGGAAATGAGCCAGTCACAAAAAGCATGTATGTATGTATGATTCTACTTGTAGGAGGTCCCTAGAGCCATCAATTTCACAGAGATAGGAAGTAAAAGGATGGTTTCCAGGGGCTGGAGGGAGGAGAGAATGGGGAGTTGTTTAATGGGTACAGAGCGTCAGTTTTGCAATATGGAAAGGGTTCTGGAGATGGATGGAGATAAGGGTCGCACAATGATGTAAATACAATTAATATAACTGAACTATACACTTAAAAATGGTAAAGATGGAAAATTTTATGTTATATGTTTTTATCACAATTTTTTAAATGAATGAAGAAAAAGGGATAGTAATACCTACCTCATGGGGTTGGTAGGAGAAAATAAAATCGCATAAAACATTTAACACAGTGCAGATCCTTCTTTCCCCACTACACACACACACACACACACTCCTTCTTCTGCTCAGCTGTTTTCTCAGACTCCCCTGCCAAGTTTCCTTATAGCATAGACACCAACAGTAAGAACAAGCCATGCTCAATGACTTCTGTCCTCAGGAGTCTCCTCAGGCTGCATTCTGGAAGATTCTTCCATCTTCTGTCTTTCCTTACATGAATTCTCATTCCAAGGCATTTCAAGACACTCTGAGAATAATGGTTCTTAACTTGGGAATATCTGCTCTTCAGTTTCTGAAAACAATTTATTCCTCTAGTCAGACCCAGAGTTTTGAAAGACCAAACTGACAAGACATTTATGTATGCAACACATAGTTAGAGGGCCTCTATTATGCATGAGGCTCTCTGCAGCTGGAAACATAAGATCCCTTGCTTTTTCCTACTCTAAACAAGCAGTGGGTTCCTAAATTGTTCAAGAAGTATGGAAAAGTGCATTGTCTCACATCCCAATCAGTTGTTGAATGCCCTTTGGAACTACTCTGATTCCTTCACAACCCCATCCCACCCTTCTCTTCCTGCATGAATGTACCTTGGGATCTGACAGGATGTGGCCTTTCATGTAATGATTTGATTGCATTTCTTTCTCTTGTCTCATTTTCCAAACTTCTGAAATCTAAGACAATAATTAACACACTTCTATAATGACAAAGTATTTTTAAATGACTGTGTTTGTATATGCTTTTAAATGAGTTCATATACTTAGGAAGAAATCAATAGATAAGTTTCTTAGTATGAGGCAGATAAAAGTGGGTGGGTTTTTTTGAAGCTGTGACTAGATCTATTACTTGCAGAATCCTAAAATTTAGACATGGTGGGGACTATTGACTCTGAGCTGTATATAATGACACATAATAATGTCTACTATTTCTATAATAAGTACTTTAAACTTAATAAAGTGTTTTTGGATACATTAACACATTTGATTCTTAAAACAAATTAGAGAAGAAAAACAGGCTCAAAGAGTGTTCCAAGCCACCCACCTAGTATGGATCAGAGGTCCCTCTCTGAAATAGCCACCTTCAAGTCTTTTCTACTGTTTTCATTTCATCACGGGGAGAGAGAGAATGGATCAGATGACAGTAAAGACTCAGGATAACGTAGGGTGGGTTGCCTGGACTGGGCATAGAATTAGAGTTGAACTAGCAAAGAGAAACCAAGCTTCCCCAAGGCATGGAAAGAATTGCTGGGCCATAAACAGGAGGAATTCAGGGAACAGGACATGCGAACCTCTCGGAGCTCAGGATGGCAGCAAAGACTTGGTGCGACCAACAACCAGATAATGTGTAACCACTAAAAGCTTAGTCCTGACAGAAAGGCTGTTTCCCCAGGTCCAGTGTCAGAAGAAACATCCCAAAGTCCTCAGGGAAAGCACTGCCTTGATTCATTAGTTTTATCTTCCTGAGCACATTCTAAGATATCAAAGAAATCGGAGACCCTACACAACAGTAGAGAGCAATACAAAGGTTACAGAAAGAATGAGAAACCCCAACTTGTTCTAACTCCAAAACATAAAATTTAATTATACTCCCTCAGCATCCACAGAAGTGTGCTGAGAAGCATCCTGTTCTTCGGGGCAGCTGTTGGTGCCACATGGGGTCCCTCTTGAGAGGCAGAGTATTTGCTCTCATTGCACTATTTCCTCACTCCTAGGATCTGTGTTGCACTGAACACAAGAGTATATACTGCCATTAAAACCCTTGCAGGCCCTGTCCCTGGCCACGAGAAAACACCATCATTGCTACTTCCCAGTGTTGGGAGGAAGAGGAGAAAGGATTCCCTTCTCTCTCTCCCCACTCCATGTCACACTGATGAGCTCATAAGGGTATGATTCTCGAGTCACATGTTTCTTGGATGACACAAATGCACACACTTCCCCCAAGACCCCCCCCCCCACCACGTTCCCCAACCTCCATGTCCCCAAATACTCAGGAGCTGAGTATTTCTCCTAATACTTAGTACTAATCACTTCTTGCCTCAGGATAAGTATTCCTCTTTGAGAAAACTCTGTATTATAACAGGTTTCATCCTGCTTTCAATGGTAGATGGGCCTTTTACATCAGAGAGAAATATCACAACTAAAAAGACGGAATGTGGTTTGAGGACAGACTATTAAGAATGAGTTGACTGGATTAAAGAAAAAGGATGCCCTAAGCATAAAAAAGATCTGACTTGTCTTCCCAGAACAATTCATGAGAACCACAAGGTAAATGGCTAGTCCTTGGAATGATGGAGTGGAAGGTTAAACAAAACCCTCAGGTATCCCCATAAGGTGCACACTGCAGAAAAGGCATCTAAAGATGTGATTTAGTTTTCTTCCTTTTTTTTTTTTTTTTAAGTTCCAAGACTCACAGCTTCTGCAAGTGAGTTTGAGCATATTAATGTAAATCTCCCTTTCATGTTCCAAGAGAAGTCTGTCCTGTGGAACTCTAGGAGAGAGGAGTTAGCACCTTGTTTGGGCTCCCCAGAAACAGATCCTGAGATGAGGATTCATGAGCAAACAATTTTCTGAGGAAAGGCTCCTAGGGGAAACCAGTAGCAGAGTGGACGAACAGGACAGCAAAGGAAAGAGGCCAAGCCAGAAGGCAGATGGAAGCAGAATCCTGCAGAAGGAGCCTTAGCCTGAGTCAGCAGGGAGCTTAAGAGTGCAAGGTGCATAAGGTGCGTTCTGCAAGACAAGGGGCTGGAGCTTTCATACTTCTGTAGCCATCATCCAGGGGATAAATGGCACCAATTCCCATGGCACCTCCTGCTTCCAGATTGTGCAGGCCAGGAGTGCTTCAGTGCCCTGAGGCTGTGGAAAAGGAAAGCACTCCAAAACCAACGGGCACACAACAATGGCATAAAGAAAAGATCAGGTGATCTGAGCAAACCATTTACATTGTCGGCTATAAGGAGCAACAACTGCAATTAGAGAGACTCAAATTCCTCATATACAGAATGAGGTCATTTAACTACCCTGCACACCTGGTGTCTTTTTATAAAATGCAGAATGTAATCACACCTGCCTCAGTGGGTTGTAAGGATTGGACAATTCAGGAGGAGTGCATATTAAACACTGAGAAATACCAGCTGTTACAATTATTTATAAGCAATTATAACAGCAATTTCACCTGGGCCTGTGGCTCTGGTTATTTTGCCAAAAGAAATGTGGTGACCTTCCATGTACCCAAATATCTCAGAGTTCTCTTGTCTCTCAGTAACTCAGAGAATGCATTTGGAGTTACCTAGAAAGTACAGGTCCCTGCAAGCCAAGAAGAACTTGGGCAACATCTATGAGGAATTTTAAAAGCACCTTCAAAAGCACGAACACACGTGTTTGAACTGGACACAAAACATTTTTTTTAGATAAAATTCAACCTCGGGTTTGTACGGTGGTTTCTGCCCTATTCATTTCTTAAACAGAATTATGAGGAGAGCTTTTAATGCAATTGGTTATGAACATCAACTTACTATTAGGTTAGCCCCCATGAACTAAGTTAGGAGCCATGAGGGAGCTGTTTTTATGACATCTGAGTAGCACAAAATGCGATTTTTCTCAGGAGAAGACTTTTGAGAATTAGAAGAAATTAGTCATATTTTCCAATGTGGGGATTTTAACAGTTGTGAAATTATGACGGAGCCCTGACTCAACAATTCCGATATTGCAATATGTCACCTAGCTGTCTTGTTACTGAAAATTACATGATTTAGAAGACAGTAGCTTTAAAAAGAACCCAGCTGAGGTTGGAAAGAAAAGGGAGATATGCAGACAAAGCAAGGGAAAAGTAGAAAATTGCTGAACATATATAGAGCTAAGTTTAACAATTCTGGGCTCATTTAATACATTTCTGTCTTAAATAGCACACTGAAAAGGCATGTTTATCCTCTCAGTGAGTTATATGTTAGAAATGCGCTCATTAAACAGTGTTTTTTTTAAGTACAATACTGAATCTAAACTGTATTTAAGATGTTGCTAAATATTCAAATGAGTCACCCCTTTAGACTCCCTTTTGGAGGGTTAAAAAGATAAATAGACTTTCACTGGACAAAGAGGAGTAAGCCAATTCAAGACAATCCTTGTGCTATATTTTTCTAGCCTCGTCATTAGGTTACTCCTCATTAACTACCCTAAATGAGCTACAAATAATGATCAGGTCTGTCCTTTCTATATGAAAATTAGGCTATTAGTAAGCTTGTGACTCTCGAGGTCTTTCCAGGAGTGGTGAAGGGTTTGAACTTTCTCAAGCACACTCTCTAGGTTTCCCTTGTTTTCAATAGCATACATTTGCAAGATGGTTTACCAGGGTTAGGATGCTGAAAGACTCAGAAAGAGACGGTTCTAATGAGCTTGGTCTCATTAACATAGTGTGATAATTAGGTAACCTAGCTGAACAAATGCAACATTGGGCAAGTTTGAAGAGATATAAACAGCTCCAGGAATCGTAACTGTAAAGCTAGAAGTGGTAGTATCCCTTAAAGAACTAAACAAATCACTGAAGAAGTTAAGCACTACTACTTATGGTCAGATACTATAAAGAAAAGAGGGTAAGTCTTATGGTTAAGAAATGATTGTCACCTACAACTAATTGAATTCCAAAATACACACATGTCCTCTTTATGGTTTTGCTCCTATCATGATAATACAAATTGAACACATTGAGAGATCCCAGGCTTATTCCAGACAATTAGGAAAGAGTATCTAATTTAACCCAAAGAAGTTTGCTCCAATATGTTGACTTCAGAAGCTACTCTTTATACACTTTCAACAAAGAGTTCTTTGTCTCTTTTCTCAAAGAGTTTGTTTTAACAAAACAATTCTCCCCAAATTGATCTATAAATCAAATGCAATTCCAATCAAAATTCCAGTAGGATTTTGTATGACCTTGATAAATTTATTTTAAAAGGTGTCTAGAAGAACAAAGCAAGGAAAATTGCCCAACCAGAAATTAAGATACCTCAAAGATGAAGTAATTAAAAGAAAAAAAGCCAGGGGGAGGGGTGGTATTGGCATCAGAAAAGACAAAGACATCAATGGAATGGAATAGGAAGCCCAGAAACAAATCCAAGTAAATGTAGGAATTTATTCTATGGTAGAGATACATGGGAAGCATTATAAATCTGTGGGGAAAGGATGGAATTTTTAGGTAATTGATATTAGGAAAACTGGCTCACTACGAATAAACATGTCTACCTAATAACATATAAAAATATAAATCTAAATTGATTAAAAACCTAGATATAAAAATTAAGACTGTAAAGCAAATATAAAAAGTATTTTTTAATATTGTGACATTAAGATGTGTGGAATAAGTTTTTACACTCCAAAAACATAAAGTGAAAAAGATGTTGACTACAACAAAAATTATGATTTCTATTCAATAGAATACCACAAAGTTAATGTATAGGTGAATGAAGAGATATGTAGCATCTAAAATGTATTGGGGTTAATATCAATAGGATAGAAGGAACTCCTACAAATTAATAAGAACAATACAGGAAACCATTTTAAAATGCACAATGGATATGAATAGATAATTCACAAAAGGAAGAAACCCAACTAACTAATAAATATGTGAAGAAATATTCAACTTCATTCACCAATAATCAGAGATCTATATATTAAGATAACTTTATACTCATTCTGTTGGCAAAATATGAATGTTGGTAAATACCGAGTGTTAGTGACAATGTCGGCGTATGGGAAACTCATGCATGTGGGAGAATATTGGTTATGGTATATTAGGTTATTATCTAAGTGCATTCACTACCTCTCCATCATTTCCATAGAAAGGATATATTTCTCCTCCTCATTGGACTTGGCCATGTGATTCAACATGGCTTTACAGCAGGCTTCCCTAAGCCCTTCTCTACTCCTGGGCTTTAAGCTTTGTCATATGACTTGTTTTGGCCAACAGTATGCTAACAAAAATGACTTGAATGCTGGCTTGGAATGTGCTTGGTGTTGGGCTTGATCTCTTGTTCTTCTGCCATTGCCATGAGAAGAACATACCATAGCTAAATCCAGCAGTTCAAGGAGGATGAGAGAGAGATGGGACAGACCTGAACCCAACCTAAAGCCTAGATCCACTCTAGTTGAACTCCCAACTGACCCACAGATGTATGAGTGATAATAAATTATTGCTATTTCAGGCCATTTAATTTGGGGGCAGTTTGTTTCACAGCATCATTTTGACAACAGCTGACTGATGCATTGATGTAGTATTTTGTCAGTTTTTAGTGAATGTAAATAGCATGTACACTATATAGTAAAAACTGCCACACAGCCTCCTCTACTCTTTTTTGTTGGCAGAGAATACCTCTTGTATTAGTCTGGGTACTCAGAGAAACAGAATCAATAGGATATGCATAGAGAAAGAGAGAGAGAGATTTATTATAAGAAACTGACCCATGCCATTAAGGAAGCTGAGAAGTCTCACAGTCTCCTGTCTATGAACTGGAGGCACAGGAAAGACGGTGGTATAGTTCCAGTCTAAATCTGAAGGCCTGAGACCCAGACAGCTGGTTGTGTGAGTTCCAGACTGAGTGCAAGAGAAGACTCAAAAACAGGCAGAGAGAGCAAATTCTCCCTCACCCCACCTTTTGTTCCATGCAGGCCTCCAGTGGTCTCGATTAGCCCCACCCACGTGGGAGAGGCACTCTACTAGTCTACTGATTCAAATGTTAATCTTGCCCAGAAACACCCTTACAGACACACCCAGAATCATGTTTAACTAAATATCTGGGCACCCTGTGGCCCAGTCAGGTTGACATCTAAAATTAACCATCAGACTTTCCACTCTGGCGGCCCAAAATTCCAGACACTTGCTCTCCCAGTCTCCACTGCAACATATATAAGTGCTAATCGATGGGACCCAAGGGAACATCTACTAAAGGCTGTGTGAAAAAAGATTTCCTCTATGATAAAAGAGATATATGGGAAGCTATAGCCCTCATTGTCTCCATGGCTGTGATCACGTCTACATGTGATGCTCAGGGTTGCTACAACCACCTGTGACCACTGGGGAAAATAACACTGACTTACAGAGGAATGGTAGAGAAGAAAAATGGAATACATCTGGATCCTTGATTAGGACACCAAGCTGCTAATGTTTCCTCTAGTACTCTTGTTATCTGAGACAATTTAGATTATTACTTATTTAAGGAACTTTTAAGTAGGAATGCTAAAAGCACCCTTAATTATCCCTGAATTGGCCCACTAACCTCAACTCCTAGATATGAATAGGCACGTGCACAAGAAGATAGGTATGGTGATGCCCATTGCAATATCATTTTGTGGTAGCAAGTACTTGGGGGCCTCCTAAGTGTCCATCACTTGGAAATGGACCATCAAAATGTCCACAATAAAATATTGCATAATAATCAGTAGTAGTGGACTATATTAACAGAAGAACTTTGAATAGATCCCAAAGACATAAAGTAATAAAAGTAAAAACTGGAATGAGATATATATCACAATGCCATTTGTGTAAGGAATGCAAACACATAAAACAGCATTGTTAAGTTTGCCAATAATTCACCTATATTCAAGGAAAAATATTTGAAATATTACAGTGCATGTTAGTGGGGAAGGATCTACTCTCAAGCTCACTCATGTGATTATTAGCAGGATTTAGTTCCTTGTGGGCTGGTGGACTGAAGGCCTTCATTCTTTACTGGTTATTGGACAGAAGCCTCCTTCAACTCCTTGCCATCTGGGTCTTTATATAAAGCAGCTCACAACATGGCAGCTTGATTCCCTCAGAGTGAACAAGTGAATGGGAGAAAGGGTGTGCAAGATGGAAGCCATGGTCTCACTTTTGCCATATTCTATTTATCGGAAATAAGTCACTAGGTCCAGCACACACTCAAGGGGAAGGTACTGCACAAGTGAGTGAGCACCAGGAGGTAGGATCACAGAACCATCTTCGAAGTTCCCTACCACAGCTCTCAATACCACGACCAGTGATGTTCACTTATGAACTGAGGAGTACGATTAATCGAACTTCGTATAACTGAGGTCCAAAAAAAATGAAATGAAAGTAAAATCAAGTGGCAAAAAGACCAACATGGCTTTCACTTTTACATATTTGTAGGGCAAGTGACATTAAATAATGCCTGGCAGACTGAGTAGCAATTGGAGCCAAAATGCTGACTTTAGGTATATGAATATTAAGAAGCACAAAAAAACCCAAAAAACAAAACAGCACAGCTTTATTACTTAAGATCAATATAAAGAGACAGAACGGATAAAAGGTGAATATTAGTATAGCTTAGTATACTAGTATACTTAGTATATAGTATATAGTATACTAGTATACTATATTAGTATAGCTTAGTATATTAGTATAGCTATTAAAAACAGTAGCTCAAATCCAGATTTAAAGTAAAAAATATTCTATGTGTCACAACTTTTTGATGTAGATTTGGGTAATTTTATAATAGGAGAAAACTTAACGTTCCCTCATTTAGCAGGTGGAGAATCAGAGGTCCAGACAGCCTGTGGATTTCACTCCAACCATGGCAAGCTCCTCCTTCTTTGGTCAAAGCAACTCTTTATTAGAGAGACTCTCCTGCCAGAGTAGAAATGTGATCATTACCACTTCCAAGCAGCTTTCAGTCTGACACTAAACTGGGCTAGACTTGGCACAGCCTTCCTTCCTTTTTCCCAGGAAATTTGCACCAAAGAGTTAATTGCATTAAAATGTTTCATTTTTAACTTCTGTCTTTGCTAACGAACAAACTTTCAAAAACAGTCTCCATGTTCTATTTCAAACCAGGGCAAGGCTTCTTTTATTTTGTTTCAACACTATTTTCCTAAACCTCTGTCTCCTTTTTATGCTCCTCATCCCACTGTAAGTCCATGAAAAATTAACGCTGCAGTTCAGTAGGGAAGCTAGCTCTTTTTAAAAGAATGTTCTGGCAAACCCCAACACCAGGGCATGCCATGTCCCAGCAGATCTGCCTTAGAAAGGTACAATGTGTTACAGAAGCTTCTCCCTAGAGAGTGTGAATCTCAAGGGCTGTGGCAATTATACTAGATTTCCTTTATGTTTTCTTGACCATCCTTTATTTAGTTGTTAATAGCACACTGTGGGTCTATGAACTTGCAAAATATAAGGTTAGTCACTGTAATGATGTAGGAACCATTATACTTTCTTGGATTCTGTGGCCAGTGAAGGAAAGCTGATGTATCAAAGTCCAAATTCTACAAACAAAATGACATTTACAATTGCTAAAAAAACAATTGAGTTTTATGGGTAAGACATTTGTCCATATCAAACAGTACAAAATATCAATGTCAATTAGAAAAATAGGCAGTGGAATAAGTGGATCTAAGAGTTTCTCAGTGTCATGAGCATTCTAGTCAAAAACAGCATTTAATGAAAATTAAAGTTGTTCCTTTTCTTAAAACTAAAACTATAATTTCTTCTAGTTCAATGCAAGAAGTTATTTTTATTCACATTTATAAATAACCATTTGGATCAGAATTTTTCAATTCATAAGCTTTCAATTCATAAAGTTATAATTATGTCACATTTTAAAAGAATTCCTCTGTGTGTAATACATAAGAGTAATCCAACTAAAGGTCACTTGGTAAATTTGATCTGATAGTTAAATAAGATCACAGGGCTCTGTTAAAATGCCCATCCCTCTTCCTTCTCCCATCCTAGACTTTTTGACTTAGCTCACTTCAGAGTCATACCTTTTAGATATCATCACATAAAATCACAAAATCACCAGGTGGCTCTTCACCTTCAAGATAGAAGAGGGTATGGTCATAGGAGATTGGCACTGGTTGACCACCAATTGAAAACCTTATCCAAGTGAATTTGCTATTCAATATCTTCATATGCCTCTCTCTTCACTTTATACCAGAGCCCACTGGACTCAGCATGCTATCTGTCTCCTGTATGTGCTTCAACATTCTAGACAGCTCTTAAAATCTTAGTGCTCACTACTGGGTATTTACCCCAAAGATACAAAAGTAGGGACCCGAAAGGGTACGTGCACCCCGATGTTTATAGCAGCAATGTCCACAATAGCCAAACTGTGGAAAGAGCCAAGATGTCCATCAACAGATGAATGGATAAAGAAGATGTGGTATATATATACAATGGAATATTATGCAGCCATCAAAAGGAATGAGATCTTGCCATTTGCAACAACATGGATGGAACTGGAGGGTATTATGCTGAGCGAAATAAGTCAAACAGAGAAAGACATGTATCATATGACCTCACTGATATGAGGAATTCTTAATCTCAGGAAACAAACTGAGGGTTGCTGGAGTGGGGGGTGGGGTGGGAGGGATGGGGTGACTGGGTGATGGACACTGGGGAGGGTATGTGCTCTGGTAAGCGCTGTGAATTGTGCAAGACTGTTGAATCTCAGATCTGTACCTCTGAAACAAATAATGCAATATATGTTAAGAAAGAAAAAAAGAAGAAGAAGAAGGTAGCAGGAGGGGAAGAATGAAGGGGGGGAAATCGGAGGGGGAGAAGAACCATGAGAGACGATGGACTCTGAAAAACAAACTGAGGGCTCTAGAGGGGAGGGGGGTGGGAGGATGGGTTAGCCTGGTGATGGGTATTGAGGAGGGCACGTTCTGCATGGAGCACTGGGTGTTATGCACAAACAATGAATCATGGAACACTATATCTAAAACTAATGATGTAATGTATGGGGATTAACATAACAATAAAAAAATTAAAAAAAAAAATCTTAGTGCTCAGAATCAAGTTAGATACTCAGTTGGTAAATAACCTTTCACTCAACTCAGGATCCCTATCTTCCCACCACTGCCCTCTAGGTCTGATATTTTGTATATCCCATCAATAACAGTAACAATAACACTCCATATGTAACAGTTTCAACAGTTATATTAAAATATAACAGTCAGTTCTTAATTCTAACTAGCTTATTCCCTAAAGCTTCCTCAAAGGTCACAATAACACTCAGACTTTAAAAGAATACAATAAAGTATATATAATATGTAAGTCAGCTTCACACATTAACATGCAATGCTACCTTCTCTCAAAATATTTCACCCATCCACCACCTGCTTCCTTAAGGTTGGCAGGTAATAAAATGAATGAGTATAGACATTAAATTCTAAGGGGTATATGCATTTTGAAACAACAGTGGTAATAACCATGCCTGTGGCGAATCAGAAGAGTAATCAGAAAAACTCTAACAAGTCCTCTCTCTCCCTTTTCAAGGCTGAGCTAAATCTCTCAGAATCAGATCTAGCTATTTCCATTCCCTTATATGTGCCTCAAATCATTCTACATAGAAAGAATCCATTAACTATCATCTCTATAGGATGCAAAGTGTAAGATGTCTACTAAAATAGCTAACACAACCCAGAGCCACACTAATGGAGGTATAGAATTCAGAGCCCAAAAGATAATAGTTACACCATGTGGTCTTAGAACAGCGTATAACAGGTAGGAGGGGGAAAAAAAAAAACATTTAAAACACAATTTTTAAAAATAGTCCTTTAGTCAAAAAACTACTCTGTCCTAAATCCACTCTAAGTCACTGCAAGATTCAATAGAAACTCAAAGGGAACTAAACACTAATGGATTCTCAAAAGAAAAACACATTATAATTGAACCATCCTATTCCCTGGCACACATAACAGCTGGTCTGACCTCACATGGAGTATTATGTTCGACTCTGGCGCCATATTTTAAGAGGGACAATGATAAACTGGAATACATTCAGAATAGTGCAGCCTATTCTGGAAACTATTTCTTATGATAAACGGCTGAAAGAATTACAGGTCTACATCCACCAGTGAGGGAAATATGATAACTGTCTGAAATAATAAGAGTAGCTAGCAAGTGGGATTAGAATTATAAAGAGTGGCTTAGAGCATTAATCAAGGAAAGAATCCTAATCAAATAAATGCAAATTAAAACAATAGTGAAACAATATTTCCACATTCCTGCACCTCAGGAAATTGGGATATACACATACATATATTTATTTTTCAATGGAAATGTCTAGAGTTTCACTGGTAGGAAGAGTAAGAAAAGCTTTTCTGGTAGTCAATTTGGAAATAAGAATCAAAAGACTTAAAATTGTATGTACCCTGTCACCAAATGTTTTCACATCTAAGAAGTTATCTTAAGGAAATAACTGGAAATGTTTTCAAAGACTTTTGTAAATGAATGTTCATCAGAACATTAATCATGCTTACAGAAAAACAGGAGCAATACCTAAATACTCGATAAAAACCTTTGGATTGTCTACACTAATAATTGTATAGTGTTTATATTTACCAGTTACTGGTAAATATTTTTTTCATAACTCTGTAATCTCCACAAAATTTCCCTGAAGAGATTTTTATTATCCCCATTTTATAGAAGAGGAAATTGAAGTGAAATATATTACATTGCTCAAGGTCTAACAGACAATATGCGGTGGAGTCAAAATCCAAAATAGGCATCCTGGCCCCACTCTCTACACTCAACCAACACTACATTCGTTTGGTTAAAAAGTCATGGCATGTCAAAATATGGAATATCATTTTTAAAATTGAAATTAAAAATGGAATATGATGAGTTCACCTGGCATTAGTCATCAATATCTATTTTAGGGACGCCTGGGTGGCTCAGTCGGTTAAGCGTCTGCCTTCGGCTCAGGTCATGATCCCAGGGTCCTGGGATCGAGTCCTGCATCGGGCTCCCTGCTCCGCGGGGAGCCTGCTTCTCCCTCTGCCTCTGTCTCTCTCTCTGTCTCTCATGAATAAATAAATAAAATCTTTAAAAAAAAATATATCTATTTTAATTCCCTTTTTAGAAAACCAAAACCACATTTAGCCTTCTTTGGTCCTCTGGCCTCTGTCCTGTTCTCAAGTTTTTCAAAGACCTCACCCCAATACCCTTCCGGTTCCTTGAGATAAAAGTCCTCCAAGGCAGAGGGTCAGCCCATTAGAGTAAGAGCTTGTTCACAGTCTCTGGCTAAGTTTCTCTTTCCTCTTTCAAGTGCTGTTGGTCCACAGGATCAGTGGACACAAGTTACTGTTTGTTCAAAACAAAACTGTTTTCAGGCCAATTCAAAAATAACAAGTTAATCGTGGGTTATTTTTTCTTACTGTTCATTTTAGAGTAATTAGAAAAAAGAAATTGGATGGTGGATGTAATTACCAAGACGAAATTTTAAAAACAACTTAGGTCAATCTCAAGCACCTTTCAGATGAGGCCATGGTTTGTGCATCTTTCCCTCTTCAAGCTGAATTGTTCCTTGTTATGCTGTAGAGATAAACAGGAAACACCTTGGATGACAAAAACCACAAATACAATTGCTATTTCTTCTGTATTGGAAAATATCTTGGTTTAATTTTTGGCTCACTTGTAAATGCAAGCACATGTTTTAAACTCATGCTATTTTTCTCCACCTACTCCCATTAAGGGCTAGATAAAAACATAAATGACCAGATGGAGGGTTTTATAAATCTCTTTGTTAATACCAATCAGAAGTAAAAAAAAAAAAAAAAATAGGTGGAATTCCTTTGAATATGCAAAGAAGTGTTTTTTTAATATATATAGCAAAATAAGTATTATGTCAAGAATTGTTCTGCTTACTCAGTATTCCTCTAAAATCTACAAGTTTGATGAATAGTCTGTGAGAGACGGCGAGAGCCGGGACTTACCCTGATCGTTTAATTCCTTTGGCTTGAACAATATCAAGATTTGTGGACAGTCTGATATCCTGCCAAAGACTTATGTGACTTCCCAGGAGAACCCTCCATTCTCATAGTTACTCCTGGCTGTAAGCCCCTTATTTCCACAGAATTAGTTGTAAATGTGAATCATATCATAATTCCCTACATGCCCTTCTGTTCTGTACCAAATCAATCCAGATACGGAAATGGTGCTTTCCTTCTTTTTCATAAAGACAAACAAAACTTACCAAACAAGCAAGTAAGTAAAACCATGCTCACATGATACTTAACATGGCAGATTTTATTAGAAGTTTGGGAATATCAAAAAAATTTATATCACAGCAATGCAAACCACAGAAACTGAGTAGAGTATAGTCCTTTTTCCAAACCACTTTCAGTTGCCTGGTCATGAATTGTTCACTGGTTACAGCAACACAACTAAAGCTTCTGTCAGCATCTTGCTGACTCTCTCTCCTTCTCCCAAACCCTCTCTCACAGTAACATCAATGTTGTACTAAGAATGGGTTATTTCTAGCACAGAACATTTAGCTCTTTCATTTCCTTTTCTCTTGCAAACCGCACGTGACTTACGATGTTGTTGTTTGTTTGTTTGTTTGTTTTTCAACAAAGGCATTTCCCTCTCCAGGGATGATAATGTTCCTATCAATAAAATTTTATTATGCCACTTCAGTTGTAATCATAGAATCTTAGAAGTCATATGGGCCAAGATCCTTATCCCAATAGATGAGAAGTCCCTGAACAAAAAGACCAACTGACTTACCCCAAGGTCTCATACCTTAGTAGGGGCAGGCTAGCAGAAAACAAACAAACAAACAAACAAATAAAAAAACATGTTCTTCTGATTCTGCCTGTCTTCTTACTAAACACAAACACTAAAATGTCTTAATATTTACTAATATTCACCAGTGGAAGGAAGTGTTAAATTCTTTTATCATCTATCTATCTATCTAACTATCTATCTATCTATCTATCTATCTATCTATCTATCTATCTATCTATCATCTAGTACCTTGCAAGAAAGTAGGACATTTATTTAATGTTCAACCAGTCCCAGGAACTTTTAATCATCAAATACATTTGTGCACATAGTTGTGCTAAATGTCAATGTAGATATGAAGGACTCAGAGTTGTATAAAATGTCTTTGGCATATAGATCCTCTGTATCATGACCCTAAACCTCCTTTCCTAATCTACAGCTATAAATACCATCCATATGCTGATGACTATCCCACGTCAGGTATCTCCACCCCTGACCTCAGCAGCAAACTCCATACTTGTGCCCCTAAATGTCTTCTTTAACAAGCCAACTGGTTGACTGATAGGCAAAATGGAATTCTTAAATATTTTCTCAGCCTCTCATTAAATAATTCCTTCTTTGAATTCTTCATTTCAGAAAGTAGCATCACAGCTGCCCAGTTGCTCAGGGTAAAAATCCTCTGAATTATCTTTGATTTGGTCCATTCAATTGTAACCTATGCCCACTCTATGAGCTCCTCTTCCAAAATACATTTTTAATCCATTCCCTTCTGTCTCCACCATAACCACCCCTCTCCAAGCTCCTTGACCTTGTGACTAGACTGCTATAATAATCTCCTTAGTAATTCTCTTCCTCTATTCCTACCCCTTACCTGTTATCTAATAAGGCAAACAAAGGGATTTTTCAAAAAAATAAAAATAAATCATATTAGGGGTACCTGGGTGGGTCAGTTGGTTAAGCCTCAGAGTCTTGGTTTCAGCTCGGGTCATGATCTCAGGGTCATGAGATCCAGCCCCGCATCGGGCTCCATGCTCAGAGCATAGAGTCTGCTTGAGATTCTCTCCCTCTGTCCCTCCTCCTGCTAGCTCTCTCTCTCTCTAAAATTAAATTAATTAATTAATAAAATCTTTAAATACATATATATAAATCATATCATAATAATCAATGTCTTTCCATGATATTCAGTATAATAATCAAGTTCTATTCTAGAGCCTTTAACGCCCTTCTTGATCTGGCTCTGCCTCCCTCTTTGTGGTTAAATATATTAACCTCTTCCTTTATGAGTTTTATTTTATGTCTTGTTTAAGAAATCCTGGTGGAGGGAGGGAAGGGCTCCAAGATGCCAGCATAGGAAGATCCTGAACTCACCTTCTCCCATAAATGCACCAAATCTATAGCTACCTATAGATCATTTCTCTCTGAAAAAGATCTGAAAACTAGATGAACTTTTCTCCATGACAAAGGACAAAAGTCACATTGAGATCAATAGGAGAATCAGAGAAATGGTCTCACACACACACAAAAAAAACTCTCCTGGTGTGGCAACATACAATAGGGAGGGATCTCACCAGACAAGTGCTTCTCCAGGAAGAACGAGGGTTTGGGCATGCCAGGCCCTAGAATCTGCATCAGAGAGATGAGCCCCTAGAATGATGGGCCTGGAAAATCAACAATTTGGGCTGACATTGGGGGTCCAAAAGTGCTAAAGGCATTTCTCTTGGAGGGTTCACATATGGTCTTGCTCACCACGAGACTCAGTAGTTTGAAAAGTACCTACTTTGAAATAATACCTAGACAGACTATACTTGAGGGAGATTTATTTGCTGATTTGGAATGATGGCTGGAGGGGTGGGGGGCAGATGAAATGCTCCTTGGAGATGAAGGCACTGGTGGACACCAACGTTGTGCTCTACATATAGCAGGCTAGCACAAGAGGGTGAGCTCAGACCCAGCACCCTTCCCAGGTAGGGGCCAGTGATCCCAGCCCTTGCTGAGGTCAGAAAATGCAGGCAGCTGTAATGCTCTGGCTGGGGCTGGAGAGCACAATGGTAGTGACATTCTCCCACTCCCAGCCAAAAGCCAGCAGAGGCATACAGACTTGGCACTCTCTCATGGCATTACTGAAGCCACTGGGCACACAAAAATCAAGACTTTTTTGCACCACCTTTCTGAAGCCAGCTAGCATGCTCTGCCCTCTACACCCTCCCCCTGCCTTGCTGAAGTTAGCTGGCATGGGCAATCCATGCAGGGCACAATGCTTGATCACCTGGCCCTGGTGGCCAAGAGGGCTGGCACTTCAAAGCTCCATAGGACTGTAATAGTCAGAAAGGCAATTCTTGGTAGGCCACCACCCCAGGGCACTGCACTGATAGGTCTTTGCACACCTTTGAAAATGGCAGCATACCAAGAATAAACCAAGCAGTTTAGACAATGACAAAGATTGAAGACAACCAAGAGCTAGGGCAAAGTTAAATGAGAAGAATCATACCCATAAGGCCCACTCCTTCAAGACTGAGAGAGGTGGTTGTTTTTGCCTAATACATTCAAACATAGAGAATCAAACAAAATGAGAAAACAGAGAACTATGTTCCAAATGAAAGAAGACAAAACTCAGAAAATGACCTTAATGATATGAAGATAACCTGATAAATAATTCTAAGGAATGGTCATAAAGGTGCTCCCCAAACTCAGGGGAAGAATGCATAAACACAGTGGGAACTTCAACAACGAGAGAAAATATAAGAAAGTACCAAACAGAAGACACAGAGCCGGGAGTACAATAACTAGACTGAAAGATACACTAGAAGGGTTCAACAGCAGACTGGGTGAAGCAGAAGAATAGGTCAGTGAGCTGAAAGATAAAGCAATAGAACTCAACCAGGCAAAACAGCAAAAAGAAAAAGAAAAAAATAATTTAAAAAAATGACAATAACTTAAAGGACCTCCAGGACAACATCAAGTGGAATATTATAGGGATCCCAGAGGGAGAAGAGAGCGAGAAAGGGACAGAAAACTTATTTGAAAAAAAGTAATGGCTGAAAACTTCTCTAACCTAGAGAAGGAAACAGACATCCTGGCCCAGGAAGCCCAGAGAATTCCAAAAAAGATGAACCCAAAGAGAGCCACACCAAGACACATTATAATTAAAATGTCAAAAGTTAAAGATAAAGAGATAATCCTTAAAAACACCCACAGAAAAACAAATTGTTAGATACAAGGGAAATCCTGTGGGATATCAGCAGATCTCTTAACAGAAAGTTTACAGACCAGAAGGGAGGGCCATGATATATTCAAAGTGCTGAAAGGAAAAAATTTCCAACCAAAAATACTCTGCCTAGCAAGATTAGCATTCAGATTTGAGGGAGAGATAGAGTTTTCCAGACAAGCAAAACCAGCCATACAGGAAATATTAAAGGGACTTGTTTAAGCTGAAAAGAAATGGCACTAATTGATAACATGAAAGTATATGAAGGTAAAAATCTTTATTTTTTAAGGATTTTATTTATTTATTTATTTATTTATTTATTTATTTATTTGACACAGAGAGAGAGCACAAGCAGGGGGAATGGCAGAGGGAGAGGGAGAAGCAGGCTCCCCAGTGAGCAGGGAGCCTGATGCAGGACTCAATCCCAGGAGCGTGGGATAATGACCTGAGCCGAAGGCAGACACTTAACCGACTGAGCCACCCAGGGGTCCCTATGACAGTAAAAATCTTACTGGAAAAGGTAAATATATAAGAAAGGTAATGATTAATCTCTTATAAAGCTACTAAGAGGGTTAAAAGAGAAAAGTAGTGAAAGTAACTATAACTACAACAATTAGTTAAGAGATACATAAAAGTGATATAAAAAGTGACATCAAAAACGTAATCTCAGGAAACAAACTGAGGGTTGCTGGAGCGGAAGCGGGTGGGAGGGATGGGGCTGCTGGGTGATGGACATTGGGGAGGGTATGTGCTATGGTGGGTGCTGTGAATTGTGTAAGACTGATGAATCACAGACCTGTACCCCTGAAACAAATAATACATTATATGTTAATAAAAAAATAATAATAAAAAACATAAAATGTGGCAGGTTGGTAAAAATGTAAAGTTTCAGAATGCATGCAAACGTAAGTTGCTATCAGCTTAAAATAGACTGTTATACACATAGAATGATACATTGTGAACCTCACAGGAACCACAAAGCAAAAAATTATAATAAATACACAAAAGAAAATTAGAAAGAAATCTAAACCTAAACTAATGAAAGTCATCAAACCACAGGGAAGGGACAAAGAGAAGAAGAAAGGAACAGAGAGAAACTACAAAAAAAAAAAAAAAAGCCAGAAAAAAATGAACAAAATGGCAATAAGCAAACACTTATCAATAATTCTTGTATAATCACTTAGATTGTCCTCAAAATACTCTTTTAGCTTCATCCTCACATTTTGGTGTTTAATGTTTTTATTATAATTCTGTTTTATGTCTCTCTGACTTCTTTGAAGTTTTTCTAGACTTGCTTTGAGGACCATTATATGTCATTTTTTGCAAATACTGTGTGTACTCTTGAGAATATGTGTTCTCCAGTTATTGGGTACAGGACTCAATTTATATCCATTAACTCAAATTCTTAACTATGTTTTCTAATCTTCTCTACTTGTTTTTATGTATTTTTCAAATACTAGACAGGTAGTTTGAAATCTCTCATTATGACAGAGGATTTTTGCATTTCTCCTTGAACTTGTGTAGTTTTTGCTTTCTATATTTTATATCCACTTCATTACTGCATATAAATTTAGAATTGTTATGTACTACCTATAAATTGACTCTTTTAACGTTTCATAGTTAACTTTCATAGCCTTAATAATTTGTTTTTTGTTTAACATAAAGAGAAGTACTTTGGGGTGTTTTGTTTTTTGCTATTTATGGGGTTTTTGGACTTCTGTTTGTTTTGTTTTTTGACCTGGTTTATTCTTTTATTTTTAACCTTTCTATGTCTTTAATTTGTAGATTTATTGTTTCCAAAATTCAAATAAGTGGATTTTGTTTTTTACCCAATCTGATTAAGCTCTGCCTTTTAATTAATAAGTTTAGTCCCTTATATTCATTGTAATTATGGAAATATTTGTATTTATTCCAACCATATAAAAAATACTACCTTGTGTTTCCAGCTATCCTGCATTTTCCATGCTTTTTTTCTCTCCTTCTGTGCTTTTAGATTGATTGAGCTTTGTTTTTTTCTTACTCAATCTTCCCCTCTTCTAATTTGAAAATTATAAACTTTATTATTAATCTTTCAGTGCTTACTCCTAAAATTTTATCACGCAAACTTAACAATGTCAAAAGTTAATCAAATCTCCACCCTCCTACCTGAATAGACAGAAAGAAACTACATATATATATATTCATTCATTGGAATATTTTTAGTCATTAAAAAAAGGAAATTTTGCCATTTGCAACAGAATGGGTGGAACTTGAGGGTATTATGCTAAATGAAATAGACAGAGAAAGAAAAATATTGTATGATCTTACTTATATGTGGAATCTAAAAAGAGCCAAATTCATAGAAACAGAAAGTAGAATGATGGTCGCCAGGAACTAACAGAAAAAATGAAATGTTGGTCAAGTGTACAAACTTCCAGTTATAGGACGAATAAGTTCTGGGTATCTAATATACAGCATGACTATACTTAACAATACTGTATTATAAACTTGAAAGTTGCTAAGAGAATAAATTCTTAAATATTTACAGCACACTCACACAAATTATAATTATGTGAAGAGATGGAAATGTTAACTAACTTCACTGTGATGATCATTTTGAAAAATATACATATATCAAATCATCACACTGTACACTTTAAACTTACACAATGTTATATGACCTTATATCTCAGTAAAGTTGGAAAAAAAACTCTACCCTCCTCCTGAGAAATACAAAAACCTTAGCTCCATTCTCTTCCCTCACAACTTATATGCTATTGTTTTCCATTATTTTAGTTTATCCAGTTTTTTAAAGACCCACATATAAAACATTACTAACATTATTACTTTAAACAGTTAATTATTGGTATTCTTCTGGTATCATTTTCCTTCTTTCTAAAGCATCCTTCAGAAATTCATTTAGTGTAAGTTTCTTAAAGCCGAACTCTCTCTATTCTTGTTTGTATTAAAAAAAACAACATTATATTGTGCATTTTCAGAGGTTGTTTCATTTGAATTAGAATTTTAGGTAGTTATTCACTCGTGTCAATTTGGAGATTTTGATTTTAAAGTTTTACTATCCTCTGGCTTCCGTTGTTGCTGATGAGAATTCTGATGTTAATAATTTTCTGTATTTTGTAGATGACGTATCTTTTCTTTCTGAGAATTCAGTGAAATTCTATAATAAAATATATTTTATTTACCCTGCTTATTTCTCCTATACTCATGGAAAAATAGCTTCTCCCCCACCCCCATCCTCTCTATTATCTCATTTGAACTCTGATTAGACATATGTTAGACCTTTCCATTTTATCTTCCATGATTACAATACCTCTCTTCTATATTTTTTTCCTTTCTTTACTCTATGTGGGTAAAAGAGCAGAAACATTCTTCTAGTTAATGAATTATTTTTATTTTATTTTATTTTATTTTATTTTTTAAAGATTTTATTTATTTATTTGAGAGAGAGAGAATGAGAGACAGAGAGCATGAGAGGGAGGAGGGTCAGAGGGAGAAGCAGACTCCTCGCTGAGCAGGGAGACCGATGCGGAACTCGATCCCGGGACTCCGGGATCATGACCTGAGCCGAAGGCAGTTGCTTAACCAACTGAGCCACCCAGGCGCCCCTAATGAATTATTTTAGATTGTATGTAACATGTTAGAAATACACATTGAGTTCTAATTTTAATTACTATATTTTTTATTTCTAGGTTCTGTTTGCTAATTTTCAAATCTTTCTAGTCATTGTTGTTAGTCTCTTGTTCTTAACTCATTTTGGTGATTCCATTTTTTATTTCTTCAAAAATTTCATATTTTATTTTCTGTATTTGAGCAATCTAATAGCTAAAGTAATTATCTAAATCTGTTGTTTACTTCTGCTAATTCTTATTAGCTATGGCTTGTTGTCTTGAGTGCTTATAATTTTAATTTTGAGCTTATATTTAAACCATGGGAATTCAGAGGGGCTTATAGAAGAATGTTGTCCCCCAGGAATGATTTATTTGTGTTTCTTCAGTGTACCTGGTGGCCCTCCGATGAACACGCGTCAGTGTCCATGACATCTCCACTCACTCTTAGATCCCACTGTCACTTTAAGTTGCAAACACAACTGCCATTCAGAAACTAAAATAGTCAGTCCCTGACAATTATCAAAGCCCTTTCATTTAATGTCAGATCTTGTCTCCTCTAGTTACCTCGGAGGGAAATCTGGAGCTGGGCATTGTCCCTCTTCTCCTTCCCCCCACCTGCCACAGTTTGCCAACATTGGTCTTTGATCATCCCTGGATTAGGACCAAGGAAGAAGGGATTAGGAAAAAGGAATCAGGCAAGAGCAGAGCCATTTTTGTGCTGGATGCATGGCTGGCTGTTTTTTTTCTCTCATGGACATTTTCTTGGGCGCTTGAACGATTCCCCCATTGGATTTTTCCAACAGCAACTCCTGACCCAGGGATCTTTCTTCCCAACTCAACTGGCTGCTTCCCCTCATCCCCGGGTCCTCTGGCAGTTTGCCTTGGACAGACTCTCACAGTTGGAGTACATTATTTCATCCAGCTAGGCCTCTTGAGCAGACCTTAAAATGGCTGCCGGCCGGCTCTCCCTCCCACACAGACCACATCTGGCCCATGAAGGAGCATCCTATAACCCTCCAGGGAAGCACAGTCACTTCCCCCATACAGCAACAACTCCCCTTTGCTCCATCTTGCCAGCCAGTGTCTCTTTCCCTCCTGATTTCTTCCCTGGTCAATATGGGCTGAATACAAAACATTGTGTTGCCCTACAATAGGCTGTCTTTCCCCAGAAAGGCCTCACTTGGCTTGTGGCAAAAGATAAAGTACATGAAGCAGTCTGTCTGCATCCTGGCAAGAATTGGGGCCTTTTGGACCCATACTGGATGTTCTGTGAAGGCTGCCCCCTGGCTGTTTGCCCTTACTCCCGTGGCTTAATCTTTGGGGTCTCAACTGACAGCCTAAAGTGTTTCCAGGACTCCTCCTCTTCCGTGGTCTGAACTGAAAGTCATGTCTACCCAACCCCATGAGCAAGACAGCATCTTCGCTCAGCTTTTAAGCCTCTTAGCAGCTGCTTTTGTTTGGTTGCTTGGCCTTTCACTTTTCACATGCACAGCTTGGAAATCCAGAAATGCCGTGAAGAGAAATTGCCTGCAGACTCAATTCCCTTTACTCCGTGTTCATGGCCCATCAAGTCCTGGCAACCTTCTACTCTAAACTTTTTTTGTCTGTGGCAAGCTATGAGCTGCCACTTTCTGTCTGGGTTCTGCACCCATGACCTGCATTAGCAAATGCTCCAGGGGAACAAAACAGCTGTAAAGAAAGGACTCACTTCAACAGATTCCTCTCCTGTCTAGCATCTTGATCCTTTGAATCCTGGCAACCTTGATTGCTCTTTGATGCTTTCAGACTATTTTACATTTTATTTTAGTCAGCTTTCACAGTTCTTCAGCATGAGGGTTATTCTGATACAAACTACTCCTTCACAGACAGAAATGGAAATCCCCTTCAAGTTTTTTTCCCCCAAGAAATGTACCAGGTGGTATATTTTCTTATTTAATAAAAATATCTTTCTGTTAGCTTTGAATGTGGAGGATAATTTGAAGCAGAACAAAATTATTGGTTCACAAACACCTTTTCGTCAAAATTCTACAGATGTTGGTCCATACTCCTTTTGCATTTAACATTTCAGAGGAAGAACTCTCCACTGCAGTCGGATTTTTCTTGCTTTGTAACAGGTGCTAAAATTCATTAAATTAATATTTTGGGCAAGACACCAGAAAGAATGATAGCTACAAAGCAATGTCTGCCTAGATTTTCTGACTAAGTGCTTGAGAAGGGATGTCACCGTTTGAACTGTCTCTACAACCAGAGGCCAAGGGGGGATGGGAAGTTGGGATGATTTGTGAGGAAGACCTTCAGGGATGCCTTTGGAGTGTTGTGAGTCCCAAACCCTCACTGTTTCTCTCACTTCAAGTGTTTGGGGGTGGGGGAGCTCAGTGGACCACTCAGAAACCTTGAGATACTTCCTACCTTGAGATTAGGAGACCCTTTTCACATAGCCTTCTAGTAAAACTTGTATATTCACCAGGTATAAAAATTAATAAGTATCATACGGTCTCAGTGTAATCAAACATGCACAGAAAAAAATGTTTTAAGGAAACACACCAAAGAATTATAATATCCTTGGAATCTAGGTGATTTTTATTTTTGTCTTCATATTGTCCCTTATTTTCCAAAAATTTACAAAGATATATACTACTTTATATAACGAGAAATTGTTTTTTAAGTACGTAAATGTAAAAATATTTAACATACACTACATATGTTACATATGTATGTATTTTAAACATACAACTAGGCAAAAAACTTGAGTAGAACCCACCCCCACCACCAAACCAAACCAAACCAAACCAAAACAAAACAAAAACTAAAAACCAGTGCTGTTCTCTGGGTAATGATTTTCCTTCACTTATCTGTATTTTTTTTTTTAGATTTGTTTTTTCTTTTTTTCTTTTTTTTAAAGATTTTATTTATTTATTTGAGAGAGAGAATGAGATAGAGAGAGCATGAGAGGGTGGAGGGTCAGAGGGAGAAGCAGACTCCCTGCCGAGCAGGGAGCCCGATGCGGGACTCGATCGCGGGACTCCAGGATCATGACCTGAGCCGAAGGCAGTCGCTTAACCAACTGAGCCACCCAGGTGCCCCTAGATTTGTTTTTTCTTAAGTCATCTCTACACCCAAGGTGGAGCTCCAACTCACCACCCCACCCCCAGCTCGAGTCACATGCTCCACCCTCTGAGCCAGCCAGGCACCCCTATTTATCTGTATTTTCAAACTGTTCTATAATGAGGGGAGATGGGGCTTTAAGAAAATACCAGTTCTAGACACACAGTAGGCCTATCTGTCTAACACAGCACAGTGTTCTCTCCCACCGCACACCCAAAGTTAGACCCAGTCCTTGGTCTGCCTCTTTTCTTGGCCTTGTGTTTGGCTCTTTTCCTTTCCCTTCACTACCTTCTGTCCTCGCTCCACCTTCCCTCCTCTGAACCCCTGTGCGGCTCACAGTCAGTCCCATTTAACCCGCCCTCGGTACAAATCTCAAACATTTTCATTCAACTGTTTCACCCTTCCTTTGTGAGCCCTATTTCCCGGGAGCTAGGAATCTTCTCCTCGAGGGCAGGGATGTGACGATGCCCAAGCTCCTTCTCTAGGCTGAGCTCGGGTGGGACTCTCCACTAAGGCGATTAAATGGAACCGGCGCCCCTACTCTGCCTTTCAGCGCTTGCACCACGCCTGGCTCCTTCCACGGAATTCCTAGGCCCAGCTTTCCTTGGAGAATCAAACAGCGTCGAAAAGGACAAAGAAGAGCACTGGTGGGACCAACGCGGCCCCTCCCCCAGGTCAGTAATTAGCGCGGTCGTGGGAGAAGCTGCCCCCGCACAACCGGGTCCTTAATGGCTCCTGTCCCAGAGGCCGCCTTGCCTTCAGATCGACAGCCGAGTGAATCGCTATGAAAAATTCATCAGCCTTTGCATGTCCACGGCCCAGATCCGCGCGGAGCACCTGACCCCGGCAGGAGCAAGGGGCCATTAAAGCTGCTGCCGCCGCCGCAGAGGGAAAGCCCAGCCCAGTGCTGGCAGGGAGTGCGGGGCGCTTGCAGGGAGTGCGGGGCGCCCGCGGGGAGGGAGCCCCGAGCCCGGGGATGGCCGCGCAAGGCCGCGCGGGAGCCTGCTCAGGCCTCCTGGGAGCCAGCGGGCCCAGCTCAGGCCACAGCCTCCAGTGCTGCCGGGCCCACCTGCCCAGGAACGCACACGCCACCGGGGACGCGCAGGGGACACACCACCCGGGACGCGCGGGGGACTTGGCCCCCGGGGCTGACAGCCCATAGTAATTCCCCAAAATACCAACGGGAAGCACGCCCTGGGCTCCCTGGACTCCTCGAGTGTGTGATTAGGCCCTCCCGGGTGACTGGGCCTCTCAACGAGGGCCTCTTCCCTTGCCACCAGCTCCCGCGGCCACTGCACACCGCCCCCTCGGGGTGCAGGGTGGCCAGAGCCCAGAAGTGGCTGCAGCCCCGGAGCTGGGGTGGTGAGGGAGGGTGGCGGGCCAGAGTTGGAGAAATGCAACATTGCCGCAGGTTTCTGGAGGCCTCTGCAGCCTCTGCCATCTGGGCACTGCGCAGACAGACGCTGCGTGGGTCCCGGGAGCTCGCCACCTCCGCGTAGCCAGGCCGCGGCAGCTTCAGGAAAGCTCCACGTCGGGGACTGAGGGGAGGAACGCCGGCCCAGGCTCACCTGCTCCCCAAAGTCTCTGCATTTTGAAGTCATTTTCCTAAAATCAAACTTTAAATAACCACCGATGACTTGCCTACGGGCCACGCAGTACCGTGAAGGGCTATACTCCGACCTCGTTGTGATGCGCAGTATTTTTCTGCTGTTTTGCTTTCGAATCAAATGCGGTGATTAGGAAGTTTTAGATTCAGGTCAGGTTTTCCCAGGACCTCCAGGCCAAGGAATGCGCTAGATTTTAGAGCAACAGCGCCATCTGGTGGTTGCGGTCAACAGGTGCGGGCTTGCGCGAGGCGACGGGCGAGTGATGTAATGGTCCACATCTGTCCCTTGGAGAGGACTCTGCAGCAGGCCCTGCATTGCCAGGGGTTTTACACTTGTTTTTCCTGTAAATGAGCCAAGGGGGTTTCTCCATAGGGCTAATGTGATATGTCGTAACTGAAATTTCCCTCTTTGACTGTAATCTGTTCTAGAACTACCAGATTTGAGACTGAAGGGGACGTGGAGATCAAAATCCAACTTCCTCTATTCACAGCCATGAAGCGGGATGCTTGTGACCTTTCCCATGTCCAGCCAAGCCAGGATGTGAAGCCATGCCTTCTGATTCCATACCGAGGAATTGTTTCACTTTGCTATGCTCCCTTGACCACAGCTAGCTCTTCCATTCCCTCAGGCCTGAAGAACAGGCTCCTCACTTTCTGAAAAACTCAGGGAACATGATTCCGGCTAGACTTTCTTTCGGTGCCTCATCTTACCAGGGCTAGCTCCCTGTCTCAGACTCTGACCCCTCCGCCATTCCTCTCTTCTTTATCCCCCACCCCCTAGCCTTGGCTGACATCCTCAGCTGCGATCTTGTCTGGCACCCCATCCGGCCAAGCCTAACTGGAGGTCACCACACTGGGGACTGGGCCAGCAGCAAATTTAGGCTATTGGACTTTAGATGAGCCCTCACTGCCACTCAGGGCTTTCAACATTTGTTGATTCCTGCGATGCAGGTATTCCAGGTATTTCCTTCTGATCTTCAGCTCTTGCCCTTACAGTACCTCACAGTTTGAGAGACAAATTCTCCTGCTTTCCAGAGAGGAAGTTTGTCTCACCGTGAGCGTCCCTGTGTTGCCTCTTCTGCACTTAAAATGTTTGTATCGTCCCCTACCTCGGTCTTTCTTGCCTCAGAGGATAAAAGTCCTTAGTCTTTTCCAAACCAAATGCATCTACTTTTACTTCTAACATAAATTATTGAGCCCAAACAAAATAGAAAAAAAGGAGGAACTTAGAGAAAATATAAGAAGCTAAAGGAAACTTAAAGAAATCATCAATAATAATCTCGGGATAAAGAAAAAGAAAAGGTATTGCATATCTGAAAAAAAAAAAGGTGCCATTAAGAAAGGAGTATTCAGAGGTTAGAAAGGACTTCTTGGAAATTAATAGCATAGCAACGGTGAAAGATTCAAAGGAAGAATTAGAATAGAAATTTAAGGAAGCCCCCAGAAAGTCAAACACAAAGAGTAGAATTTTTTTTAAAAGAAAGAAAACTACAAGATTAGTCCAAAAGGCAAAATCAGCAATGTAACTTGAGGGGCTTAGTACAGAAAGGTAATGTGGGATCTCTTGTTTAAACATCACTAAGAGTTTCAAGATGGCTCCAGCAAAGCATTAACCCAAGCCAAGGGCCGGTACACTGGGCAGTGATGTCTGGTCCCCCCTCATTCCTCACAGTTCAGGAATCTCAGCAACCCACACCATGAGGAATCCTCCTGGTCAGAGTTTTGAGGCACAAGATCACTGCATTTTAGACTGTTTTCGGGTTGGTGGGAGGTGAGTGTGCCGTATCAGCCCTGTGGACATAAAGCTCTGCTGTCTAGTACAAGAGTCTTAACCACACATACTGGGACTCAGGTGTGGCTAGTCTGATGCACACGTGTTTAAGTGCAAAATGCCACTGGATTTCAAGAATTTATATGAAAAAAAAAAGAATGTCAAAAATCTCATTAATAATTGCATTATGTTGATTACATGTGGAAGTGATAACGTTTTGGATATGTTGGGTAAAAGAAAACATGTTACTAAAATGAATTTCACCTGATCCTTTTTATTTTATAAAAATGCGCCGGCTAGAAAAAAGTTTTTAGTGTGGCTCATGCTGTATTTCTGTTGGATAGCACCGGTCTGAAGAGGCTTATTCCTGAACCACAGTCACAAGCCTAGTGACTTCTGTGTTTTATGTCTTGCCCTCTCGTTACAGGGTTTCAGGGCAGCAGGCCTGGCCATGGCTGTATCCATCAGTTTCTAAAGAAGGAAGCAGAAACTCTAGGTATTTCAAAATGAAGGAGGTCTAATATGGGAAATTAGGTTACCAAATTGTTACAAAGGCTGGAAGAGCAATGGGGCAAGTGGTGTTTCCAGAAATCCAGAACTATAGAAAGCTGTTACCACTCTCTGTGGGAGCCAGTTCTCATGTGAGCCCACACCACTCACCCTACACAACTGCGGGCAGCTCCAAGAGCTCATCGTCACGTGCTGGCTGTTCCCAGCAGGAACCTACTCACCTATAGCTGCTGGAGGTAGTGTTGGAACTCTTGGCAGGATTGGAGGAGTAAGAGGTCACCCTTTGCTGTTACTGAGCTGGAGTCCCTGACACTGTTGTTGAGAGAGGGCCTACCATAAACATAATGGCTTCTATCTTTTCACACCTTCTAATTTCTGTGAATGGCTCCAGTTGGCAGACGTAAGTAGAATTCAGCTAGCAAAGGAGTTGTAAAAATGTAGTTTGCAAGCTTCTAGTCCTGGAGGTGAGAAAGAGAAGATAGTAGGATGACGCACAGAAATCTTCTTTAGGATCCCTTCTAGAAAATGAAACAGGTAAATGTAGTTGAATGATGTGGAAGGAAAGTCTTTGGCTGAATAGGAATGAATTGTTGATAGTGAAACAGAAAACTAGAGGAGCAAAAAATATATATATATTTTTTTAATCAGTCAATTATAAACTCCAGGAAAAAAAAGAAGTTGTACATTAAAAGAAATAAAATTATAGTGCACTACTTGGTTCATTTTTTATAAAAAAAAAAAACAGTGTTGCTGTGGCCATAATAATACAGATTCTGAATATTAATTTAGCAAATATTATGTGTGATTTTATTGGGGTGTTGGGGCAAGCAAGAGAGTGCATGTGAAAAAAGTAGGTGAATTTGAGTTCTAAATCTTCACCTCCATGATAGTAATTGAATACATACATTCACACCTGGGGAAGAAATCAAGAAATAGAAGTATAAGTTGGCTATTTATATGTTTGAAAGTACATCCTCAAAAAAACAAAACAAAACAAATAAACAAACAAACAAACAAACAAACAACAACCAAATAGTTAAAACAGGGAGTAGGAGTCTGAAATGGGGAGTGGGTAAAGGCACAGCAGTTTGGGGTGATAAGCCCTACAGATTTATATAATTTGCTTTAATGATGTACATATATTCCTTTGAAAGAGATACAATTCAATAGGAAGTTTTTAATTTCATAATTTCAAACCCTCTGCACCCTAAAAACTCCCCACTTCTCATAGAGCATTCATTGTATACTCAAATGTATGGTAATGATGAAAAGAAAATGCTATCACCATCAGAGTAAGGCAATGCTTGACAGCTCTGAGTGGCATGATTTATTTATGGACGGAAAAGTTGACGAAGCAAGAACTAATTATTATCTTTAGCCAGTATTCTGTACCATAAATCCACATAAGTTTAATTATTCTTTAGATGAGCAATCGTGGTTATACATACAGTTACCCCTTGAACAACATGGGTTTGAATTGTGTGGATCCACTTACATGCAGATTTTTTTCTCTTCCTTAATAACATTTTCTTTTCTCTAGCTCACTTTATTGAAAGAATACAGTATGTAATAATACATATAACATACAAAATATATGTTAGTTGACTGTTTATAATAATGGTAAGGCTTCTGGTCAACAATAAGATATTAGTAGGTAAATCTGGGGAGAGCCAAAAGTTACACACAGATTTTCAACTGTGCAGGGGGTCAGCACCCCTAACCCCCACATTGTTCAAAGTTCAACTGTACTGTCTTAGAAAGATATATAGAGCATATTGTTTTAGTCTTCAACAAAGCCAAGATTGTTAGGTAACTTCGAAATCTATGTCAATTCTTTGAAACAAAATTGTGTCTGGAGAGAGACATTTACTGCTCACCATATTATCCACGTTCTTGTCCTTAGATAGGGTCATGTGACATTTTAGCCAATAGACTATGAATGGAATTGATTTGTATCCCTTCTGGGTCAAAGCACTTAGGAGCCAGTGCTTAGAGTTGCAGCCCTCTCCTTCCTAGCTTTGGTGATTGTTGAGGAGACTATTACAAGATGGTGGCAGTATCTTGAGTTGCTGAGTCACCACATGAAGGATGGTTGCCCTAAGGATCACCCATCATTCCGTGGACCTTGTGTGGTTGAAAAATAAGCCCTTATTGTTTTAAACACCTGAGGTTTTTGGCATATGTGTTAATGAAACATAGCCCAACTTATCCTGACATAATCTTCTCTTGTATTGTTTCACTTCCTTTATAATTTTAAAATGTGTTATTTGTAGACATCACTTACTAATCCACCACCATAAATCCAACACCAGATGTATTTAAGCCATACTTCTAATAGGAGCAAGGAGCTTATGCTCAGTCCCACACACTCCCTTTCACCAGGCTCCTAAGATGACTTTCTTTACAGTGATCGCAAGAAATGCAGCAGGTGGTCACATAACAGACCTTTTCTCTGTGTGAAGTTAACTCACCTTTGAGGGAACCGAACCCAGAAATTAATGGCAATCATGTTCTCGCTAACTGACAACTTGCTAAGAAAAGAGAATGAAAGGATTAGACTGGAGACTGAGTCAAATGCTTCAGTCAGTCAATGCATTAATGCAGAGCCTGCTGAGTTAAGTGTGTTGAGCCAAGTACAACATGAGACTGAAAATGAATGGGAGATACATTTATTTCCCTGATAGAAGAAAGAAGAAACACCATGGGAAAGCAATGTTAAACATTTATATGAAATGGCATCTCAACAAATACCCAATAATATAATTCAAATTGCATGTTTGTGCTGGGGTCAAGGGATAAAGGAGATGGTAGAAGTCAATCAATGGAGGATGGTGTTTCCAGCTGGGCTTTGTAGGAGGCAAAGAATTAGTAGAAAAGTGAAAAAGATATACACCAGATGAAAATATTGGCATATGAGGCAGTGCAGGGAAGAGCAGGAAACGTGCAGAAGACAAGAAGATCAGTGTGGACAGAGGGAGAGTTCCCACAGCGGAATAAGAAAATGATATAGGGGCAAAGAGAAATTAGTGAGGGACTTGGAAGCTCAGTGATACAAACCATTAAAAAGAATTGTTTGAGTGTCTTATATTAAATGATCTGGAAACAAGAGATATTATAGATTAAGGAGATTTATATAGATTGCATAGATTGAATGCAATGTGAAATTATGAAATGATGGTTTGGGTTTGGTAGGGAAGGGGAAAATTCAAAAGAAAAACTCAGAAGGATTTGAAGATGGATTAGACAGAAGGGTTAATGAAAGAGAGGTGATATGACTAACCCCAAATTTCCAAGTTTGGGAAAAATGGAGGGGTGTCTGCTTTGGCGTAAATAAGGAGCCTCCAAATTCAACACTAGTATTTTCCTATAATTCCCAGGGTTAGAACAAATTAGACCCAAGGGATAGATAAAGAAGAGCAGGTGGGTAGGAAATGGACCCTAATCTGTTAGCTTTTTGAGATCGGTGATCACGTTTACTTATCTTAGCATCCTCTTCGTGTATCTATTACAAGGGCCGGTACCTGGAACCAACTAACAACTAGTTATTGAGTGAAAGAATAGATCGGTTTAAAATGATTTAGCTTTCCAGTATACCAAACATGTAGGCGTGATCTCTAACCTTCCACTACACACTGCAGGCTGACGTCTCTATTTCTTATGAGAAACTAATTCTCACTGGGAAAGAAGCCAGGTTTAACAAGATTGAGCTCACATTAACACCCGAGTCTTCAAAGGGAAGTTATGATTCAGGGAAGATGGTTAAATTGTTTCTGTACAATTAGCTGCACACAGCTCTGAATCCTGAACCTTGAGTGGTTGAGAAATAAACTCTTTTTGTTTCAAACCCCTGAGATTTTGGCATATGTGTTACTGAAACACAACCCAACCTATCCTGACATAGTGTTCTCTTACATTGTTTTACTTACTATATAATTTATTATATATATATATTATATATATATAATTTTAATATGTGCTATGTATAGAAATCACTTATTAACCCACCATCATAAATCCATCACCAGATGTATTTAGGCTGAAAGTGCTGCCTCCCCATGGAGCATAAGTACTGTGATACCCATGTAACTTCAATGGCTCGAGTCCTGGCTTAGCCGGACTATGGAAGCAGGAGAAGAGCAAGGATGAGTGATAACATACTGACCACTTGGGAGAGCAACATGGACCTACAGCCTTGTCCTGGCAACATGGAGACCATGGGAAGATTCATAAATTCATTTGAAAATTCTCCCAGAAGTACTTGAAGACGTGGGAGATATTGCAAGGAGTTGAGGTCCAAGCATCAGTAAACTGAGGTCACTTCGGACAAAGTCGGGACATAATCAGAGCCTTTGGCCAAAGTTGACGAGGACTGTGAAGGGCAGCACCAAAGCTGGTGTACATTACAAACACTTGAAGGTACATCCCAGCCAAGAGGGTCCCCTTCTGACCTGGGGAAGGAGAAGGGATGCATCAGTAGCCCTCCAAAGCTTCAGATTGATAAAATGTACCGCATATGTTATATGCCAATCTCTTATCATAATAAAAGGGGATGTGCGTGGAATTGGAAAACAATGAACTGCACCACACAGAAACGATTGTACAGACTTATGCTCCACTCCAATTTTAGCCTCCCAACATGCCTTGCACTTTCCTACCCGTGCCTGTCCCACCATCCAGTCTCAGCCTCTTCTTTACGGATAGAGCCTCTGTTTTGTTTTGGGTTGTAGTGGGCACAGCTAGTGCTTTCAGCTTGTGTGGGTGGGAAGGGCTACCTTACACATTTCTGGGAGGATGCAGAAGTCTCTGGGTGATGCTTCCTTCGTAGCTTCATAAAAGAGGACAGACTCCACTGGTATGTGCCTTTGCCCTTTGTCCTACCCCTTCTTGCCCTGAATGTAAGTCCCCCAAGCTCAGCTGGAATGATCTTGTGAATGCAAGGCTAAAATCCATGAAGACTAAAGCCTTGTGCCCAGGAGGGCTGAATCGGAAGATAGAAGGAGAATAGGCCCCCAAGGGCATCATAGAGCCACTATATCGACCATGAGTTGCCCATCTCAAGACGCCAGGTTATGAGAATAAAATAATACTCCAATCAGATTAAGCCACCTGCTGGGTTTCTGTCACACATGACCAACACTGTCCCTAAATGATCACTGCCTTTGCCTCTTTGCTAAGACAGTTTACTCCACCTGTACTGCTCTATTTCCTCTTCTCAACTGATGAGTCCTTGATATCCCCCTGCAAGCCTACCTCCTTCCCTGGCCTTCTATAGAGGAATGATCCTTCCCATCTTCCTCTGCACCTCTTCGCTGGTTGTGGCCCATTTCCCCTTCCCTGTATTTCTATTAACTTTTCTTTTGTAGGTGATGCATCTTCCCAACTACATTCTGATGGCAGAGATTATGTCACACCCATTGTTGTTCCTTTTTGGATTTTTTTTTGAACTTCTGCTTTTGGGATGTTTAAAACTTTTTTAACTTTACACTTAGTAGAAGTTGGTCCAAGTGCTTCCCTTATGAGATTCTGGTTAGAAAGGCGATTTTTATCCTTGTTTAAACAGTGTGGAGGGTGAGGGCAGGAGTGGGAAGCTTGTTTAAAATCTTTTAAAAAATGTAATTCCAGACGACTTTGCATCAAAGTTAGTTCATGGGCTCTTCGGTCTCAACTTCAAATTTATAGTACACTAATTATGATTCATTCAGCATAATAATGCCAGCCTCTGGCCCACACACACAGCACTAGACAGAGCCAACTACTACTAAAGCTGCTCAAAACACCATCTCTGGGCGGGGGGGGGGGGGGGGGGGGGGGGGTGGGGTGGGGCTTCCTTTATTTGAGCACTCCTAACTATTCCTGAGGAAGTGTTGAGTGACTCATCCGCTCCTTTCCAACACCTCCACCTCTCCATCCTGTGCCAGGTCCATCTGGCTTCCTACGACCAAAATAGCATCCTGGGATGACTGTCCTAGAACGCACCAAAGTGGATAGACAGAATGGCAAAGGCTCTTCGGAGCCACTCGGGCGATTTCCTGGAACAGAATCTTTTGTTTGACAGTGTCCAAAAGTTTTCCTACTGCCCCTGCCAGGTCCTCTTCCACTGCATGATTTCCCAATAACAGTAAAGTCTGTGCAATGTCCACCAAACGTATTGGTCAAGAACTTCAAAGGATCTCTTCAGATTTTCTTCTCCAAGTTTGAATGGATCGCCATGGTGCAACCTGGTGAAGGTATTAGATACTTCCACTCTCTAGTCAGCAACACACCTGTTGCCCAACTGAAGAAAATTATACTGGGGCCCCAGGGTCTGTAAGTGCCAGCCCTGACAGGTGCTGCAGCAGCTCCCATGGACCCAGATGCAGAACGGAGCAGGCTCCCACCTCATGACATCGGCTAACAAAGCCAGCCAAGCCTGTCCTTGGTTCACCCTGGGGGCCCACCCTACTACATTAAATTTGGACTCAAGTAGGGCCTACATTAAAAAGGTCTCTAAATTATTCATTATGTGGTCCTCCAGATATTTGCGTTGCTGGAATTGCAGGAGACTTGTGAGAAGCTGCAGACCAGCCAGATAGCCACTGCAGGGTTCTCCACTGGGATCTGCCAGAGCCAGAGGCCTGGGTCCCTAGAGTTTTCTGGTATATTAGGCATGATTTATCAAAATATCAAACTGTTATTCTCTCCTTCCATTAAGATTTAGAAAGCAATAAGAATGTGCAGATGCCAAGTGGGGAGGAACTTTAATTGTTTTTGGAAAAAAACTGAATTTAACTCTGGCCCACAGTACGGAACAGGGTGGAGGTGATGATAGCAAGAAAGCCACCAGAATGGCCCTCTGTTTCGAGAAGTGTAGGGCACAGGGACTTCTCTGTCTTTGAAGAAGCAGGAATCTTGTTAGAGCTATCCCAAAACACGATTTTAGTAGGGAAGTCTACGTATTCTTTTTTTTATTCAAGTTTTTATTGAGATAATCATAGATGCACATGCAGTTGTGAGAAATCATGCTAAAAGAAACTTCATGTGTGCTGTACTCAGTTTCCCTCAATGGCAACATTTTTCAAAACTATTGTATAATACAACAACCAGTATACCGACATTGACACAACGATCTTATTTAGATTTCCCCAATTTTACTTGTACTCCTGTGAGTGTGTGTGAATGTGTGTACCAGTGGGGGGAGGTGTTTAGTTCTATGCAATTTATCACCTGTAGGTCCATGGATGTACCACCCTAGTTCAAGACACTGAACATTTCCGCCACCACAAGGTTCCCTTATGTTGTCCTCTTATAACCACACCCACCTCTCGCAAGCCCATGACAACCACTAATCTGCCTCCATTTCTAAAAATTTCCATTTCAAAAATAGTATATGAATGGAATAATACAGTTTGTAAGTCTTTGGGATTGGGTTTTTGTTTTTTGTTTGTTTGTTTGTTTTTGTTTTCACCCGGCATAATTCCCTGGAGATTCATCCAAGCCAGAGTTTGTATACATTCCAGTAAGCTTAACCATTCATTTGTTGAAGTACATCTGGGCTGATTCAAGATTTGGCTATTATAAAACTGCAATGAACATTCGTGTTTTTAGCAGAGCATGCTAGCTAATGGTGTTGAACATTTTCACGTGCTTACTATTTAACTGCATACCCTCTTCAGTGAAATATCTCTTCATGTCTTAGGACTGTTTTCTAAGTGGATTATTCATTTTTCGACTGTCAGGTTTTGAGACTTCTTTGTATATTCTGGATACTAATCATTTGTCAGATACGTCATTTGCAAGTATTTTCTCCCCATCTGTAATTTGTCTTTTCATCCTCTTTACACAGACTTTCCTATAACAAAAGGTTTTTAAGTTTAATGAGGCCCAATTTATCAATATTTCCTTTCATGATTTATGCTTTTAATCTCAAGACTAAAAATTCGTTGCCTAGCCCTAGATCCTGAAAATTTTGTCCCATTTTTTCTAAAGGTTTTATTGTTTTATACTTAAACCTTTAAGCCCATGATCCATTTTGATTAGTTTTCTGATATCAGATTTAGGTCAGTCTTGTGTGTGTGTGTGTGCATGCACACTTGTTGAAAAGCTATCCTTCCTCCATTGAATTGCTATTGTACCTTTCCCAAGACCACTTGGGCATATCTGTGTGGATCTATTTCCAGGTTCTGTACTCTGTTCCATTGATCTATATGTTTAAGTACCCACCCATTCTGCACGGTCTTGATTACTGTAGCTAGATAGTAAGACTACCAGAAAAATTGATCCCCCCCCCCCTTTATTCTTCTTTGTCAAGATTATTTTATCTAGTTTTCTAAGGTCTGTTGTGCCTTTCCATATAAATTTTAGAATAAGCCTCTTTGTTTCTATAAAAAGTTACCTTGCTGACTTTGATAGTATTTGCTTAAAACTGTAAGGTCAGTTTAGGTAAAATTAACATCCTTGCTATGTTGAGTCTTCCAATTCATGAACTTCTTTACTTTCTTTCTTCAGCATTTTTAAAATTGCCAGCCTACAGATTCTATACATATTTTTACACTTATCACTAAGCATTTCATTTTCTTCCAAATGATTGTAAGTGATACTGTGTTTTTAAGTTCAGTTTACACATGTTCATTGCTAGTATGTAGAAATGTGATTGATTTTTGTGTGTTGATCTCATATCTGGTGATCTCGTTAAATTCACTTATTTGTCCTAGGAGTTTGTTTTTCATAAATTCTCTGGGATTTTCTACAGAGATAATTATGTCATCTGCAAATAGTTTCTTTTTTTCAATCTTTATTCCTTTCCCTTCTTTTTCTTGCCTAATTCCAGTGGCTAGAACTCCCAGTACTATGTTGAATAAGCATAGTAAAAGCAGATATCCTTGCCTTATTTCTGGTTCTTGGAGGGAAAACATCCAGTGTTTACCATTAAGTTTGATGTGAGACAGATTTTTTTGTAGATGCTCTTTATCAAGTTGTAATAAATCACCTCCATTCTTACCTTGCTAAGAGGTTTTATCATAAAAAGGGGTTATTTTTTTCAACATCAATTGATATGATCATATGATTTTTATTATGGTGTGATAGATGACTTGATTAATTTTCAAATGTTGAACCAGCCTTGCATAGCCGTAATAAATCCTACTTGGTCAGGGTACATAATTCTCTTTATACATTATTGGATTCAGTTTGCTCCTGTTTTGTTGAGAATTTTGCATCTAAGTTCATGAGAGACATTGGTCTATAGTTTTCTCTCTTTTGTACTTCCTGGCTTTGGTATCAGGATAATAACAGCCTCAAAAAAAATGAACCAGGAAGTGTTCCCTTTTCTTGTATTTTCTGGAAGAGATTGTGTAAAAATTGGCTTTAATTCTTGTCTAGTGGTTTTGTGTGCAGAAAAGTATGCACACAAAAGAGTTGTACAGAAAAGAGTTAACATTGCAGACCTGAGATTGTGGTCCTTATAAAGACCTGCTTGCAAGGTTGACCCTTGGCTGGTGTCTAGAAACTTGGGTGGTAAATAGTTCCCTAAAGTGATATACCCCTAACTGCTAAGAATGCTACCTAAACTGTTAGTGTGCTGTGGTTTGTGTTAAACCACTACTTTTCTTCTGGACATCTGGAATTTCAGTGACTGTGCTCAGTCACACAGGCCCTATGTACCTGGATGAGCAACTCCAGTGAAAACCCTGGACTCCTAGGCTCAGGTGAACTTCACATTTGTTGTCATAAACTCTTTTTTTTTTTTTTTTAAGGCTTTCAGCAAACACTTTATTTTTTTTTATTATGTTATGTTAATCACTATACATTACATTTTGCTGGAGGAATTAAAAACTGTTTCACTCCACTGGGATGTGACTCTTGGAAACTTGTACTTGGTTTCCTTAGAACTTTGCCCCATGTGCCTGTTCCTGTGCTGATTTCACTCTGTATCCTTTTGCTGCAATAAATCTTAACCATGAGTAAAAAAATATCTGGGGTTCCCTGAGTCCTGCTAGAGATCCTGGGGATAGTCCTGAGGACCCTAAATACATGCTGTGAAACCATCTTGGCTTAAGGATTTCTTTTTCAGGATGCGTTTAATAGCAAATTCAATTTCTTTAATAGTTCTAGGTATATTCAAATTTGCTATTTTACCTTGGTTGAATTTTGGTAGTCTATTTTCAATGAAAGCATCCATTTATGCCAGCATTTCAATTTATAGGCATAATATGTTCATAGCATTCCCTTGTTATCTTTTCAATAGCTGCAGGATTTGCAGTGATATCGCCCATTTCATTCCCAATGTTGGTAATTAATATCCTCACTCTTTATTTTTGCCAATCTTGCTGGAGGTTTTTAAAATTTTATTGATTTTTTTCAAATAACTAGTTTTTTATTTCATAGATTTTCTCTATTATTTTCTTATTTTTCATTTCATTGATTTCTGTTCTTTATTATTTCCTTCAATATGTTTACTTTGGGTTTATCTTGTTATTCTTCCTCAGTTTCTTACAGTAAGAATGTAGATTATTGTTTTGAGACCTCTCCTTATTTCTAATGTAAACATTTAGTGCTATAATTTCCCTCACAGCATTGTTTTAGCTGCATCTCACTTTTTTTTTTTTTTTTTTTTTGATTTCTTGTATTTTCATTTCCATTCAGTTCTGTGGTTCTAAAATTTTCCTTTGAGACATACTCTTTGAACAATGTATTATTTAAAAGTATTGTGTTTAATTTCCATTTTCCAATTTAGGGATTTTCCTGTTGTCATTCCCATATTGATTTCTAGTTTTAGTCCATAGTCAGAGAACTCTATAATTTCTTTTAAATTTTCTTAGTTTTGTTTTATGGCCCAGGATATGATGTATCTTGGTGAATATTCTATGGGAGTTTAAAAAAATGTGTAGTTGTTGGGTGGAATGTTCTATATATAGCAACTAGATTCTGTTGATCAAATACTGTGGTTCAGACGTTCTACATTCCTATTGATGTTCTACTCGTTCTGCCAGTTGCTAAGAAGGTGATGTTGGGGTCTCCAACTATAACTGTGGATTTTCTATGTCTCTTTTCGGCTTTATCAGTTTTGATGCATATATTTTGAGGTTTTGTTTTGGTGCACACATATTTAGGATCATTATGTCTTCCTGGTAGATTGATTATTTTATCATTATGTAATGTCTTTTTCTCTAGTAATTTTTTTTGCTCTGAAGTCTACTTTATCAAACAGTAATGTAGCCACTCCTGATTTCTATATCAGTGTTTTAATGATTTATCTTTTTCCTAACCTTTTACTTTCAACTTATGTCACTGAATTTGAAGTGAGTTTCTCGGAAACAACATATAGATTGGCCGTTATTTTTTTCCCTTTATCAACTCTGCCAACCTCTGTCTTTTGACTGATGTATTTAGACCTTTTACACTTAAAGTAAATATTTATATGTTAGCGTTTAAGTTTGCCATTTAATTATTTATTTGTTTGTTTTCTTTGTTTCTCATTCTTGTTTCTTTCCTTTTTCTTTTTTTTTTGTCTTTCTATGGGCTATGTGAACAGTTTTTAGGGTTCCATCTTTATTTCTGGTGTCTTTGAGTGTGTCTCTTTATGTTGTTTTCATAGTGTTTGCTCTGAGTGTCATACATATCTGGCTTATAATAGTCTACTGCTATTAATATAAACACTTTGAGTGAAATGTAGAAACTTCACCACTATTTATGCCTCTCTGCCTTCCTCCTTTTTAAATATTATTATCTTGAGTATAAGACGGTGTTATAATTTTTGTTTCAACCCTCTATTATGATTTGTGTAGAGTCATGAGTGCCCAACTTCTAACATTGACTACAGTTTTGGGGGTTCCTGAGACCACACTTCCTTATTACACTAACTGCTAGTTTAAACATCTCCAAGTCTGTAGGAGACCTGATAATTTGCTAGAAAGACTCACAGAACATACTGAAGACTGTTATGCTCATAATTAGTGTTTATTGAAGCAAAAGGATACAAATTAAAATCAGCCAAGAAAAGAGGAACATGGGGCCACCTGGGTGACTCTTTCGGTTAAGCATCTGCCTTTGGCTTAGGTCATGATCCCAGCGTCCTAGGATGGAGCTCTGCATCAGGCTCCCTGTTCAGTGGAGAGTCTGCTTCTCCCTCTCTCTCTGCTGCTCCCCCTGCTTGTGCTCTCTCATTCTCTCTCTGTCAAATAAATAAATAAAATCTTAAAAGAAAAAGAAAAAAAAAGAGGTACGTGGTGTGGAGTACAGGAGAGTTCCATGTATGGAGTCCAGTTGCATCTCCCAGTGAAGTCATGGAGAACTCTAACTTCTCCTAGCAATGATCTGTGTCAATATTCACAGAAAATTGACAATCAGGAAGGCTCAGCTGAGTCTTACTGTCCAGAGATTTTACTGGGACTTGGTTATGTAAGCTGGATGGCTGACCTTAGTCTCCACCCCCCTGCAGAAGTCCCAAGTTCCCTGCCATAAATCACTGTTAGCATAGGTTGTTTGATGTGACCCAAGGTCTCAGGTAAACAAAAACACTCTTGTTAGTTAGAACATTCCAAAGGCTTAGAGAGTACCCCGAGGAGCTAAGTACAAAGGCCAGACGTTAGGTAAAGTACATATTGTACTACATATTTTGCAAAACTATATACTAAACTAGTACTAAAAGAGTACTATATACTCTTCACTACATAATTTGCAAAACTCCTGAGGAAAAGACTAATCCACTGCATGTACTTGTATTTCTACTTTTTCCATTGTTTCCTCTTCCTTCCTGATAATCCGTGGTGTTTTTTTTAATTATTTCTACATGAAGAATTTCCTTTAACCCATCTTTAAGGGTGGTCCAGTAGCCACACATTCCTTTAGTTCCCCTTTGTTGCAGAAAGTCTTTATTTCTTCTTTATGCCTGAAGGATACTTTCACCAGATAAAGAATTTGTGGTTGATAGTTCTTTCCATTCAGCACTTGAAAAATATTATACCACTTCCTTCTGGCCTCCAAGGTCGCCGAAGAGAAGTCCACTCTCCCTTGAATTGGTGTTCCCAGATAGATAATGTGTTGTTTAATGTGCTTTCAAGATCTTTCCTTTGGTCTTTAGTTTTCAAAGGTTTAATTATGGCATGTCTTGACATGGATTTCTTTTGTCTTATCCTGTTTGGGGTTTTCTTAATTTCATGGATCTCTTCCTTTGTGCCCTTTGCCAAATTTGGGAAGTTCTCAGCCATTATTTCTTCAAATCCTCTTCCAGCCCACTCTTTTCTTTTCAGACTCTGGTGGCAAAAATGTTGAATCTTTTTTAGAGTCCTAGACTCCCTGAGGCTCTGTTCATTTATGTCAGTCTATTTTTCTCTCTGTTGTTCATATTGGGTGAATTCCATTGTTCTGTCCTCAAGTTCATTGATTCTATTCTCCATCAAAGAAGAACATCCCCCCCATCTACTTATCATAGGTGGGACTCCTAATGGCCGGTGGTATTGAGCACACTGAATGTAGTCAGAGGGACTCCCCTTCGATGTGGGGGAGGAATCAGCTTCCTGGGGCTGCCTTCCATTGCTAGGATGGGGGATTGGAAATGCCAGGTCTGGATGGCCTTCTTCTGTAGGCTGAGCAACATAAGATGCCCTGCCTCTAATTTGTTCCTCTAGTCCTGGGATCCCCAACAAATTCATCTTCTTCTCTCTTTCAAAGTTTTTCTCTGGTGATATCTTGCATTATTTCCAGAGCTTGTAATAGTGCATCAATGAGGAGAAGCACAGGGAAAAGGGGATTCAACCAGTTTTTGACATCCCCCTTAGAAACCTAAGAAGGGCTAAGCAGGGATGTCCAGAGACCAGATGGAGGGCCTGTTGGTCAGAAGAGTCACTATAATTGTACTTGTGTAGGAAACTGTGTCCATACTTGGAAAAAATTTGATTGGGTAGAGAGAGGAATTAAAAGTGACCCAATGGCCAAATAGCATAGCATGACCTATGGGTTTCTGGGATGTATTTGTGCATAAAGAGAAGAGTGGGGAAAACTTAGTTGAATGGGTGAGGAGGGGCATCATATTTTTAGAGTTAGAAATTTCAAAAGCTATTATTATACTACTTCACCCTTTATAAATAACGAAACTGAGGCTCAGAGAGGTCAATTAACACCTTCTAAAGAGGCAGGGCTGGGCTTTGAAGCCAGGTCCACCTGTCCCTAAAATGCATACCCCCTCCACTGCACCTCCCCACCTCCTATGAATGGGTCTAGAGCTCTGTCTTTGGAGTCAGAATGCACTTCCTAGAAATGGAGCTAAATGAACCTTAGTCCTCATTTTCATTATTCTGTCCCTTATTCAGACTTGGCAGCAGTGAAGCACCTGGGCTAAAACCAGGGAAAGTGTTGACCAAGGACTCCAGCCACAAGAAAACCCTAAACTTTCTTTAAAACAGCAGGGCTGAAGCAACCCACCTGAGCAGTATTGACCAGGGGTCCCTCCTCTCTGACCGTTGCATTCTCCTCTCTTTCCAGCACATGCTGGGCCCAGTCTGGAATAGCATGGGATTCTCTTCACTGCCTCCCTGCCAGCCTTCCTCACCCTTAGTGAGGATTCCTCACCTTTGGTGCAAGCAAATAGAGATAAATAAATTCTGCTGGAATTGGAAGAAAGCTGGATGGGGTGGTGTTGCCATGAAGAAATGGCTTAGATTAGCATGAATACAACCTGGTGGGGAGGAAGGAAGTGCCTGATTCCATAGAATCATTTGTTTTATTTCTTATAGTTAAAGTCTGAAAAGGCTGAGTGCACTGAGACAAATTCTCTGTTCTCATCTCCACTAAGCCCAAATTGAGACATTTATTAGACTGAATTTAAAATTTTTTTTAAATCTCTTTCATCCTAGAGAGAAATAATCATGTGTAGCTGGTGTTCCCTATAATAATAGCTGTAATTAATCTGTTGAAGCTCTGTACAATTCAAAATGCAATAGATGGGAGTGATGGCTGCTCCTTGGTTTTGTAGGCTTTGGCTTCAGAACAAAAGACTGCAGGTTTGAGAGGAAATGATGTAGCATAAAACCCGAGAGCACCTTCTGTCAGCCCCTCTGCTACATCTTCATCCTGTGGATGTCAACTTTGGGGGGAAATGTTATGTTTTAAAAATCAACTCTCCCAAGTTTGACTATAAATCTCTTATGGAAATTAAAGATGAAAAACACATTTCTTTTTCACTGGTCTCATTTGTCTAATAAATGCCTTAGGGACTCACAGCTCAATCAATGCTTCCAATCTCCTGAATTAAATTATCTTCCTTTCGTGAGCTAGATAAAAATGATTTAAGTAGGTGGAATAATCTGGCTCTTATCTTAGTGTTATTGACTGAGTGGCAGTATTATCAATGTTTTTCCACTCCTGTGTTATTTATTTCAAGAACAGCCTGGTATTGCTGGGGGAAAAAAAAAAAAGAAAGAAAAGATTGTTTCACTAGAGAGTATGTCTCCAAATTAATCACACTCAGCAAATAAAGGGTGTTCCCATTTTCCCTTTGGAGTAAAAGTGTAAACTTGAGGCCAGTGGCCTTCCTCAAATGAAAGTAGATTTAGTACCCTCCAAATCAGAGCATTCATACTGCATTTAAGAGCATTCTTACATAAAACAAGATAAGCACACAAATTAGAATTATAGAAGAAACATAGGATAATGTCTCCATCCTTCAATAAGAATAGTTTATCTTGGTATATTTCACTTATTTGTTTATTATACAAACACTTGTTTAGCAATCATTATGTACTAGACTCAAGGCCAGGCTCTGTGGATGTAAAGATGAATAACGCAGGGACCTGGAACTCACTTAGTTTGCTGATGGAGAAGTACCCATATAAATAAATGATGCTGATACAGTTTATAAATGCTATAGTCGAAATATACAACTGTGCCCTGTGTGGGTGGGAGTCAGAGCAAACCTACATGACATATAACTTAAAGCAGTGCTGTTCAATAGAAGTTTCTGTGACGATGGAAATGTTTGATTTCAGCACTGTGCAATAGAACAGCCACTAACTGCATGTGGCTATTGAGTACCAGAAATTTTTAGTTTTATTTCATTTTAACTAATTTTAATAGCCACATGCAGCTAGTGACTACCATAGTAGATAGCATAATCATAAAGCAGCGGTTCTCAAGCTTTTATCTGCAGCAGAACCACCTAAAGACCTCGATTCTAATTCAGTAGATCTGGGGTAGAGTGCAAGAATTTGCATTCCTAGAAGCCCAGGTGATTCTGATACTTCGGGTCCACGGATCTCACTCTGAGAAGCACTGTTCTAAAAGACTCAAGTACCTGGAAGTCATCACAGGGCAACACCTGTCTTTTGCGAGGTAGACGTATGAAGTGAATGAATGGGCTCTAGGACCCTCCCTTTCAGTGCCCCTTTCAACATCTACGAGGCACTTCAACAGCGTGTCACACAGGTCATAATTTGTAAAATTTGTAAGACCTAGGATTGGTTAAGACCACTCTGACAAATTCTCCATTACACTTCCTTTTCTTTTAAAGGGTCATGTGAAGGGGCCAAGGGCATTTTGGGGATGGTGATAAGGGGAGAATGAATTGGACATTACTCTTTTTGGCTAGGAGGATTATATTTTTGTGGTTTCCAGTCACGTGCATGTATGGAGTTACTACAGGTGGTCCTGGTATAAAATTGTATTAAGAATCCCACCACCCTCCACATCACTTGTCATCAGGGAAATACAAATCAAAACCACAATGAGATACCACCTTACACCAGTTAGGATGGCTAAAATTAACAAGACAAGAAAGAGCAAATGTTGGCGAGGATGCGGAGAAAAGGGAACCCTCTTACACTGTTGGCGGGAATGCAAGCTGGTACAGTCACTCTGGAAAACAGTGTGGAGGTTCCTCCAGAAGTTAAAAATAGAACTACCCTATGACCCAGCAATTGCACTACTGAGAATTTACCCCAAAGTTACAGATGTAGTGAAATGAAGGGGCACCTGCACCCCAATGTACATAGCAGCAATGTCCACAATAGCCAAACTATGGAAAGAGCTGAGATGTCCATCAACAGATGAATGGATAAAGAAGATGTAGTTCATATATACAATGGAATATTACTCAGCCATCAGAAAGGGTGAATACCTACCATTTCTATCGATGTGGATGGAACTGGAGGGTATTATGCTAAGCGAAATAAGTCAATCAAAGACAATTATCATATGGTTTCACTCATATGTGGAATATAAGAAATAACATGGAGGACCATAGGGGAAAGGAGGGAAAACTGAATGGGAAGAAATCAGAGAGGGAGAAAAACCATGAGAGACTCTTAACTATGGGGGAAACAAACTGAGGGTTGATGGAGGGGAGGTGGGTGGGGATGGGTAACTGGGTGATGGGCATTAAAGAGGGCATATGATGTGATGAGCACTGGGTGTTACATGCAACTGATGAATCATTGAACACTGTATCTGAAACTAATGATGTACTGTATGTTGGCTAATTGAATTTAAATTTAAAAAATTAAAAAAAAAAAGAAACCCACCACCCACCCTACTGATCTGCTGGCATTGAGTAGAAGGTTCAGGCCTGTAGGTTGTTGCCACAAAATAGAAGTATGTGATTCATGGGGGAGAAACAGGGTTTGAAATGGAATCTGGGGAAGTGTTTCCAATCAGTAGACATTTATAACTGTAAGTGGAGGTTTCGGTTCTTACAGGCACCTAGTCAAATTGGAAGCTCTCTCCTATAGAAAATACTTGATGATTTCACAGCAAATACAATTATAAACAAGGCATTCTCTTTTGTTTTCTTTTTGAAAAGAAAACAATGTTTCCATAAAGCTGGAAGATACTGTTTTACTTGCAATGAATCAAGAGGTTTTGAAGTGTATCAATAAAACAAATGAAAAATTGAGTCCCAATTCTGGATATAGAAAAGGGGTATTTGTTTTGGTCATCATTGCAGTTCTTTATTAAAAAGCTAAAAGAGAAATCCAACCAAAAATGAAAGGAATATAAAAGTTATAAAGTTATAAAGATGAACAATATGTTTAGTAAGGATTATGATATTGTAACAAAAAATATTCCTTATATTAAACCAGAAGTAGTAATTCATTAAGAGAAAACAATACATTTTGAGTGGAAGTAAAGTATGGGCTCTTCGGGTTGTTTGATATTCCAATTAATGAAGAGGAGTAAGTCCTATAGCAAAATGGGAAAAGACTGAACTCTTACTGATTTGTCACAAGCCATGGATATGACCAACCATAACCTAAAACTCATAAGAAGTCACTAAATGAGAACGTTGCTGACAAAATAGTTTATGAGTGTTGCCAAATCACGGAGTTTTTTAGATTAATCTCTATACAGAAAAAAAGTTGAAAAATCCTTAAATCTCACATTGTATGAAAAAACCCAGTAGATGCTTTTCTAAATTTGACAATAATTCTAAAAATTTGCCAAAAACAAATTGGGAAAATAAATAACCTTTCTTTTTTTGTAAACTATAAATAATTCAAAACAACTTAAATCAACAGTGCTAGAGGAAAGACTGAATTATCTTCATAGTCCCTTTATAGGAAAATATTACCAAATTGCCATCTGAGGAGACTGAAGCCAAAAAAATCTAGGAGAAACAAGTACTTCAGAGGAGAATCAGATAGCTAATTAATTTAAAAAGTTACTTGTATTTTTGAAGTGTTTGTGGTACTTGTCAGCATTTTAAATTTAATGATTTTAAATTTAATGGTGCATTATTTCTTTTATCATTTTAAATATTTGATTTAAATATTCATTTGTATTTACAACTTTGTATTATTTTTTCTTCAAAAGGACCCACAAATTATAAAAGCTTTAGGCTCCACAAAACCTGAATTTAACCCTGCCCTTTTCCAAATACCTATGAAGTGAGTTGAAATAACACTTCTATAAGCAAATGGACTTAGGAAAAACCTTCTTCACTATTGTACCTTCAGTGTTTACCACAGTGCTTAGCACATAGTAGATGCTTAATAAAAATTTGTTAAAGAATAAATGAAGAGTAAAGCTCATGTTCAAATAGTGGTAAGCAATTATCCAAGACAGAGCTACATGCATAAAGAGGGAGCTAAAGGGTGGGTCAAGGGAACCTTTTTTTTTTTTTTTTTTTTTTTTTTGCACATCTCATTTTGAAGCTCAGATTTTCAGTAATTCAGATTTATTGGTCTTGTGAAGAGCACTCTGCTAGATTTTGAAGATCTAAAGCTATATTTGACAGTTCCTCAAGGAGCTTTAAGTCCAGATGAGGGATCAGAACCTATGTAAAATAGAGCACACCCTTCATTAAGTGTCATTGGGGTGGTGAGATAGTGCAATGGACATCAGAGGAGAGAGACCACCTGGGGCTGATGTAGTTAGGACAAGTTCATGGAGAAGTAGCTCTGAAGTAGAGAAAAAGAGAGGAGGTCAAAGACTGGGAAGGACAAGGGGTGGAGGTGGAAACTCATATGGTCTGCTTAGAAGGGGACGGAAGGCAAACCAGTTGGTGTGAATGGGGAGGTTAGACAGGAAAATCCTGAAGGGAAAAGTTGGAGCTCCTTTGGGAAAATCAACTATGAAAGCCAAGAATACTAGACCAAGAAGCTTAGTACCATCCTGAGGGTAGAAAAGGACACACAAATGATTCTGTGCATAGGAAAACAAGTGTCTAGTGCAGTTCAGAATGCTTGTGGCACAGAGAAGGGCTTGGAAAGAAAGACTCCAAGCAGGGAGACCAGGTGGGAGAATATGCCAATAGCCCAGGCAGGAGGGGACGCAGGCCAGGGCTGAGGAGTGAGCACAGCAAAGGAGGGAAGAAGCTGAGAAATGATGCAAAAAAGGGGGGGCTTGGGTTTTTGATTTGGGAGTTTAGAAACACTTACTGAATGTCTAACACACAACAGAAGCTTTTTCATAGACTACTTCATTTAATTGTCAGCAACTACGGGAAACAAAGGCCATCATCCCCACGACAGGGGCAAGGACCCTCAGTGAGGTGGAGATACGCACTACCAGGCAGGCAAATCAGGCTGTGTATTCCACAAACATGTCCTTTCCACACACCACACTACCACAGGAGGAAAGAGGGAGGTGGGGTCAAGCACAGCTTCTAAGTTTGCAGCATGGAAACTGGGATGAGTGGAAATAAAGAAACATCTGCCAGAGAGCTGGTGGGGTTGGGGGGGGGGAGAGGAGTGGCCGGCACTAAAGGCAATCTTTTGTAGGCAACTATTTCTATGATGTCTATTTGAACAGCTGGAGGACAGTTTCTTTCTCCTTGTTCTCCCAGCCTGACAAGTATTTGGAGTCCTGGGACTTTGAGAGAATCATTCTGCAGCTGTCCCTGACATTTGAAAATCTGTTCCCAGTTTGAATTAAGTGGAATCTTCAGTCTTGGTTATGAAAGCTATTGCAAAAAAAAAAAAAAAAGGCAGTAGAGAGCAGTTTATTTAAGCTTTTCTTTCTTGTTGCAACTGACCTTCTAAATAAAAATACGCAATCCAAACAGGCTTCTCTGTCTCCAGGGAAGGAAGGGCTGGGAGGTAAGATCCAGAGCCAACAAAAGTTCAGTAGCTTTGTATCTAACTCTGCCTTTCTCCCTAAAGGACCAACGCCATGGTCACACCTGAGGTTAAGCTAATAATATATGAGTCCTACTTCCATGCTGTGTTCTCCATTTTCTCTGTCTGAAGCTCCGTCCTTGAGGAAAATGCAAACACTAGGGTATGCTCACGAGAGATGTATTTCTTCTGTTCAATAAGGGAATAATATTTATGTATTTCCAGAATTTACATTTTCGCAAAGGCATGTTGATTTATTTATTTCCTGACCGGTCAGTTTTAACATCTTATGTTCATCTTCCAAGGACAACTCACTACAGCAGCAAAACATCCCCCTCTTAACAGAAATCAAAAAAAAGCTGATCACTTTAAAAGTTCCTCTTGCTACTGAAAGCGTGAAAATCAGAAAAACAAAACTGGTGTTTCTACAACAGGAAGCTGACTTTGAAGACCCTGTAGTCATTGTCTTTGGTTGGAGGAAATGATATTAAAAATGAAACTAATAATCTCTACTTGCACCGACTAGTCGAACACTGTTTTAAAATGTTCCTAAATTGCACTAATGCTATGGGGTCACTGTAAAAGACACAAATGTTATAGAAATATACTTCTAGAATATTCCTTCCTTCACTGCCTATCACAGTTGATTAGACTGTTGTGAAAATCACATATAAACATTTCAACATAAAATGTATAGCATATATTCCAGGGATAATGTAAAGAATTCAGACGGTGTTGTATAGAATCATTCTTGGCTCTGGGCCACTATGAAATCAGCTCAAAAAACCTTTCTGAGGTGATGGGCAATGATTCTGATACATCTGCCCACAGACATGAGGAAGTACAGAAAGCAAAGCATTTTTTCCAGGCCCAAGCAGAATAAAAATAATACAAAGTCAGTGTGAGGTTGCCAACTGTCTTGATTGTAAAGAGCTCTGTTTTAATCTGAGAAGGTGTATTTCTTTTCTTTTCTTTCTTTCTTTTTTTTTTTTTTTTGCTGTTAAAATATCCTTTCTTTAAGAACAATTTATAGGGCTCCTGGGTGGCTCAGTCGTTAAGTGTCTGCCTTCGGCTCAGGTCATGATCCCAGGGTCCTGGGATCGAGCCCCGCATCGGGCTCCCTGCTCGGCGGGAAGCCTGCTTCTCCCTCTCCCACTCCCCCTGCTTGCGTTCCCTCTCTCTGTGTCTCTCTCTGTCAAATAAATAAATAAATAAATAAATTTATAGCAATAATGGATGATAATTTGGGATTTTTTTCCTAATGTCATTTATTACAAAATAAAAAGTTAGCAACACTACTTTAGTTTTTTCAAACCATTTTATAACTTTCAGTGTACAATTAAGTGGCATTAAGTACATTTACAATGTTGTGTAATCATCACCACCATTCCCAGAATTTTTCATCCCCCCAAATAAGACAGTTTGTACTCATTAAACAATAGCTCCCCATTTTCCCTATCCCACGGCCCTTGTAACCTCTGTTCTATGTTCAGTCTCCTTAAATTTGCCTATCTAGGGGACTCATATAAGTTAAATCACAAATTTGTCCTTTTGTGTCTGGCTTATTTCACTTAGCATAATGCTTTCAAGTTTCATCCATGTTGTAGCCTGTGTCAGAATTTCCTTCCTTCTTAAGGCTGAATCATACTCTATTCTATGGATGTGCCTGTTAGTCTAGCTATTCATTTGTTAATAGACATGTGGGTTGCTGCTCCCCTTTTGGCTATTGTGAATAATGCTGCTGCAAACCTTAATGTACAAGTGTTTGTTTGAATCTCTGCTTTTGATTCACTTAGGTATATATCTAGGAGTAGCTTCACTGGATCCTACGGTAATTACATGTTTAACTTTCCGAAGAACTGCCCAACTGTTTTCTGCAACAGCTGCACTATGACATTCTCACCAGTGTGCACAAGGGTTCAAATTACTCCACATTCTCACCAACACTTGTTATTTTCCCCTGTATCATTTAATACATAGGTAGCAGTCATCCTAATGTGTGTGAAGTGGTAACTCGCCGTAGTTTTGACCTAAATTTTCCTAATGACTATGATGATGAGCATCTTATCATAGATCTTCTTTGGAGAATCACTTATTCAAGTCCTTTGTCCTTTTTTGAATTGGTTTGTTTGTTTTGTTGTTGAGTTGCAGAAGTTCTTTACATATTTTAGATATTAATCCCTTATCAGATATACAATTTGCAAATATTTTCTCTCATTTGGTGTGTTCTCTTTTCACTCTACTGTTAGTGTACTTGGTGCACATTTTTTTAAATTTTGATGAAGGGGCGCCTGGGTGGCTCAGTTGGTTAAGTGACTGCCTTCGGCTCAGGTCATGATCCTGGAGTCCCTGGATCGAGTCCCGCATCGGGCTCCCTGCTCGGCAGGGAGCCTGCTTCTCCCTCTGACCCTCCCCCCTCTCATGTGCTTTCTCTCTCTCTCTCATTCTGTCTCAAATAAATAAATAAAATCTTTAAAAAAAATAAAATAAAATAAAATAAAATAAAATTTTGATGAATTCTATTTGTCTATTTTTTATTTTCTTACCTGTGCTCTCGGTGTTATAGCCAAGAAACCATTGCCAAATCCTACGTCATGAAGATTTCCCCTTATATTTTCTTCTAAGAGTTTTCTAGTTTTTGCTCCTACATTTAAGTCTTAGATCCAATTTACTTGATTTTTGTATATAAGGTAAAGGTCCAACTTCATCCTTTTCCATGTGGATATCTACTTTTTCCAGCACCGTGTGGTGAAAACCCTGTCATTTCCTTATGACTGGTCTTGGCACTCCTATCAAAATTCACCATGTATGGAAGGGTTTATTTCTGCACTCTCTGTCCTATTCCATTGGTCTATATATCTGTCTTTATGCCAGCACCACACTGTCTTGATGATTGTAGCTTTGAAGTAAGTTTTAAAATCAGAAAACATGAGTCCTTTAGTTTTGTTCTTCTTTTTTTAAGATTGTTTTGGCTATTTAGGTCTCTTGAGATTTCATATGAATTTTAGGATGGACTTTCTATTTCTGCCAAACATGTCATTGGAATTTTGATAGGGATTGCATGGAATCTGTAGCTCCCTTTGGATAGTATTGACATCTTAGCAATATTAAGTCTTTTAATCCATGAACATAGGATGCCTTTCCATTTATTTATGTCTTCTTCAGTTTCTTTTGAAAATGTTATAGAGTTTTCAGCATACAAGTCTTGTGTTTCCTTGGTCAAATTTATTCCTAAGTATTTTATTCTTTTTATACTGTTGTAAATGTAATTAATTTTTAATTTCCTTTTCAGATCATTCATTGGTAGTGTCTAGAAATGCAACTGATATTTGTGTGTTACTTTGTATTCTGTAATTTTGCTGAGTTCATTTATTATCTCTAACAATTTTGGGGAGTATTTTTGTGTGGAATCCTTAGAGTTTTATACATATAAGAATATCACCTGTGAACAGAGATAATTTTACTCTATCCTTTCCAATTTGAATGACTTTTATTATTTTGCCTAATTATTCTAGCTTGAGGTTTTGGTACTATGTTGAATAGAAGTGGTGAAAAGTGGGAATCCATGTCTTGTTCCTGATCTTAGGTAAAAAGATTTCAGTCTTTCACCTTTGAGTATGATGTTACCTATGGAATTTTCCTATATTGGCCCCTGGTTTTTAAAAATTTACTGAGCTGTAGAATCTACCATCCTGGAACTACTGTATAGGGGAAAGTACACGCAGCTTGGAAGTTAGGTAGACTCAGATATATTTAAAAAAAAAAATCTTCCTAAGTTTCTAGGGGCTTCTTGCATTGATGGAATAATGAGCATCAAATTTACCCACTACCCTAAACAACTATATAGCTAGATAAAATATATGAAGCAATTATTTTCAGGAATTGGACAATAGGCAGCATGGGGCTATGGTACTTGAAACAAGGGAAATACAGATAAGATCACATCACCCTAGTTTTCTGCTAGGGAGGAGGGGGAGTACTTTCTAAACTGTGGCACAAGATAGCAACACTCAAAACAGAGCAATAGTTTCATTGGCATGAGAAATCAGAAATCAGCATCCCCAGAATTTGGGGATTCGAGGTACCTAGATTTTCATGGGGTCCTCTTTACTTTTTGGCCAAATACTGTTATACACAGGGCAAATTTTTACAAAGCCTGGCAAAGAAAAACTTAGGAGAAGTTGAGAATTGATAGAGATTCTAGAGTTCTCACTGTGTTGAGAGACATTAGAGTTTGACCAACCAGAGCGGAGAGACTGTTGGAATTCAAATGAAGCCCTGAAAAAGATACATACAAGAGATAGAAACTCCCAAGCCCCCGAAGCCCACCCTAAAAAAGCCTGAAGCCAAATTTTGACACGGTCAAGCTGAGTTGCAGTGAGTTACTTGCTCAACATATTTTTGTTAACAAGTTTCAATGTTATTTGAAGGTCAACATAATTCAAACTCTCAATAATATAGTAGCCACAATGCCCAGCATAGATTGGAAAGTAACCAAACCCTGCAAAGAGGCAGGAAAATGTAACTCATATATATTAGTTAGTAGAAACACCTAAAAATTTCTCATCAGATTCAATGTAAACCAGAGGATAATGGAATGATATCTTTAAAGTGCTGTAAGAGCAACTGCTACCTAAAATTCTATATTCAGTTCAGGTACTCTTCAAAAATAAGAATGAGGGGTGCCTGGCTGGCTCAGTTGGTAGAGTATGCAACTCTTGATCTTGGGATTGTGAGTTCAAGCCCTGCATTGGGTGTAGAAATTACTTACAAATAAAATCTTAAAAAAAAAAAAGAAGAAGAATGAATGAAATAAAGACATTTTCAGATAAACAAAAGCTGAGAGAATTCATTATCAGAAGATCTGTACTTCAGGAAATACTAAAAGAAGTTCTTCAGTTTGAAGGGAAATATTAATAGATGGAATTTAGGATTCTCACAAAAGAAAGAAGAGCACCAAAAATGGTAAATATGTGGATAAAAGTGGAAGATCATTTTTTCTCTCATTTCTTCATTTCTTTCAAAGACAATTGACTGCTGTTGGAAGGGGTATCTGCCATGGGCCATGAGCATCCGTGCATGTGCCAGATTGCAAGCCTTATCTGTCTTCTGAGAAGGAGTAGCTAATGTAGCTAATCAAAAAGGCAAGTAAGTAAGTCACAGCAATGGCAGTGAGTACTGGAGAATTGCTCACTAACCAGTAGTAGGAAGACTGGCTTGTTCTCTGTTTTCTATATTTTCTGCAATGTTTATCTCTTGCTCAGAAGGTGGTAGGCCCTTGACCATGGGTCTTCTAGCTGCCTCACAAACATTCTGGATGTGTCGCATCCTTCTGGTCCCACCACACTGCCCATGTGAAACATGAAGGCAGGAGGAATCAATGCAAATATGCTGATGTTCATAGTGCTCCTTATACTGTGAGTGATAAAGCCCTATATCTCTGACCCAGAAGTTTCATGTCTTCTGCCAGTATTCATGAAAAAATAACAGGTTAATTTATTAGCTTGCAAGTAGGGTGATATCTCTGGAACTTCACAGTTCTTAAATTTGCTTAAGCACAAAATAATGACAATATATTATGAGGTTTATAACATACATAGAAGTTAAATATGTGTTAAAGAATAAAGAATGGAAGGGATTGAATGGAAATGCATTAGTGCAAGTTTCTTACAGATGCATGCTATAATCCCTATTAACACTGTCTAATAGAAATATAACAAAAACAAATGCAAGCCACATATGTGATTTTAAGTTTTAGAGAAGCCACATTAAAAACATAGGATAATTCGAAAAAAGTTAATTTTGATATTTTATTTAACTCAGTATCTTCAAAATACTATTATTTCAACATAAAAATCATTAGTGAGATATTTTACATCCTTTTCTTATACAAATTTTTCAGAAGTTAGTGTGTATTTTAAACCATCAGCACATCTCAGTTAGTGTAGCCACATTTCAGGTGCTAATGGAGCTAATGGCTAGCCTGTTGGATGATACTGCTCTGGAAAAACTATTAACAACATAAACAAGAAGGAATAGCTGAAAAGCCAATAAACAATATAAAATGGAATACTAAAGAAATGCTGTTTTAATCCCAAAGAAGTCAGGAAAGAAGACAAAAAGTCAAAGAATAGATAGAACAAAAATCATTTCTAGGTATGGTAGATTAGTCTTTCATCACCTCCAGCTGGAATAGTGCACAGGAAAGGTAAGCAAGAAAGCTCAAGTAGTGCAGTTTTAGTCCCAAGCCCACCATAATAAGCTTTTTGAATTTATTCCTTTACTGTATAGTTTATCTGTTTACTGCAGCAGCAGAGTGTTGTAGTTAAGAAGATGGATTTGGATATTAACTTAGATTTGAGTGTCCGCTCTACCATTATGTAAATCTTAGACAAATTACTTCATTGCTCTAAATGTCAGTTTATCTGCATAATGGGTATTATATGATAACTACCTTAAATCCATGTCAAAAAGTGCCTGCCATCTTGGAAGCCCTCAAAAATATTAATTGTACATTATTAACAATATCCAGTCAACTAACTCTAAGGACCAAGAACTATGGTCTTGACACCATTCAAGGCAGCAGGGATTCAAGGGTGAATGGCAAAATTCTTTTCTTCAACACAGAAGTGAGACACGTAATATCTGACTGCCTACTTAAGTGGCCTCACGAGGTGGAAGTAAGAGGTAGAGAGAAGCAGTAGAGTAAATATACAAATGTTGCTATGTCAGTGTTCATATTATGATGTGTAATCTGTTTTCCTTGACAAAACTCGGTAACCAAGGAGCCTGGAAAAACCATGAGTATAGTTCTGTTCCAATCATTCTTTCCAAAAATTAACAGGCTTTATTCTACCAGTGAATGCAAAGTAAATTATTCTCATTTAACTTAAAAGGACAGTTTCTACTTTTTCACCAAAAAGTTCAAGTGTTTTTAATCTTACTCAATACTATTAAGAACTAGTATTTTATTGACAGTTGTCTCCATTAGCATCTTTTTTCAAAAGTACTTTGTTTGTTCACACCTATGACCAAAGTCCTAATTTGCAGAGTGTTTTTCCCCTAATGAGGACTACCAGGTTTTTAGTGCCAACAGTGTAACAAGTACTTTCCATACACATTTAATCTAGTTTTGTGTTCAAGCCTGAAACATGGCGTTAGAAAGCTGCATTTTGCAGATGAGAGTCTGTGACAAGCCAAGGTCACACAGAGGTCAGTGCTGGGGACAGAATGTCGGTGGTCAGTGTGACTCCACCCACATCATGCAACCTCTCCCTTATATAGGTTCCTCTTCTGGTGGGTACTTAGGAGAGACCAGTTGTTGAGCAATAGTACTTCCTATTTGTTCAAAGTATAAGGAATTGGTCACGCCTCTTCCACTGTTCTTACACAATATTCAGAGGCTCCCTAAGGAGACCACTCATTCCAAGCAGGAGCTGCAGCCTGGAATCATGTGTTCACTGTCAAGAGGCAGCCAAAGCTAGGTACCTGAGAATTCCCTTTTTCCCACATGACTTCTAAGTTAATCATCTACAAATATAAAGAAATTATCTGAGCTAATTCAATGTCTTATCTCAAGACTCCTTTTTATTTGTATTTCTTTTTTTTTTTAAAGATTTTATTTATTTATTTGAGAAGGAGAGAGAGCACAAGTGAGGGGAGGGAGGGGCACAGGGAGAAGGAGAAGCAGACTCCCTGTTCAGCAGGGAGCCCGATGCAGGACCCGATCCCAGGACCCAGAGATCATGACTTGAGCCGAAGGCAGATGTTTAACCAACTGAGCCACCAGGTGCTTCTGTATTTCTACATTATAAGCACTGTTTATTTTACTAATAGTCTGTATCATCTTCTGAGTAAACTTAAGTCTCAAACAAATCTCATGGCAGGATCTTTTCCACCTCTACCATCTCCTAACACAGTTTATCCAAGGATAAAGAGCACCATGAAAAGAGTAACAATAAATGTTTGTCGATTGGATTTTCAAGAAGGTCTAAATTCAGCAGTCTCTTACTTTCGGTTTCTTTTGTTTAAATTTGAAATCATGGTAGAAAAATAGACAATAGCTATATGCAGGCATTTACAAAAGAAGAAATACAAATGATAATGTGAAAAATGTCCAGCTGTATGAACTGAATGAAAGAAAACATATAAATACAAGGAGAAACCAGTATTTATCTACTCAGTTGACAAAAACAATTTTAAATAATAATGCCTAGCTGCTGATGAGATTGTTATATTTTTCAGTGTATCTGGAAAACAATATGGTAGCGTGTATAAAAAGCCTTCAAAATTTGATAATTCTTTTCACCAAGCATTTAACTTTCAGGAATTTACCTTAGGGAAATAATCATGACTGCACAAAAATGGAACAATAAGGAAATTCACTATAGCACCATGTCCTATTACTTATCTGTTAATAGTCTAAACGTCTAAAGTATAAACTGATTAAATAAATCATGGTCAATCCATACAGTAGAATATGATACAGTTATTAAAAGTTGTATTTTGGAAGAAGTCTAAATGTATGTGTGTGTGTATAAGTAGTGTTGTATGTGACAGTAGGTGTGATTTGTACAATACAACCCTGTGTGTGTTGGGCGGGGGGTGACTCAAAGAAGATCTCACAAAATATCAATAGTGGTTACCCTTGGGTATTGAGATTACATATGATTATTTTTCCTTCTTCCCTAGCTTTCCTGCCCTATCTCCCTACAAGGGAGGGCTATCCTAAATATCCCCAAAGTCCTTCAGTTAGAATGTATTTCTTTAGGAATGAGAAGCAAAAAGAGAGAAAAGGAAATTGTGACATACTTTTGGAAAAAGATGTTATCACACTGTGCTAACTTCTTGAGGATCATAGACTCTCAGGAAAGGGACAGAGCTCCTCGCTTTGCCTTACTTGTGAGGGCCCACTAAGTCCAGAAGCCCAGTCACCAAGGCTAAAAAGGCAAGCTTTCTGGGCCATCCCCATCCTCTGCATTTCATTCATTCAGTCTAAAATATTTTACTGAATACCTATTATGTGCTAGGCACTGGACATATAGTCGGGGGGAAAAAGAGAGAGAAAGAAGGAAGGATGGGAAGGAGGGAGGGAAAAAGAAAGCTTTCCTAATATATTATCAGGGAATCTGACCTTCCTTGAATGATGACTATGAGCAGTGCTGTGAAGAGGTGAGGTCCACCGGCTGCACGAGCCTATTTCAGGAACTTGCCAGGGACTAAGCAGTTGTCTCCAGGAAACCAGCCTTAAGCTGAGCTCTAAAGGAAGCATAGGCATTAATTAATGAATTGAATTTTTAGAGGGGGGGAGGGGCAGAGAGAGAGAGTGAGAGAGAGAATCTCAAGCAGACTCCCTGCTGAGCATGGAGCCCAACACAGAGCTCAATCTCAGTACCCTGAGATCTGAGATCATGACCTAAGCCAAAATCAAGAGTCAGCCACTTGACTGACTGAGCCACCCAGGTAGCCCGGAAGCATAGGTATTAAGACCAGGAAGGGGGTAAGAGAATTCCAGGACAAGGTAAGAACATGTGCTAGAGATGCCGGGCAGGAAAGAGCCAGGTTGCTATAGGAATTGAGGGACAGCGGGAGCTGGAGAAGGGAAGACCAAATCAGGCAAGGCTTCATGGACATGGCCAGGGGGCACCAGACCTTGGCAGGGAGTCTCTTCACAGAACTGCATCTCAGCAGGAAACCTGGGCGCCAATTGGAGCATGGATTTGAGAGGGCGCTGGGGTGGACCCTGGGAGACCATGAGGAGACTGTCTAGGGTCATAGCAGTCAGGATAGACAGATACAGATGGGATAAAAGATTCTCATGCAATCAAATGGAAAGCCCTTGGTGATGGACAGACTATTTTTAAGTGACTTCATCTCTGACTCCCTGATGGGGAGTCTCCAATCTTACCGTTCAAAAGCTCAAGCAAAGGAAAGACCAGCTTTTTGAACAAAAAGTGACAACTCAGGGCCATGGCTTTTTAACACAATTAAATTCCAGGTGAGCAGAGGCCATAGCCATGGAAAGCACTGTTTTGCCTGAAAAGTACAAAGTGTCTTTTCCCAATGCTTTATTCATCAATAACCTTACAATTGGAGCTGACATATCCAGGCTTCAGAGAAACAGCAAAGACCTCAATTTCTGAATATTAAGGGGCTTGCCATGAAATCATCTGACCCTTTGTTTCAGCAGTGTCCAGAGGAGAGAGGAAAGGTGCCATTCATTAGACTCCTTCAGGGGCTCGTCATTTCACTGGCTGCCTTCCATGGCCCCTCTCTTCTGGACTTTGAAGGTCCTGTTTTCTATTGTCACGTCACAGTTCTAATGGGAAGATATTCTTCTAATGAGAAGTTATTTATGTCCCACATAGATCTGTCCACTTAGTCACTGGCCATGTGGGATAGGACCTGGCGTTGGCTGAAGAGCAAAGTCTGCAAGCAGTTTCCAAGGAGTGGGGGGTCATTTACTTTGATATCCCTAAAGGGGAAGATAAGTGAGCATAAAGGTACAATAGTTAAGAGACCCTTTCCTCAAGGGTCAAGAACTTGGGTTCTGGATCCTAACTGTCTGGCTTTCAACTCGGTCCTACCACATGTGTGGTTTTGAACTAGATACTAACTATACTTCAGTTTCTTCTCTGGAGAACAAGGACCATCATAAAATGAGTCCAGAATGCTTTAACTAAAATCTTTGTGTACAGACGTATTTTAAAATTCAGAATTTCTTGACTTTAGAAAGGTAATAGGATTTATATTTTGTAACAGTTTCAGTGGGGTCTGGTGCCTGCACCCATCACCCACTAATCAATCATATTCATGTTTCTGCAGTGAAACCCAGGTAGGATAAATTAAAACTTTAAATTAAGAACGGAGGAGACTATGAACTCTCGGTTAGATTAGATTTTTTTACCAAAAGAGTTTTTAAAAAAATCTTTCCTTTTTCAAGACTTTGAGATTTCCAAGTTGTGGATGGGAGATCATGGAGCTACAGCTACCCCATAAAGCTGTTATAAGGATTAAATAAATAAGAGTACCTGGTACATAGTAAGGGTCCATCGCATTTGGCGATTTTTATTTATTCCAGAGGAGAAAAAATACAGGTTATCTTAAAGATTATTATTTATATGTTGAAGTTACTCCTGAGGAAGCTTACTATTTCAAGGAATAGAAAGCTCTCCATGATAATTTCTCCAGAAGAATTCTAGGTGGGTCCAGCAGCCAGTGCCAGGCGAGAGAAGTCAAGAAAATCTCCAAGGATCTGATGCAAACACAGCCACGTTATTTTATTCCAGCTACCACCTGCCAGTCCAGCAAAGTGTGCTATCAAAGAATTTGGCTTAAATGTGATGAGTGCAAATCCCATAATGATCAGCAGACAGTTCTAGAACCAGTCACAGTTGGAGGTACCTATTGAAACCTGAGCCTAGGGCTCAAGCTATAACAGCAAATCAGGACTCCTCTCCATACTAGGTAAAAGAACTCTCTTCATTCCTCACCACACTCTGGTTTCCTCTCTAATGCTTTTCCTTTGGCTTATTAAAATCACTTCCATCTTAGTAGAATGAAATCTTGAGAGCGTTCTCAATTTGAGGACAGTGTTAGCTACAAGCTGTTCATTGAGCCCATGCTGTAGAAAATTTGGGGGCAATGCACATCAGTCCTTTCAGACTAGACCTGCCCTCTGTGGATCTCGGACCAATTTCTTCTGCCTTAAGCAGATACTACTATTTGTTGCGCTTTCATTATTGGAAATTGATCAGATTAACCTAAAGAGCCCACCTCTTCCTGGGCCCAGTGTACGTGTTCCTCAGACAAGCAAAAATCATTTCTGCTTGTGCTTTGTCATAGAACTTACAGACCCATTTAAGAACCAAGTGCTTTGCATATTATGTCCTCAGAATAATTAAATGTTAATAATGATAATACATGGGGTAATAATAAGGAAGCGGGTGGGGGCAGGGGCAATATTTCAGAGAGAACTGATACAGTTTGTCTGTTGGAACAAACAGTTATTGGAAAGCCCTGATAAGCTGCCTCATTTGTCTGGGGCAAACTAAAAATAAATAAATTAAATAAATAAATAAATAAATAAATAAATAAACCAAGACTTAGTATAGATATGTAACAGTCAGCTGAAAGTATTTCCCAAAACTCAATCCAATTTTCTGTGTGAAACCCAAGCAATTTTTCAAGAAGCAAAGTCTCCCCTTTTTTTTAAAAAAGATTTTATTTATGTATTTGTCAGAGAGAGAGAAAGAGAGCATGAGCAGGAGCAGAGGCAGGCAGAGGAAGAAGCAGGCTCCTCGCTGAGCAAGGAGCCAATGCGGGACTCCATCCCAGGACCCTGAGATCATGACCTGAGCTGAAGGCAGATGCTTAACCGACTAAGCCACCCAAGTGTCCCACAAAGTCTCTTTTATTAAGCAATAGTACTGTATTGTCTCCTTCCACTAGAAATCAAGCTCACTGATCATAGGGACTTTGTTTGCTACATTCCCAGTGCTTAGAACCATATCGGGCATGCTGGAGTGCTTAATAAATATTTACTGAATAAATGAGTGAATGAATCTGAAGGAAGTAGACAAATAGATGAATTTTCCCCAGTTTTCTGTAGAAAGCAGGGTGTTTCTCTACTTTTTTATCATACATATAATGTATGATAATAAAAATCCAAGGGGTTTCACAAGGATCTCACACTTTCTGGGATGAGTCTTCCAGATGTCTGGGAGATTGTGGAAAGACTACCGAAAGCTCAGTTGGGTGGCACTAACTCTATGACTTCCATGTAGCCCACGTAACGGTAGGCATGAAAACAGTGAAAGGGTAAGACCTCAGCAGGCAGCCCAGGAGGCTGCTGAGCAGTGTTCCTCAGGGAGTGGGCTTCCCGACTTCTACACACTAGGGGAGTCATTTTTAGTCTGCACTCAATCCGGAAGACAAAAACAAGAGGAGATCCAACCTGACTCGTCCCGCTGTAGTGTGGCAGAAACAGACACAGGCCACAGAGGAGAGGAGCAGAGTGGCCATGCAATATAACAAGGAATTGATGCCTAATAGAATGAGTATCTGAGGGTCACCCAAGGGGAGCAGCCACAGCTGAATGCAAGAGTTGATGAAGACGAATTTGCCATGGGGGCAGCACCACATCATCAGCACTCAAGGCAAAAGGACGGTTAGGGCTATCTGCCATCTTCTGGCACATGAAATGTAGACAATATTGGCCTGTGGAAGTGCAGAACCCACCCCAAGATTGAATCACTTTCCCAAGGGAGTTGTATTCCCAAGTCCTCAGAGTCTCAACTTTTACTCTTCAAGTCCCTGCTTAAGCATCCAAGAGTTTTCTTCTTAAGAACACTTTCAGTGTTCTGTGTTCTCAGACAATAACATTCTACCCTGCAAGAAAAGAAAGGCACCATCCCTAAGCAAACCTGTATGACTAAAAGCAGCTTGAAACACAGAGGAAGAGGATTATAAAAAAAAAAAAAAAAAAAAAAGTCTGCTTTTTTTACTTTAATTGATGAGGTGTTGGAAGTCAATATGAGAGCCTGACAGTATCGTTGGTTACCATTTACACATATAAAACCATATTTTATGTAACTATCATAAACGGGTTCTCATTTTCTTTTATAGTTAGGAAACAGGACGTTGTTAATGAACTCTTTTGTTGTCTTTATAAAGCTTCTAGTTAAAGAACTCCTCAAGACATTTTGGATTGCTTGAACTCGGTGAGCCAACGCTGATGATTTCAGGCAAATCCTGATTCTCAGTAAGCAGAACTCTGTAGAGAAAGTGGCTCACTCTGTGCTCCTATATGGGTGTACTATGTGTTATACAAAATGTTGTCTGCCATTTAGCAGAAGAATATTTTGATAAGAACTAAGATAATTTAAAAACAACACAAAACTGTATACTCTGCAACAGACTAAATCTTATAATCTGGAGCAGCAGAGTTCTCAGACCCCCGGCCCGGAAGCCCTGGCATTCCCTGGGAACTTGCTAGAAATGCAGGCTCCCAGGACCCACCCCAGACTTCCTGAATCTGCAACCTAGAAACTCTGGGTTTAGGGCCCAGCAATCTAGATGTTAACAAGCCCCCAGCTGATGCTGATGCCCTGAAATCTGACCTTCATTGTATCAACCCACCACACCTCCAGAGCCTCACAGTAGTCCATTTTGAATATAGCCAAATGTTACTGCAATTCCTGAATTATGCCTCTTTTCATCACTAGCGCCTTTGATTCACGACCTATAGCCTGGTCCTCAGATGACATGGTTTCCCTGTTGGCAGCCGCTCACAGCTCTCTACCAGTATATCTGCTCCCTGCTCTGCCCTCCTGGGTCCTTCTACTGGTGTGTTTGTTGGTCATGCCATGCTCTGCAGCGGTGCAGGGTTTAGCCTCAATTGCTCTGCTCATTCACTGTTCAGAGCTTTCTCGACACCTTCTAGAGTAGCCAAAGATCCCTAGGGACAACCTCCATGTTCCTGTCCTAGAACTACCAGTGGGATTATTAAAACACAGTGCCAGATCAGGGAAATGCAGATCAAAACCACAAGGAGACACCACTTCAGACCGGTTTCACTCATACGTGGAATCTAAGAAACAAAACAGATGAACAGAGGGAAAGGGAAGGAAAAATAAAGTAAGATGAAAACAGAGAGGGAGACAAACCATAAGAGACTCTTAACTATAGGAAACAAACAGGGCTGCTGGAGGGAAAGGGTCCGGGGATGGGGTAACTGAGTGATGGGCATTAAGGAGGGTGTTGTGATGTAATGAGCACTGGGTGTTCTATGCAACTGATGAATCACTGACCTCTACCCCTGAAACTAATAATACACTACATATTATCTAAATTGAATTTAAATAAAGAATTAAAAAAAAAAAAAAAACCAGTGCTGAGCCCCATCTCAGAGTTTCTGATTCAGTTGGTCTTGCATATAGCCCGAGAATTTGCATTTCTAACAAGCTCCTAGTTGAAGATGTTGCTGTTGTCTGGGGACCACATTTTGGGAATCACTTGAAAGCCAAAATCACTAACTTATTTGTAGGTGAGAACCTAAAAAGAAAAGAAAAGAAAAGAAAAATCAACCAGACCTGCCCCTTCCCCAAATGACCGCTTTGTGATGTTCCCTAAGAAATCCTAAGTATTCATCAATTAAGTCAGTGTATTTATTTTCACTGGTAATTAAATTCCACTTACTTCAAAAAAAGTTCTGAGGTAACCAAAGTCACCTATCAGCCGAAACAGTCAATTTACCCAGTGAGCTCAGAGAAATGCTGTTCCTCCCCGGGGGAAATAGTGTACTCTGTTGCTCTTCCAATCTGCTGGCCTTGGCCCTGACTATGATTCTCTCAAGCTAAGGTAGAGTGGGGTGGGGGTGGGGAGCCAGGGCTGAGAAATTTTGCTGTCGTGATGCACAACAAAGGTAGTGGAATAGGGGAAAAGAACAGAATCTTAGCTTTGAAAAGAAAGTGGGATGTGATATTAATAATCCCGCCAATGACCGAGACAATTAACCCCCACCACACACACCATCTTAAAAGGGAGGCCCTCACTCCCCCATCCTTCCCCACCCCGGCCCCCAAGCCAAGCCAGAAATAGAACACTGCTGACCGCTCAGGGACCTTCCCTCCGCCTCATCTCCGGAGGCCACATCGGCTGCTCCCAGAACAAGCTCTCTTTCACAGCTGCACAATTCACTGCTGAAACCCTAATCTTGAGAGCGGGGCTGGAGCCAGACAAGAGAAAATGCCAACAGGGCAAAAGCCTCATTCCAGATCCCAAACGTGACTCTGTAGCCCTCAAAATGGCAACCGCTGCTTGCCAGCCCCAGCCAGGTCCACAGCCCACACCAGGAGCCCACGGAGACACGGGGAGCTACTGAGGAAAACCACATGGAGGCCTGTGCTTTTTGCTTTCCTGAGTTCGCTACTCCACCTGGGGGTGGAGGGATCGTTCTGTGAAGGCTGTTTGGAGGGAGCCCACGGCATAAGGTCATGCATCACTTGCTGGCTCCTCCCTGTGAAAGCAGAGAGTCAATATCCAGCCCACCCTAGACACAGGCCACCTCACCCTGCTGATTCAAGTGTCCAAGGTCCTGGGGGAACAGTATTCAAATGCCTCTGCTAACTGCCTTTTGCATCTCACAGTGGTTCCTCAGGAGCATAAAATACAAGAAGTGAAACTGAACATTCACCCCTGTAACAGGGGAGAGGAAGAGCACCGAAGGCCCACTCTTTTCCTGTCAGTCACACGCAAGGCCTGGCCATGAAGGGTTTCACGGCGGCCCTCCTCATCTGGACTCTCTTATCTCTCAGCCACAGTAGCAGCAAAGCCTGGCCCACACACACGGTCTGCCGGGATGGGAACCTGGAACTGCTCTACCAGAGTTGCGGTAAGGTCTCAAAAACGTGGTCGTTTGTGTTTATGGGGAAATGAAGGCCCGCAGATGGGAGCTGCGGAAGCACTGAGCTGGGGTGGGGAAAGGGTGAGAGGACCAGGACCCAAATACTTTCTCCGCCTGCAGTGGGTCTGCAAGGCCATTGAGAGCCCTTGGGAGAAGGAGAGGTGCGGGGTGGGGAGTGGGAAAGAGCCTGAAGAGGGCCACAAAGAGGACAAGAAAAAGGCATTGAGTCTAAATAGAGCACTTCTCTAAAACTGCAGAGCCAGAAAAAAAACAAAATGACTGAGGAGTCTACCAAATCATGAAACCTCATTAGCTCAAAATTAAGAAGAGATGCTTCCATTAGTCACCGCCACCCCAAACTGTATACCGGGACTACCTTTCCAGGTTACTGAATTCGCAAATTGAGTGAAAAGATCACGTATGTCAAAAGAGAAGATTTCGGTCCTTCCTGTGACATTCCTAGGGTAGCATTGCTCATTCATTAATTCAGCACTTACCTTGTGGCTGTCAATGCCAGGGTTTTTTCTAGGGCCAGACATAACCAAAGAGCATGAGCCATGGTTATTACCCCAATGGGGCCAACGTCTTTACCAACAAACCGTACAAGCTAAGGAATAGAATGCAGGAAACTGTTGCAGTAGGAGTCTGAACCAACACTTTGGAGTATATATTAGTCTACAAGGGCTGTTAGAGCAGAGTACCACGGACTGGAGTCTTAAACAAGATATTGATTTTCTCACAGTTCTGGAGGCTTCAAGTCCAAGATCAAGGTGTTGGCAGGGTTGGTGTCTCCTGAGGTCCCTCTCCTTGACTTGTAGATGGCTGTCTTCTCCCTGTGTCCTCACTTGGTCTGTCCTCTGTGCCTGGCTGTGTCCTAATCTCCTCTTCTTATAAGAACACCAGTCCTATTGGATTAGAGCCCATCCATAGAACTTCATTTAACCTTAATCACCTCTTTAAAGACCCCATCTTCAAATAAAATCATATTCTAAGGTACTAAGGGTTAGGACTTAAACATATTAATTTGGTGGGGGGGCGGGGGGAGGCACACTTCAGTCCACAAAGGGGGTCTGAGTGGGGAAAAATGAGCTCAGCTTTAGGATCACATCTTGAATGAAGATTAGAAGGACAGACTCATGGAAAAGCATGCCAGTGTGAAATATGACACTTTGGAGGTAGACAGGAAGCAAAATGCAGTTTGGACTGAAGGAGTTGGAAAAGTGATGCTCTGTCAGTATTTAAATTAGCCTCACAATAAGCTGGGGAGCAGTGGAGATGTTGCACTTGAGCAGATAGCTGATCATGCAGGGAGTTGCCTTGGAGAGGCTGGTCTCCAGGGCCATTTGTCCAACTTGATTTTACTCTTTTAAAAACAAGGAACACTGAACACTGAAATGCACAAAAACTTTTTTTTTCCTAATGTGAAAAAGAATGAATGGCTAGATGCTGTAGGTATTGATCTCATTACTCTTGCTCTTCCCACGGGGATGGGATGCTTTCTGTTGGCATCCATGCATTGTAGGTGCAGGATGAGAAGCAAGAGTTGAGATGAATGGACTGCTCTGGATTTGTTTCTCCAATTCATCCTCCCATAAAAGGTTGCCATGGCTGGTCCCTCCCCCAGACCAGCCTGCAGCCTGCAGCCAAGCCTGGCACAGCCTTTCAAGTCACTGCCAAGAAAGGCAAGAGAAGCGGATGCATCAAGAGAAGAACAAAAGCATATCACCCGCCTCTGGGGATAACTCCTCCCTCCGGGTACCTGCTCCGTGGAGTCAACAAATGTCAGCACAAGCCCTACTCTGGCCCCTCAGAGAAAAGGGATGGAGGAGACACAGTTCTCATCGAAAAGTAGGGGGAGGATCAGACAATTTAACAATAGGGTAAATGCTCTGTGTGAAGAGCCGGAATAGAGGCACTTATCATGTACCAGGGCTCATGGTGGTTGGAAAGGGTAAGCTTGGGGGTCTAAACCTACCTGGGGAAGCGTCATCAAGCTTGACCTTAACCTCAAAGAATGACAAAAAATGGTAATTATAATACCTTATGTCCGTGGAAGGTTTATAGGTGCCAGGCTAAGTGCTTCCTATGCATTATTACTTTATGGATGTCTAAACGAGGGTTAGAGATGTCAGGTAACTCTTCCAAAGACACGCAAGTAATGGTGGCAGAATTACATCCTGGGGGCACAGAGAAGGCATGAAGTAAATATCTGGGGAATTGAAATGACTTGATCCCAGGCCCGGCTGACTCTGGAGCCTGTGCTTTAATCTCCTGCTGTCTGGAGTTTTGTCAGAAGACCGGTGGATAGAGGGGAGGAGCGGGAAGGCTAACTTGGCACAGAGAATGGCATGTTGACAGCAGGGAGATGTGACCAGGCATAGAGTTCAGGGGGCTGCAGAAGGGCTGGAACACAGGGACTGATGAGAGATGAGGTAGGAAATATGGCGAGAGCCCGGGTGTGATGGTGAATTTGATGTGTCACCTTGATTGGGCCACGGGATGCCCTCGTTGAACACCTTCTGTGTGTGACTATGAGGGTGTTTCTAGACATTAGCATCGAAATCAGTGACCTGAGTAAAAACAGATCACCCTCCCTCCCCAGTGTGGGTGGTCACCATCCAATCTGTTGAGGGCCTGAAGAGAACAAAAGGTGGAGGGAGGAAGGATTCGCTCTCTCAGCCTGACTGTAAACTGGGACTTTGACCTCCTGCTTACAGCACTCCTGGCTATCTGGCTCTCTCGGATCTTCAGACTACACCACCAGCCTTCCTGGGTCTCCAGTTTGCAAATGGCAGATCATGAGGCTTCTCAGCCTCCATAATCATGTGAGCCAATATCTTATGATAAATCTTCTTTTATTATACATATTCTTTCTAATATATATTTCCATTGGTTCTGTTTCTCTGGAGAAGCCTGACTAATACAGTAAGAGACGAGGTTGGGCTGCATCCCTTTGGCAATGAGGAGATTGCATTTGGAAAGATTCCCTCAGGGAATGGGTAGAAGAATGAATATTAGATTGAAAGCTATTCGAGGCCATAGCCAGGGTTTGTAGCCTATAGAATCAATAATCCAGGGGGTGCCTGGGTGACTCAGTCGGTTAAGCCTCTGCCTTCAGCTCAGGTCATGATCCCAGGGTCCTGGGATCTAGCCCCATGTCCTGCTCTCTGCTCAGCAGGGAACCTGCTTCTCCCTCTCCCTCTGCCCCTCCCTGCTGCTTATGCTCACGTCCTTGCTCTCTCTCTCTCTGTCAAGTAAACAAATAAAATTTTTAAAAAATAATAATCCAGGGAAGAAATATGACAGGTCAAACTAGTATCATATCAACAGCCTCAACATCAGAAGGAATCTTTGATATACTCTGGTGTCAGCAGAAACAAAAGCAGTGTCCTAGAGCTTCTCCAAAGGTGGGTCCTGCCTCATCTCCTGAAAACCATTGAGTCATCAGGGACTGAACGGTCGCATACCCCTCCCCAGATGGAGATAGTCCTCCCTGTAGCTGCTGGATTCACCGCAGGGCAGCCCCCCTACCCCTGCTCCCCAGGCTTTCACATCTATAACATAGAACAAAGGCCATGTGTTGAGACCCTCTATCCAACCCAGGTGTTCAGATCTCCTTCATGCATGTCAGGGTCTTCTAGAATCCCAACATGCACACAGATGTGGGGTCATCATCTGATGAAAATAAAATAAAATAAAAATAAAGGATCTACTGTTTTCTGGGTTCATGTTTTCCTTCTTGTTTTGTTTTATAATTTTAGAGCTCTTAGGCCAGACGATGTTCTAAATAACACAAAAATCCTCGGGGAGAAAGAAAGAAACTCACAAGCAGTTGCTGGGCTCTGAATACTGACCAGGAAGTGAGTACAATTTTCTGAAAAAGCAGAAATCCTGTTCTGTCCAACTGTTAGTGCTACAGTAAAGAGGGACAGAAGGGGGAACAAAGCAGCCTGGGGCCTTTCTTTTGCTAAATCATAAGACAATTCCCAGGGCTAGCAAAAACCCAGGGATCTCACCCCATTTACATGCTACAAATGCCCACCAATATATTTATTTATATGCTGCCTCTATCACACCAGCTCACAGGGTAGATTGCAAAACTCCACAGGATTGGGGGATGAAGGAGGTAGTGGGAAAGGAGGGGGAAGGGGGGGATAATAAATCCAGGAGAAATCAGGACACATACAACTGATAAGGCAGTGTAAGAAGTAAGATCTGGGAGTCTGAGGTCAGCAAACCTCATTCCAGACCTTGGGCAATATTCTGTCTCCTGTCCTTGATTGCAAAGTGGGCATATGAGTTTTCTATGGATGCAGTAATGGTTACCGCTTGGTGGCTTAAAATGACACACGTGTATTCTTTTAGTGCTCCAGAGGTCAGAAATCCAAAGTCAACTTCCTTTAGTGAAGGGCCACACTCCCTTAGAAACTCTAGGAGAGAATCTCTTTCCTGGCCTTTTCCAGCTTCTACAACTGCATTCCTTGGCTCATGGCCCCTTCCTCCATCTTCGAAGCCAACAAGATAGCATATTGCTTCAACATCTTATCATACTGCTTTCTTCTATGCCAAATCTCCCTCTGCCTCCCTCTGATGGGGACACTGAGATTAGGATAATCTCCCCATCTCAAGATCCTTAACTTAATCCCATCTGCAAATTTCCTTTTGCTATACAAGGTGACATTGGCAGGTTCTGGGGATTAGGACATTCAGGAGCCATTATTCAGCCCATTACAATAGGGATAATAATTTTACCTACCTCTCAGGGCTATGTGAGGATTAAGTGAAAAGAACTGTATGAAAAGTGCATAGTACATACTTAGTACATAAATCTTTGCTGCTGATGATTTGCAAAATATTTTCTAGTCAATAGAGGTATATTTGATTATGAGCTTCCTTGAAGCCATATCAAACAAGGAAATTACATTGCTTGCAAAATAAAATCAGTTTTTAAGACGTCTAGCCTTTCCTGATACTGGGATGATCTCTGAGAGGAATTTCTACCTGAAGCAATGTGATTCCCATCCACTGTTTTTCATGGAAACAAGGAGCAAGGATTCAGCACCAAAATGCAACTCAGGATCAGTTTTGCAAAGGGCTGCAGTAGAAGCTTCCATGAATGGAGCACTTGCAGGTCTGGATTGCTCAAGGGAAAGTTAGACTGCCTATAGGACTAGCCACATGTCCTCCAGACAGCCATCCATAAATACTTTCGTTGCCATTGTTGTTTACTGTTTTGGGTTTTTTGATAAGGAGCTAGGTTGTATTTTTTGACAAGAGCCTTGAGTGTGAACCTCAGTATTGTCATTTAACATACTTTGATATGCTTTCACATGCTTTGACATCAGCCAGGCAGAGAAGAGGGTCATAAAAAGTAAAATACCTATGACACATGCCCAAATGACTCCATGTCTCCCTTTTGATATCTCCAATACAGTCAACCTGGTCATTCCCCTGGCTCCTGGGAGTAGTCTAGGACAGGTGTTGGCAAATGATGCCCACGGGCCAAATCCCACATGCTGCCTGGTTTTATATGGTCTGTGAGTTAAGAATGGTTTTTACACATTTAGATGGCTACAAGATTCAAAAGAAGAAGAATATTTGCGACATGTGAAAATTACATGAAATGCCAATTTCTGTGCCCATAAAGTTTTATTGGAACATGGCCACACTCGTTTGTTTCTGTATTGTTTATGGCTTCTCCCATAAGTAGGGTGATAGTGACGATATGGCCACAGATCCTGAAATATTAACTGTTTGGCTCTTTATAGAAAAAGGTTCCTGCTCCCTGGTCAAGGGTAGGAAAGAATCTCTCAAGCTCTTCTCCAGATCAGAGCCTCCAATTCTGTGTCTTCTGGATGATTCTAACCATAGAGAGGCTGTGTGGCCAAGTAATCTTGACACCAAAACCATCATGAGTGCAGGAATTCGTAAGATACCTTTGAGGGTATCATCATTTCCATAATAATCTCCTGCTGCTGCATAACATTTTATAATTTATAACATCCCTCCATTTATAAGGTCTCATTCAATCCTTACAAACAGTCCTACGAGCTGTGTAGCATGTTTATGTCCATTTTCCAGATATGGAAACTGAAGCATATACATATTAACTATCTTATCAGGTAACATACCTGAGCCACGGTACAACCCTAAGTGTCTGACTCCATTTCCAGTGACTTAAAGCTACATTATGGAATTCCAATATGGAGCAACCCATGCGTCTGATCCCAGAAGCATAGGGTAGGGATAGGGAGAAGAGACAGCTCAAAAACTAAGTCTTTGGGTGAGGAAGTGAAAACCCTACACTAGCAGAAGAAGCAGGAAGAGGAGGAAGGTAGGAGAGAGTGAAGGAGGAAGAGGAGGAGGAGGAGAGAGATTTGGTTTCTGATTCAAGGATTGTCCCATCTTCTCCCACCCCAGCCTCCCCTCTCCGCATGCATTCAGAGCTGGGCCAGTTTGGCTCTTCCCAAATATCCATCAGGGACCTGTAACAGCCATAGAAGAGAAGGAGCACCCACATCTACATTTTTTAGTCCTGTGTACCAAGCTCACTTTTGTTGCAAGGTATTTGGAAATGACATCTACCAATTTTTTTTCCATTTTTTATTTATTTTTATTTTTTATATTTTTAAATTTATTTATTTTTTAATTATTTTTTTATGTAGTGTTCCATGATTCATTGTTTGCATATAACATCCAGTGCTCCATTCAATACGAGCCCTCTTTAATCCCCATCACCAGGCTAACCCATCCTCCCATCCCCCTCCCCTCTAGAACCCTCAGTTTGTTTCTCAGAGTCCACAGTCTCATCATCTACCAAATTTTTAAAAAAGGAAATGAAAGGTCATTCTCTTACCAGCGAGAACAGTTATTTTTCAGACGGAGCCCTCCTGTGAGGTTAGCTTACTTATTTTATAAGGAAACCCTATTTCCCCCACATCTGACAGCAGTTTTCAGGTGGAGAAATTGGTGAGTGGGGGGGGGAGGGGGAGCCCTATCTCCAGCAGTAAGTTGAGGGCTGTGGGTGGTTCCTAAGGGACCAGGGCCAGCCATCTGGGATGTTCCAGGGTCGGGGGACCATGGCATCTGGTCACCATGCTTCATAATCAACACCTGCTCTTCTCTCCTTGAAGGCAGTCAGCCTTGTCCATATCTGCCTGAATAGGTTTTGCATGTGTGCTGAAGTTTTCAGCAGGGCAGGCACTTTATCTGACCTCCAAAAAAATCTTTAATTACAAAGTCAAAATCAAGTCACGTGCATCTGAGTAATCCATCAAGATAGTCAAACAGGACAATTAATCAGACCTTAAAAATGCAAAGCAATCCTGGCAACAACTCCTCTAAAATAAAGGGTAAACTGCAAATGACCTGGCTGCAGAGCAAAGCATGTTGATAAAGCGTTGGTAGAAAAGTTATTTTAAAACTGCCCTGGAAGGAAAGGGAAGGAGGCGGAAACTGCTTTCCTCAAAGCCTAGTAATTCTGAAATAAATGGAGCATAAAACAACACAAAAGAAGCAACACTATCAAAAAAATAATAATAATGGAAAATATCACCCGCCACATAGTCATTTAACAGTACTTTAAAATATTGCACACAGAAAGCAATTTCTCTCTTCGTTTATTTTCCTGGATTAATAGGGATCTAAATACTGTACAATTAGAGAAAAGTAGACAAATAGGCAGGGAGACCACGATGCCATTTCAAAGGGATAAACAGGCACTCAAGATGAAACAGTTAGCTGCTGGGAGCATAGCGAGGTCTTTTTGCTCAAACTTAAAGGTAGAAAGTTGATTTTAAAAATAATAGTTCAGTGGCTTGGTAGCAAGAGCTCACCTGTAATTATAACTACTATTATTTTTAAAATCAATATATTTATTAAATACATATAAACATGAGTGTCAACATTGAGACGCAGACTTTTAGAGATGGGAAAATTATTTTTAAAATATATATATATATTTATATGAGCATCTATATATATATATATGAGTGTCAACATTGAGATGCAGACTTTCAAAGGTGGGAAGAGGAAAAAGTTGAAAGTGAACAGAGGCTGGAGGAGAACAAATCTCGTAGGTGAGCTCTTGCTACCAAGCCACAGAACTCCTCCTGCCCGTTTCTGTGAGGTCCTTTCAGCCAGACCTCCAAGGCGGTGTGAATCCTCCCGAGCACTTTTTAAAAGAGATGCGGAGTCCCTTAATGACTAGGGACCTAAAGAGAGGGAAAAAAGCCAAGAGTAAGTCTAAAAGACTCCTCGGTGCCAGCAGGAAATGTCTTCCTGGGTGCTGTTCACTGCTCTTTCCATCCTCAAGCAAAACCGTGAGAAGCGGCTTTGCTCGTGTTTTGGAGTAGAATCTTTGAAGAGGTAGAGATGGGGGAAGACTGTCTGTCCAGCTCTGCAGCTATTTCTGTGCAGACTACAACACAGACGATATATTCCCGAAGCCGCCACAGTGTGAGGTCCGGGGCAAGGCTTCAGACTTGCGACTGCAGAAGGGGGAGTGCGGGGGACCAAAGCAGCTTGTTTTGTCCAGGTCAAGGGAGGTGAAGGTGAAAGAGCCCCTTTCCGGCCCCAAACTGTGCAGCTGGAGAACCTGGCAGAGCCCCCTGCCACGCTGGTAAGAGCAAGCTGGAAGGCACAACACAGGAGCAGTGCTGGTCACACATATTGGGGTTTGGCGGGAGACAGATGCTCCCCTCCAAAACCCCAAACAACACGGGTGGCATTTTAATGGAAAGAAAAGGGTGACCAGCGCTGGAACCGTGTGCCGTGTGAACACCGACGTGTTCGGTCTTTTCTGGGATGCCTTGTAAAGTGATATCTCAGGCCCCTGATCCAGTAGCTCTGTTCTGGGACCCTACAGAAGCCAAGTGAGCATCGGAAGAGGTACTCTGGGGTCCACCAGAAACAACTCTTTAACCATCCACGTGGGCGCAGCCGATGGATGATTCATGCACGGTGGGCAATGTGCAAGTCACATCCGCCAGCCTCCTTTTGGGATCCGAGAAGGCATCATTGTGTGTCCCTTCTTGAAATTCTGTACCACTGCCCTCCACGCCTCTCTGCCTTCAGGACAGAAGTGAGTGGTAACCAACCCAATGGCTAGCAGGAGAAAGAAAAGATCCTCAGCCCAGAAAATGCTGCTTCCAAGCACAATTTACAGTCGAAGAAGTGTTGCCAGTGGGCTCCCTTATTTGAAGCCTGACATAGCCCCTTATGGCCAGGTGGGAACTGAGCCAGCCCCAGTGAGAAATCCAGAACAGAATGATCAGCGTTCCCTCTGCCTGTTAGCCATTAGAATCTTGTCCCATAGCTGGGATCTTTCCTATTCAAGGCTCCTCCATATATTTTAGTGCTCAGTTTAATCTTCCTGTACTGTATTATAAAACCCCCTTAAACATTAAATACTACTTGTACAATTAAGTGAAATTTTTGTAAATTAAACAAATTAATTTTATTGCAGACACACATACATTGGTCACATGTTTATTAATAGGATTGTCTTGAGTATTTAACCTAAAACAGATTTCCTTAAATGCTTTAAAATCTTTAAAAGCAGGCAAGCAGACACAAATTATCACAATGTATTCCACTTACTACCGTTTGTTGTTAGACTACAGTATCTTTCAAAATATCGGTAACGTGGGTTTACATTTATGTCTTTAACATTGTTACAGTGATATTTACTCTTACCTGTATTCTTACATCATCCTGGGGTTATAGTCATACTTACTTCAGTATTTTCCTAGGTGTCTAGGATGCCCCAGACCAAAGATATCACCTCAGACTAGCCAAGGATACAGGTTCCAAGTTACCAGTCCATTGACTGTGGGATCGATGGCTGGTCAGCAAGCTCTCTTTACTGAAACTTGACCTAGTACAACTTGAAGACTTGAAGCCCCTTCCTTGCACAAAGTTCCCTGTATTCTGGTGCTTTTTCCACAAAAGATGTGTGTTTCCCAGGGTCATTGGGATGTTACTCACCGTCCTAGCATTATTATACATTAACCTGGTCTGTCAGCATTCCGGGGAACTTACACCACCCATGGTAATGTCAAATGTATAATTAGAGGGGTTGTTTAGAAGAAATGATAGACTTTGCACAGTTGAGACTCATCTGCACAACATTTAGCTGACTCATCAGCTTTGAAGATAGCACTGAATTGTCCTTTTACTTGTATCTTCTCTGTGACTGCTGGTGCTGATTTGATTGTCGTCCAGCTTTCTATCCGAATTTTATATGAGACCCCTCAAGCTCATCAGTCCTTCTGTTCCATTTTTTTTTCTGGCTCAGTCACAACTCTTGGTCCTTACTCTTACCTACTCCCAAAGGTAGAGAAAAGTGCATTGTTCTCTCTGATCTATCCATAGGGGTGGAAACACCCTGAATCCCCAAAGAACTAAGAATGAGGCTACGTGCTCATCTAGTGCTTGGGATGTGACCCGACTTCCTTCCTGCCATTGTTAGCGCTGCAGCTCCCAGACATGCCGGCTAAGTAATTCTCAAAGACGAGTCATAAGAGACAAGGTCTTCAAGAGCTCAAAACAACAAGCACTGTCTTTCTGTCTCTTCCCAGCAACTGTCTGGTATTGCTAATTGCGTTTCACCAACCAGCAGAGAGCAAGTTCCCAGGGGTGTCCTCCCACCCTACCCTCCTCAGTCAGGGATGAGCATGCACGCAACACTAGCATTTCCTTGCTGTCTGTTTACAGGTCCAAGGCCAGGGTAGCTAATCATAGTTCACAGTGGCTGGACAGCTACAGATAGAGGAGAGGGACACACAGGGTGAGGTACTAGAGAAGCTCTACTGATCTGTGAGGCCAAGGATCAGTTTCTGACAGTCTGCCTTATGGCATCTATTGTGGTCATGTGTGTCACATGACCATCTATTTCTCCCCAAGCTTGGCATTTGCAGGCACATAGAGAGAGGTCAGCATTCTGCCTTTCTTTGTCTACAGGCTGAGGGTAGACTGGGGACCTCTTACAGAATTGGGAAGTGTCCTGGCCAGACAGACCCTCAGGACTTCCATCCAACTGCCTCCTCATTCAGAACAACTTGAGCCAGAGAGGCAGTGTGTCCTAACCATAGCCACAAAGCTTCATGGCAGCTGAACACAACGGGATCTCCCAGGTCAGCTCTGCTTCCTCTCACAACATAAAAGCCATGATGGGTGAACTCACACAATTTCAAGTCAAAGACCTCACATACAGCAAGATCAGACCTCTCTTTCATACCTATATCTCCAAAGTGCAAAAAATCCTCTTTCTATGCAGCCCTTCTCTTAAGGCAATTTGTCCACATCCTTTCTTGCCCAGGATCCTATGAAACAAGAGCCTTTGTATATACAGAAGACCTATGGGGTCTTCTTATAATATTGAGAGGACCAATGGCTCCATAAATGTACTGATTGCAGACCTTTCTTAGAAATGACATGGTTTTTGAGAGACGATGGGCTCTGAAAAACAAAACTGAGGGTTCTAGAGGGGAGGGGGGTGGGAGGATGGGTTAGCCTGGTGATGGGTATTGAGGAGGGCACGTTCTGCATGGAGCACTGGGTGTTATGCACAAACAATGAATCATGGAACACTACGTCAAAAACTAATGACGTAATGTATGGTGATTAACATAACCCAATAATAAAAAAAAAGAAATGATATGGTTTTATAAAGCAGTGAAAGCAAGAGCATGTTTAGAATAGAGCTGCCTTGTTCTGTGGTCTGAACCTCATAAATTAGGAACCTCAACAGTTAGGAGACAAATAACCGGGACAGGGGACACCTGATTAACATATGATAGGTGACTTGGGCCCCTAAAGTCCTAAAACTTGATGCCAGTGTCCTGTTTCTTCTGGCCTTTTCTCCATATGTAGAAAAGCTTGTTAAGTACAGCCAACTTCAGCCATCAGGCAAATGCCTAAATGCCCAAATCCTTTGGCCCCCACTCCGGTGGAGTCAGCTGGCTTGGGTCTGAATCCAGGATAAAAGCTATTCCAAAAGGGAAGTAGTAGGAGCCTCAGTTCCCCCAGAGACTCTAATTTCTAGCCTGACTTACACTGAGCTGTTTGGGATCCAAGTGGTGTGGAGAGTGGTCAGGAAGATAATTTTTCCAGGGTGAACAATAGCTTTTCTGCCGCACACTTGGCTTTGGTTTTAACTAAATTAAAGAGCAGTTCTTATATGAGTGTGTTTGCTAAAAAAAAAAAAAGACCTGAAGAAAAATCGCCAATGGCTCTTGGTTTATTTGAACCAGTGGTTGAACAAAGCACAGGCTTGCTAGTAGGTATCAAGTGTCGATTTTTGAAAGCATAGCTGAATCTTGTAAGAAAATATAGGAAGTCTCCAGGAACCAAAAGAAAGAGAAAGCCCAAATGTAGAGGAAAACTGGCACTTAAGACTTGTCCACCCTCAGAAAATTTGTCCGTCTCCAGGAACCAGAACTCAGGCTTCAGTGGCTGTGTGGGAGTTTGGTAGCATAGTCCTGTGCTGTGCAAGATGGGAAATTGACCCCTCCACGAAGCTCAGTCCTTCAGAAAGTTATATCCACAATTTTAAAAAGTGAATAAGAAAAAAATAATAATTCAGCAAAAGCAGAAGACAAGGAAACTTATCTAACTGACCCGGTCTCTGGAGAAATAAGTTTTCCCTGAGAATTAGCAGCTGCAGATGAAAGAGCCCATAGGTTTGGGGCCCAAATTTCTATCATCTTCATGATCCAGGAAACCCCAAGCCTAGAAATTAAATTACAGACTTTTTTTGAACAAACAAAATCTGGAGTTTGCCTGCCAAAGATTCTCAGTAAAGGAACTTTCCAAAGGATACTTCAGAAAGAAATAAAATGATCTCTCAGAAGTGAGTTCGGACATACAAGTTGGAATGGCAAGCAAAGATTTAGGAAACTCAAATAAGCAATGGATGTAAGGATGATAATAATGTCCAATTTGAAAAGGGAATGTATTTGCTTTCCACTGTTGCATAACAAATTACTCTAAAACCTAGCAGCTTCAAACCACAGACTCTCTGCAGGAGTTCAGGTGTGGTTTAGTTGGGTGTGCCTGACATGGGGTCTCTTGAAATGCTGATCAAGGGGTTGGTCTGGGCTGCAACCATCCTGAGGCTTGATTGACAGAAGATCTGCTCCCAAACTCCTATGAGTATGTGGCTAGAGTCAGGCCCCAGAAGGTGACTCCAAGCTCACTCACAGGGCTGTTAGCAGGATTCAGGTCCTCGGTGGCTGTTGGCCAGAAGCTTCAGTTCTTTGCCACGGAAGTCTCTCTACAGGGCCACTCACAACACGGCACCATGCTCCCACAGAGCAAAGGCTCTAAGCAAGAGAGTATGAGAGGGCAAGAAAGGCAGATTTTTTTTTTTTTTTTTGGTAACCTAATTTCAGAAGCAACATCCCAACACATTTGCCATGCTCTACTGCTTAGAAGCAAGTCACTGGGTCTCAGGGGAAAGCTTTACATAAGGGTGTGAATTAGGAGCAGGGACAGCTGGGAGTGGTATTGGAGGCTCCCTACCACAAAGCAATAATTCAGCACAAACTACAGGATAATAATAGCACGTGAAGGAAGGAGCTGGTGATGGGACATAAAGCACTCTGATGACCTTGTCCTTGTATTTTTCAGGAAGAGGGCTAAAATCATGTTTACTTTTGCAAAATGAAAAAGTTCTATTGTCGTATGGTTACACAACAGCGTGACTATACTTAACATTACTGAACTGTATGCTTAAAAATGATTAAGATGATAAATCTAATGCCATGTGTTTTTTACCACAATAAGAAATAAATAAATAAATAAATGCCAAAAAAAAACCAAAAAGAAAAAAAGGTAATGTTTCATTTTAAGCTTTATTAAGTAGAATTTTCATGTTCGAAATTCAAGGGTAATTATTTTTAAAACTAGCAATATAGTATATTACTTTCAAATTAGTTAAAAAAAAAAAATTAAACGCTTGAGTCAATCCAAAAGAATGTTAGAAAGAAGGAGACAAAGGAGCATATAAAGATCAGGGCATTAAGGAACGAAAACCCAACTATAAATGAGAAATAATTACAAATGTATAAGAGATTCTCATATATATAAATCGACTAAGGTAAACTGATTTTTTTAAAAAGAATACTAGATTGAACTTTAAAATTCAGCTCTCTGGGGGCACCTGGGTGGCTCAGTCAGTTAAGCGTCTGACTCTTGATCTCAGCTCAGGTCTTGATCTCAGGGTTGTGGGTTCAAGCTCCATGTTGGGCTCCATGCTGGGTGTGGAGCCTACTTAAAAAAAATAAAATAAAAATCAGCTCTCTGATTTTTACATCTAAACTATAGACCTAAAATATAGACCCACAGTGAACATCAGATTTAATGGTGAAATGCTGAAAGCAATTCCTTTAAAACCAAGAAGGAGATAAGCATGCCCATCATCCCCACTTCTATCCATCAGTGCACGGAAGGCCCCAGCCAGCACAGTAAGACAAGAAAAATATAATACTTAAGGACTTAAAAGGAGGGAACAAAAATGTTATTATATGCATACAATAGGACTGGCCATGCAGAAAAACCTAATCTAAAAATTATTGGAATTAATAAGAGAGCTGCCTGAACAATTTCTTTGGGGACCAAGGTCTGACATTATTCCAGGCGATAGCTAGCATGCGTAGCTTTGGTTAATTCATTTTCACAGCTGCAGAGTATATAATTACTTGTATTGACTACAATTGTATCCATTCTCCTTTTGATTAATATTTTGGTTGCTTCCAATTTTTTATAATTACAAGCTGTTGGCAGCACCTATAATTTATATCTCTTTGTATCAGAAAAGGTTTCCCAGCTCAGGACTTTTCTTTCCACTTTTCTCAGGTTTCAGCCCGGGAGAAAGTATTTGGAACCAGTCTTATCTAGTAATGCTTTCACACAATAACAGTTTTTAAATGTTATGTTCTGAAAACACATGAACAGATGGCAAGAAAAGGCTGAACAATATCCAAATGGTTACATCAATGATGTGAAACAGAAAGGTGGAGTTGAGTCAGGGGTCTACCTAAAATTTTGCTGTGATCAACATGTGGTGCATTTAACCTGAGTGTGGGAATGGGGGGTGGGCAGGAAGGCTGTGGGCATTCGGCAGGTGCACTATTCTCATTTATTAATCTGAAGTCGGGTTTCCCATCTTATTTTTCCTGTCAGTTTGCTATCTTCCAATATAATTCTTTTTTTGTTGTCATTTTTAGCAAAAGTATTTTTAATCCTCTAACCAGGAGGGAAGTAGTAGGATTGTGTTGATTTGGGAAGCCAAGAAATGAGCCCTTTCTTTGCTTAGGAGTTTATTTTGCTGGCAGAGGGGCTGCCAAGCCAAAGGCAGCTGGTTCTTTCCTCCTCTGGCAATGACTTGTAAGTGCTTGTAGTCCTATATTATTCATGCCATGGGGTGGTCTATGTCACACAAGTGACAAAGTGCTAGTGAGAAGTTTCCCATAGAAACATCTCCCTCCTCCCCATCAGGGAGAGCTCTATTGCAGAGCTGAGACATCCAGCAGACCTATTCTGTCTCCATCTCACAATGTGGGGGATACTGGAAGAAATGGTGAACTGGTTTGAGGAATGAGGAATTCTACTTCCCTGATTTCAGTACAAGACACTCCGGTAGAAAGTCTGGTACCTGCTTCACCATCTCAGGAAATCTCCATGGTATCTTTAGGAGGCATTGATTTCATGCCCTGGAGATCCTGTGCCTCTTATTCTCTAGTGAAGAAGGAGCCGGTGATCCTCCTTGAACACTTCCTTTTCCTTCAGATGCCTCTCTGTGAGGGCGCCCTGCTCTTCATTCTAAGTCAAGGTGGTCACATGTAGAGAGTGTCAACTGAATGTCTTTTTGCCAACATGCTACCAGTGAAGAGGAGGGTCTTTACACATGTTAAAGACCGAATGTTTGTATCCCCCCAAAATTCATATGTTGACGCCCTAAATCACAATACCATTGGTTACCTCCAATGGTATTAGGAGGTGATTAGCGTTGGACGAGATCATGTGAGGGGGCTCCATGCTAGGACTAGTGTCCTTATAAGAGGAAGAGACCAGAGCAAGCTCACCTTGTCTCTACCACGTGAACACACATGGAGAAGGTGGCCATCTCTACACAGGAGGAGGACCCTCACCACAAACCGCATCAGCCAGCACCGTGAACATCCAACCTCCAGAGCTGTGAGAAATAAATGTCTGTTGTTGAAGCCCCCCCCCCCCCATCTGTGGCATTTTGTCATGGCAGCCCTACAGACTGAGACAACATGTCAGCTCTGTCTATAGGCTTGCTTCCTAGGAAAAGTGTAAATTGATTTTTTTCCTCTTGTGAGTCTGATGGGGGATTGGAGGAAGCATGGACAATTCATTACCACAGGTGGGGAGAGCAGTACCCAAGGGGGATGAAAAATATATCAAGTTGATCTCATACCAGAAAGCATTAGGGAAACAAATCTCAAGAATTAACACTTGTTCTGCAGGCCGCCGTATGATGGAGTGTGGCCAAAACTGCCTCCGGGGCCCCGAGTGCGGCATTGGGAAGGAAGGCTGGTGGCTAAGGAAGGAAGCTCCCTACCACAGTCATCCAAGCCTACTCACCCCATAGGGGCATTAGCAATAATTAACTGTGGCTGCTGCGCCCTTCATGGCTCCCAGTGTTTGAATCATTCCTGGGAACATTCTTCTCATGTCATGGAGGGAGTCTCGTCACAATCTCCAAGGTTGAGCAGGTATAGAAGTTATTGACCCCGTCCTGCACTAGAAGCTCCTCCTCTGATTTTTCCCCAGGGAACAAGCTTCTCTAGCAAGAATTTTTCTTTAAAAGGACCTGCCTACATCACTGGAGAGAACGTAAAATGTATAGCTGCTCTGGAAAACAGTGGGGCTGTTTCTTAGAAAACTAAATATACATTTACCATATTACACAGCCATCCCAGTACTGGGTATTTATCCCAGAGAAATGAAAACTATGTCTATATAAAACCTGTACGTGAAAGATCACAAGAGCTTTATTTGTAATAGCCCCAAACTGGCCAAATGTCCTTCAGCAAGTGAATGGTTAAACAAACCATGATACATCCATACTGCAGAATCCAGCTCAGGATTAAACATGCATGAGCTATTGATACACATCACCATCCAAATGATCTCAAGGACATTACGCCAAATGAAAAAAAAAAATCCTATCTCAAAAGGTTACATACTGATGGATCCATTTATATAACATTCTCGAGATGGCAAAATTATATTGATGGGAAACAGATTAGTGGTTACTAGGGGTAGGCAAGGGGATAATTTTCAAAGGGAACACGAGGAGAGATCCTTTGTGTCTGTTTCTTGATTGTGGTGGTGTTTACATGCGATACAATTACATAGAACCACACATACACATGTGTGCACATACTCACGTGCATGCATGCAAAAAACCAGTCTGTAGATGGTACCAGTGCTGATGCCTTGGTTCTGAGATCCAGTTGTGTAAGATGTCACCATGAAGGGAGGCGGGTCAAGGATACACAGGACTCTGTACTCTTTTTTTGCAACTTCTTGTAAATCTATCATTATTGCAAAATAAAAAGTTAAAAAAAAAAAGACCTGGGCTTTTTGAGCCCAACGCCCTGCATCTTGCTTTCGGGGGTTCTGTCGACAGTGCAGATGCCGAGCCCCACAGTGCAGACTCCATGGCCCCCGCCTTTCGGGCGTCTGAGAGACCGGCACCAGAAGGAAGTGTGAAGCTTAAAGTGGTGCCAAGTGTCTCCTACAGGTAAGGAAAGAGAACTCAGTGAGGTGGAGTAATGGCTAGCTGTCACCTTGACTTAAATTCTGGGTAGTAGCTATTCCTAGTACTTCTAGAAAGAGTCCCCTCAAATGGTTCGCCTAGAAGGCCAAAGTGAGACAGGGCTGGGGTTTTTGTTTTTGTGGGATGTGTGCATATGTGTGGGGGGGTGGTATTTAAGGGCTGCAAAGGGTAAACTGGTTTTGTGTCAAACTGGACATCAGTGATACAGTCATGCAATTCTACACGATGGGCAGATGATCAGCAAAGCCAGAGACACTGTGAGAACTCAGAGCTCACCTGCAAGATGCAGGCCAGCGATTGAGGGCAGAGGCCCTTCTTAACCCCAACAGCCACAGAACCCTGTGCTTCATCAAGGTTGGCTGCTTCTTGGGAAATAGGAAGAAGGCAGAAATCGATCTTTCCAGTACCATTCTAAACAATTGAAGCAAGAAAATTAAGTCTTCTGGACTTTCCAGGATCCTTCCGGAGGTGACCCTAGGATCTTTAAGGTCTGTGTATGTTGAAACAATCACCACCCACTTCTGACCTCAAGTCTTTGAAGAACCTGGACTAGTTGCATTTATTTTTAAAGATTTTATTTATTTATCTATTTATTTATTTATTTGAGAGAGAGAGAAAGAGCGAGGGGAGAAGCAGAAGCAGAGGGAGAAGGATAAGCAGACTCCCCGCCAAGCGAGAACCCCGATGTGGGGCTCCATCCCACAACCCTGGGATCATGACCTGACCTGAAACAAAGAATTGGATGCTTAATCGACTGAGCCACCCAGGCACCCCTGAACTGGCTGCATTTATAATATTCAAGGTGAACGCCGCAAACGTAGAATGGCCTAAGGGCTTTGTTGGCAAATGTGAAGTTCCCAGAAATTACATGCTCTTTGGGACTTCAGAGTTTCTACATATGTTGTTCTCTCTGCCCCGAGTTTCTTGGAGAAAGAGTACCTGTAGACAATCTACCTGGGTTCATACTCCAACCCCTTCCAGATGTGTGACCCTGGACACTTTCCTTAAATCCTCCTTGCCTCAGTTCTCCAGACTCTAACATAGAGATAATGAGCCCCTTAAGGCTTTTGCAAGGATTCGAGCTAATACACGTATAGTGCTTCAAACAGCACCTGCCTGTGGTCAGAGCTACAAGAGTGACCACCGATGACCCTCCCGGCCGACTCTGCGCCTGGCAAGTCTAAGCTCTGGCATCATCTACTTTGTGGCCATCTGTGACCACCCATGCTGGATTATGCACACCTTCCTTGTTCTTCACTGCGCCTTGTAGCTACGCTGTGTGGAGATTGTCTGTTTACCTTTCCTTTGTCCTTCCAAAAAGTCAGGGGTTATGCCTAAAAACTAACTGGTCTTTGTAACCCCCACACCCTGCAGAGTGCTCAGCCCATGGTAGGAGCTCCAAACATGTTTGTGATCAGATCAATAAACAAGTGGTATTAGGTTTCTTGTCTCCCCTGTTGAAGTAGCATCTCTACTCCATTTTCTGGGCATCCACCAAAAATAGGAAAAGTCCAATTGCTAGCAGGCTCTATGGGCTGCTCTGACTTCCAATATGTGTCCCAAACACAGTCTCACTGGAGGAACTGAGAACTATGGGGGAAACATGATCTTTATGTCCCCTTGTATTAGGAGAGGACGGATTGAGATTGAGACTTATTAAAAGGGAAATGTGTTAGCAAAACATTTGGGGAGGTAAAGGAGCAGGTGGACCTTTTCCCAAATCACTTTAATCCCTTTACTTCCCCCTGTCTGATTGTTTATCAACATTCCTTTATTCACTCAACAAACAATTACCCAGTACCTATTACATAGCATAATCAGACAAAACAAGATGTTACCGGAGTGGAGAATTCAGAAATTGGACTGTATTTTTTTTTCATTCTTAAATTCTTATAGAGATATTGTCTGGAGAGTTTATAGCTTAAACCTTACCTCTCTGCTGAAAATAAAGAGGTTGTTCTTTCTGTGTAGCCTGTATTTGGGCCTGTGTCCTGGGACACAGGCAGCCTCCTAAGAAGAAAAAAAATGCTCAGTACGAAGTAGGGGGATGAGTTGACATTCCATCCCCAAAGGTCATGAAGGTTTATGGAGAGACACCGAACATACACAACACGGCTCACTCTGCCAAGAATGACACTCAAAGCTTCTGAGACTGACCGTGGACCTCGGTCACCTTTATGGACACAGAGGGCAGAGGAGAGTAAAGCCAATTAAGGCCACAAAAGACACAGCTGATTTCTTAATCATTTCCTTAAGGCCAGAATGTGTTTCATTTATAATCACAAGCTGGTTTTTGGGTTTTAATTTCAGGGATCCCTCGGATCCCTACCCCAAGAGATTGCTCTCATCTAAGCGCAGAGGTCTGAGCGAGCCCAAACAGGTGGCCCACCTGTCCTGACGGCTGGGCTTCTCCCAGCCCGCACTTCCCACTTCCCCTCACGTGCCCTCCACCTTATGCTCCCTCTTCCCCCAACAGCCCTCAGTGTCTACCTTGTTTAGCTCTATCCTCTTGGTCCCTGAGCCCCCATCTCAAACCTTTCCATGCCTGGGTTAGTGTTCAGCATTGAGTCGATGTTCCTGAAATAAAATAGAAAAAAAATCTCTTAGGGGCTGTTCCAAGAATTCTAACTAAGCAGAGCCCTGCCTTTCTTGAAAGAATTCCTTTACAAGTCACTGGGGTAGCTGCTGAGGCCCTGAGGTGCCTGGGGTCCTCCCAAGCCCTCAGCACCGAGACAATGGGAAATATTTTGTTGTTTCTCCAGAGAAAGAAGAGAGATGAAGACAGGGAGGGAGGGAGCCAGCAATATAGTGAACCCTTCCCCTCTTCCCCCCAGCAATCTTCATAAAATCTATAAAATTTGTGAAAAGGTTTATGAGGACATTTCTTAGGAAATCCATGAAGGGGTTAAACTTTCAGCCTGGAGTGATACATAGTAGATCTAGAAGCCCACCCATGTGATCCTAAGCTCAGGGAATGAGCACACAACCTGGTGTGGCTTATGACAGTGGTTTTCAAACAAGGCTGGACAATAGAAGTATATAAGAATCGTGATGCCCAGGCAGTATCCAGAATGTCTAGGACAAGACCCAGGCATCACTATTTTTACAGCGCTCCCCAGGGGATTCCAGTGTATGGCCACGTTTGAGAGTCAGTACTGAAGAACATCCCCAACCACTAACCGGGTTCAATGAGATCCTATTTATATCTCAAGGGCTGAGAGGCCCTAGCTGACATCCAGGTTTTATTTCAGAAATATCTATTGAACTTTACTAAATTATATTAAACCTAAAGTGCTCTTAACGTGAAAAAGAAAATTTTATTTTTACTTTTATTGTATTATGTTATGTTAGGAGAAGGAAGGGAAAAATGAAGGGGGGGATAAAGAAAATTTTAAAAAGAAGTAGTTGGTTTCGTTTTCTACGACCACAAGAAGTAGAGTCAACATTGCTCTCCTAACAGAATCTACCCTTTTTTTGCCCAATGATTGAATATCTACAATGTGGGTACCACGGGCCTCGATGTTTCATGAATTATTTTTCTTAATTCTTACAAAAACCCTCTAACGCCCTTGCTTTTTCATCTGTGCTTTTACCAGTGTCCTTTAGGTTGAGAAATGCCTGCCGTTTTGCAGAATAAGTCAGCTATGTACGCAATCCTAGCAAACAATCCTTGCAAGCGAGCCTAGCCAGCAAGCCTAGCAAAACTGGGGAGCTAGTTCTGCCTCCTTGTCCCTCCTTGTGATCAGCCTGAGACATAAGAGGAACAGGGTCTTGGTGTGTGCGTTTGAACTCATTTTGCCTCTGTCCAAAGCTCTGTTTCCTTCTCTTAGTCAGTCGACCTCCCTTGCTGTTTGTCTCTTACATTTGGCAGTATGAGGGCAGAACCACAGCAGGCTGAGTCTGGAGACTGGAATCAGTCATTTCACTGCCCTAGATCTCAACCTCTTCAATCACAAAATGGGGATATTAATACCCAATGTCCTGGTCACCCACAAGACAGGGGACAGAGTCAATGATTCATATATGTCTTAGAACCACCTGATCCTTTGGCTTCAAATCCAGTTCTATAAATGAGCAAAGACAGGGTTGATGTCAGATGTTAGATCTCAGCCAGTTTACCAGCCCCTACTCACTTATGCTTCATATTCCATAATCCCAGATGCTGAGGACAAATGCCTTAGCTTTTTCTTTTAAACCATACCTAGTTCATGGCTTCCAGAAGCAGGAGAGAATTCCTTTTCAGCGTGCCCAGCATTTAAAGAACAGTCCCAGAGTTCATCTTCATAGCCACACATAATCAGGTAAACCACCTGTACATCATGGCCCGGTTCTTGTCCCCTGTCAGAAAACAGACAGATTTGCAGGAAATGCAGAAATGAAATATGACAGGTGCATCCTTGTTGTGTCTCGGTGTCACCAAACACTGTCACGGTTCCTGACATTCCTAAGCCAAGGAGTGTAAGGCTTCCCCGGGCTCCTTCCCAGGGAAAAAGTTTATCTGCTAGTGAAATGCAAATCCTCACCCTTGAAATATAGTAGAGACATGTGTTCTGAGGTCTAATTTTCCATTAAAAACAAAAGAAACAAGAACAATCTAACTTTTCTCCAGTTTTCTATCCCATATGGGTTGACTCCAGATTAGGAACAGAAAATTAAATAATTATCTATACCAAACAGAACAGGCAAGTTCCTTGGATGCTTCTAGACTTGGGGAAGCCCTGGTAATTTGGTCACTAGTCAATCAACAGTAGGGCTCTGGGTAGACTGGCCTGGTCAAAAGGTTCCTGCCTCACCCTGGTCCCACAGACACTAGCAGTGTCCAGCACATATTAAACAGTTAATAAATACTATTGAAAGAATGAATGGCAACACTATCAGTAAGACTGAGTTTTAAATGAAGAGGGATTGGGTCAAGTAGTATGGAGTGTGTGCCTTGCACACAGAAGACCACAAAATGATGACTATACATTGACTGTAAAATAAGAGGTTTAGAGTATACATGTATCTTTTATTGAGTGTATTTGGTCCTGTAGTATTATAATTAGATGCTGGAAGTGTTATCATCCAAATGAGAGCAGAAGCATCTTCTGATTTGCTTTGTGTCCCCAAGGTCAGGTGCTCTTCCAGCCGTATGTCAGGTATGCAGTAAGATGAATGAGAAGCTAAGTAGGAATTCCCATCCTTGAGCCACTAAAATACACTTTCTGCCAGCGAGGAGACAAGTTCAAGTTCCTCTCAGCCTCACGTTAAGATTCTGCGCTAAGTGGAACCATGGATAACACAGAATAAATCTGTGCATTTAGAGTTCATTGTCAATCTACTCTTTAAGATGCAAAAGTTCAAGCACAACAGCCTCAAATGGGTCGTTATTTTTTGTGAGACATTTGTCCAGGTCTTTTGGATCGAAGCTCATCTTCATTACCATTTATCTCTTTACAGTCTCTAATGTTTCTATTTTGAGTCGAAAACCATCACCTCTTAATCTGATGGAAGCCGATCTCAGGTCATTCCAGGGGAGTGTGATTCAGATGTCAAGGGGGCAGCTCAGGTTCACAGCCCTTTTTTTGTCAATAATGAATTCCCATGGATTCCGTGTGTTTCCCGGTTAGAAGCACACAAGTAAGGGATCTGAATTGTGAATTTAGCAGCACAAACATATCCTCACACTCAAGAACACATTCATCAATGTTACCAGGCAGCTGAAGAGTGTTGTAGTTCTTGGCCTCTTATATTACAAACAGGTGGCATTCCAAGGTGATGGTGTTCCTTCCATTTTTGTTGTGTTTAATATCAAGAACCATATGTAAGCAGTTTGAATCCGCCATCTGCATACCCAAGATAAAACAAGAACAAAGTCATAGACCTGACTTTGGCAGGCGGGTCAGTTCCCAAGGAAATACCACCAAAGACAGTGGAACAGGGTGGAGCTGCTGTTATTTGAAATACTGTCCCATCAGGGGGCCTCCCTGTGCTGTCCTATAGCGACAAGATTTGAAAGGCAGAAACGAGGGGAGATCAGAAAATAACAGAGCAACATAGCTAGAATACATTTAGCACGTTGTAAGTCACTTCCTTATCTTCAAAGGCAGGAAAGGGGTCTGAGGGAAGGGGTACAAGAAATGCACTAGTGGCACCAAGGACAGAAAGGAGGAGAGTTAATTTTTTGTTGCCATGGTAATGAATTTCCAGCAAAGGCATCTCACTTACACATGGAGCCTGACACACCATCCTCTTCTTAGGGATCTGCAGTGACCCTTGAAAGTTGTCCTGTGAATCACACAAGCAAATTAAAACACCCCAGTCAAAATATGGCCATGCAAGAAAGGGAACTTCCAGATCCATGTACAAGTGGGCCTGTAGAGTAAACGGAATACAAACTTGCAGAATCAGTAATCATCCAAATTAAGGGAAGAAGTCAAAAGCAAGGTCTGTTTGTTATTTTGGGTTTGCGAGGGGGGATTCAAAGATGACAGAGGAGTATCTGCTACTATTTGGCCTAGGCCTAGATTTTCAACCACACTCAGAAACTCCATCCTAAGTGCCACAGCAAAATTCCCATTATTGTGATGATAAAGTTAATGCACTAGCACCTTCCAAGAGAGCCTTCTGGGTATAGGGAGAGAGAGATTGATATCAGTCCTCACAACTCAGACTTTCCCAGTAATTGCTGGCCCCCACCAAAGCTGGAAGTGAAAGCTCAACTACCCTTCTGGATCATCAAACTATCTGACTTTCTCTCATTTCCATCTACATATCCAACAGTTTGACATGCTGGGCCTTGCCCACTAGACTGGATGCTGGTTATCTGATGATGCATAAACACAGCATAGTTCCTGACCACTCACAGCTCGTACCCTGGTGCATTCTAAGGATGCAAACTAGTGATCATTACCACACTCACAATGATAGAGCTATACACAGGGTGCTATGAGAGACCAGGGGAAGGACAAATGAGGGAACCCCAGTTGGAATCCTGGGGAGGGCTTGGTTGAGCTGGATTGTGAAGGTGCAGAAGACCAGAAGAAAAGGCAATCAAAGTTTTCCTATGTGAGGTCTAAACCTCTCTGAAGACATTTACTGGAAATTGGCCAAACTGATTTTTATGCTGCAGACAGAAGTGAACATGTTTTCAGAAAGTAGAGAATAAAAGTCAGAGCCATTTATCCAGCAAACACTGAGTTAGCATCTGCCATTGGAGGTGGGTGTTAGATATGATGAGAGGAGGAGGAGTCATCAAACTATAAGAGAACAGAATATGATATAATAACATATAATAACGAGGTCCTGGCCTCGAGGATCTGACACTGGTTGAGAAGGCAAGGCATTATGATATAAAGCATTGAGTAACTACACAATGTAGTCCATGTTACATGCTAAATAATCAGCATAGATCATAAATTCATAGGAATAAAGAGAAAGAAGCTGGTGGAATGAGGTAACATCTCTCAAAGGGGTCAGGGTTTGGACAGAAGGGAGAGAAATTATTGCAGGTAAGAAAAGCACAGATCAGATCATGTCACCCTCTCCCTCTACAATCATCAATGACTCCCAAGCACAGTTACAGGCTCACTCTTTGTGATTCCATGGACCAGGACATCCCTATTCTTATACTCCTGAAAACTCAGATGGCTTCTTCAAATCTCTATATCCCAAGCACTCAGCATCGTGCCTGCCACTGGTAGGGGGCTCAGTATATCCATCCCAGAAACATATGGAACCACTCAGAGACATTTGATTCCCAAGTTAACTATGGACCATATAAGAGCAAGAAGGATTGTGAACACACAGTTGGAAGGGTTATTGAGGGTTCTAGCAATACAGCACAAAATGCACCCTGTGATGATGAATTCTATGCATCAACTTGGCTAGGCTCTGGTGCCCATCTGTTTGATCAAGATGTTTCTGTGAAGGCATTACATGGATGTGATTAACATTCACAATCAATAAACTTTGATTAAAGCTGGTTATCCTCCATAATGTGGATGGGACTCCTCCAGTCAGTTGAAGGCCTTCAGAGAAAATACTGAAGTTTCCAGAAGAAGCAACTCAGTTGCAAGACTGCACCTTAGAAATGCAGCCTGAGTTTCTAGCATGCTGACCTGCCCTGCAGATTTCCAACTTGTCAGCCCACACCCACCCGCAGTCACACAAGGGAGAGAGAGGAAGAGAGGTAGAGAAAGAGAGAGAGACATTGCCTTCCCGCAGCAGGAAGAACATGGACAAGCCTAAGGATGGACCTGGCAGAGATGTGGGAAGGCTAGTGGAGGTGGGGCTGGAGGAGTGTCAGCTCTGTTTCAGGGTGGCAACAGTTTGTAAAGCTTAAGCAATCAAACTGTAAAAGCATGCACGTGCACCTGCGTGCATACACACATGTGCGCACACACACACACAACATAAATGTATATAAAACCTGGTACAATCTGAATAAGCCCTGTTCATCGGACCAATGTCAGTGTCTTGGTTTTGATACTGTACTATATTATATGTAAGATGTTACAATGGGGGAAAGCAGAGTGAAGGTTAAGTGAAATCTCTCTGTATCTTTCTAAACTTTCTATGAGAATGTAATTATTCAAAATATAAGGTAAAAAAAAAAAAACCTTCTAGCAGACTCATGATATATGAAAAATAGTAGCATGAGAGTTGGCCCCTCAAACCACCCAGCAAACAGGCAGCATGTTCCTGTCAGGTGACGCCCATAGACTCCAGGACAGCAACCCACGCCGGAGAACACACCAGCAGGGAACCCAGCAGAGGGTACCACCTCCCCCAGACCCATCATGCTTATGCCTCCACCACCTTCCAGTGAGGAATTGCATATCCAGAGCCTGTGCTGTTGGGTTCTGTGTTCTATTCCCCGGTTCCAGTTGAGGCCCAGAACCGGCTAGAAACTACCAAGGCAAGCTTGTCCTTTCCTGGACAACTGCCCAGCTCCAGTCCAGACTAGGAGAGCACAGCCCACCAACAGAGCTTAAGGCACAAAAATTGTTCTGGAGCTGAGATTTGTTAAGACCCTGCCCACACTTAGCCCACCTGTTTATCTAATCTCTTCTACCTTATGAATGAGGAGGAAAATAGCCCCAAGATGCATTGGACTGTCACTGCCCTTAATATGCAAGGCAGATACACACCCGGATCCTCTTCCTCACCCTTACCACGATTTGCTCTCAGCTGTTCAGAGGAGCCTGCCTTCCACATACAAGTGTCCCAGAGGCAAGGAACAGTGGGGGCAGTTTGAGAACATGCTGGGCTCACTCACTGCAACCACCATCCTCCCTTGGTCAGAAGCCATGGATGTCGACAGAACTGACAGAAGCGGGGCATCACACAGAGGCTAGGGAAAGAGTACTCAAGATGAAAAGATTGTATATGGCACGATGAAGCTTTAGCCTCTTTTCTCAGCTCATTTGCTGTTCTACAATGAAGTGTCTAGAGGAAACATTTATCTTTGCCCTCCCAGCCCAGGAACACCAGCTCTCATTAACTTTCCAATTTCATTCCTTCAGAAGATCCAAGTTCAGATAATCCAATTTATATGTATTAAAAATTACTTGAGGCAAGTGTCCAAGGGAGTACCCCCTCTCACCCACCCCCCCCCCGCAGCTCTCATATTACATAAGAAGGACTACTTAAAAAATGCAACCCACCATCTTTTATTTTGGTACATGAGTCTGAGGCACTTGTCTGGTGATTGAGAAGACAGTTCTTAAAAGCAGTGGTTCTCCACCAGAGGCAGGTTTTGTCCTCCAGGGACAAAACACATATGTTTTTATATACATACACATCCTCAGAGAGAAGCAACCTACTGCTTTCTCTGTGACTTTGTTCCCTATTAAGATTATTTTCCTAACAGTATTTTTCCAGTACCAAGATGTTTTACTTCCTTCTCCTGCCCTTAGTTTATTCTTTCTATCTGTACTTTTAAAATATCGATAAACGTACAGTGCAATTCTGTAACTGCTAATCAGCTAAGGGATACGTATGTAGCTCTAGGATCTTTCCTTTGACAGCAGTTTGAATGTCTGGAGACATCTTTGGTTGTCACAACTGGATTGGGGGCGTTGGGGAGCCTGCTGGTATCTGTAGGGTAGAGGCCGAAAATGCTGCTAACATCCTACAACCCCCACAAAAAAAGGATTATCTGATCCAAAATGTCAATAGTGCCAAGGTTGAGAAAACCTGCCTTAGAATTCTCTACAAGTTTACTACGTATATAACCTTTTTTATTCAGCAAACAAGCACTTGGAACTTAGCATAATATTCAGACAGTGTGCTAAGCCCTGAGGCTGGGAGCCTGCCTTACAGCATCTCTAGTAGAGGAATGGCAAAGGTATAAGGAAAATACAAGGCAATATGGAGCCTGAGTGAAAATACATATTAACACAGGGAAGGACATGCGTCCTGGGGGACAGGAAGAACTGATGTCACTTCCCCCAAGACAACTGCAAACTGCATAGTCTGTCTCAGATATAAAATTAGATCTCAAATATAGAACAAACATAACATACAACTGCTGGGAAAGATCACCAAGCCCCTAAGCACTTTTGAAACAAACTGCCTTAATGTTTTTATATACATACACATCCTCAGAGAGAAGCAACCTACTGCTTTCTCTGTGACTTTGTTCCCTATTAAGATTATTTTCCTAACAGTATTTTTCCAGTACCAAGATGTTTTACTTCCTTCTCCTGCCCTTAGTTTATTCTTTCTATCTGTACTTTTAAAATATCGATAAACATACAGTGCAATTCTGTAACTGCTAATCAGCTAAGGGATACGTATGTAGCTCTAGGATCTTTCCTTTGACAGCAGTTTGAATTGATTCACAGTTCTGTGGATGCACTTTCCTGAATGTCTGTCAGTTGGCCTCTCTTTTTCAATACTGAGTGCCAAATATGTAGCAGGGACAATTGTCTCCATACCTCCTGCTCCCATTTCCCAAGCTGAGAGAAGCGTGGGACAGCACAAAGGTGCTTATGAAGAAGGAAAATGAGCATAAGAGAAAATGGCCTTTCCCCAGGAAAATGAATGGCCAGATCCAAGAGGGTTTGATCAAACAAAACTGCACCTTAGATTAGATTTGAAAGGCAAAATAGCCTAGTGATCATTCCCATGGCAGATACCACAGACAATTACATATCTTCCAGGTCAGCAATGTGGATGATAAAAGTGTCTGGAACACCATCATTGACAAATGTGAGCTCATAGCTAAGCTGAAATTAAAACCAGTTATGAAACAGAATTATCACATGCCATATGCCCATGCACAAAATATTCCAGGCCATCTTACAAATTAAATCATTAACATACAGCTTTGAGGCTCTACTTGGTGAATACTTGTGCACAATCCTGGGCTGTCATTTTTTGTTTGTTGTTTAAGTCTGGGTTCGAATCTTGACTCTACCACCTTATAGCTCTGGGACCCGGATAAGTTAATATAACCTCTCTGAGTCTATATTTTCCATCTGTGAAAGGAGGAAAATCATAGCTATCTCTCAAGATTGTCATTTGTCCTAAGAGTCTGGGTCCCCTGGGGAAAATACAGACCATGTCAATGGTCAGCAGCGAGCACCCTGAGGGTTGGGAGAACAGAGGGCAGAGGCTGGAGTTATCACAACCCGGAGGCTTCAAAGAAGGGCCCTGTGGAGCTGAGGCACAGATTGCTGGGGATGGGGACTGTCTGCAGCAGAAACTGTCCTAACAGAAGCTTAGGAGCCCACGCAGCTGAGCCTCCACTGATTCCGAGAAGGTGCAGAAGAGAGCTGGACACTGGAACCAATTGCCACTACCAGGGTGCCAGGCCATCTCCAGGTGACACTCTCAAGGACCAGCAAGTATGGAAGAAGGAGCAGATTCCTTCCCCTGCTCAGCCTCAGTCTCCCTCTCTCACCTCTGCTGGCAGATGGCAAAGGAGAAATGTGATTACGGAGAGCCCCATCTCTACACAGTGGACCTCAGAAGGCTGGATTTGGAGCTGAGGGACACATGGTCCGTACATCCTCTCGTTACCTACGCATATGGGGTGCTTTCCATGTGTCTGACTGAGGGGCTCTGCGCTATGCACTGGGGAGTCTGGAGGATTAAACAGAAAGCTCTTATAAAGTGCACAGCTCAGTGATGAGGACAACTCAGTTAAAATCAGTTCTCTCTATGACAATGGACTCTGAAAAACAAACTGAGGGTTCTAGAGGGGAGGGGGTTGGGAGGATGGGTTAGCCTGGTGATGGGTATTGAGGAGGGCACGTTCTGCATGGAGCACTGGGTGTTATGCACAAACAATGAATCATGGAACACTATATCTAAAACGAATGATGTAATGTATGGGGATTAACATAACAATAAAAAAATTTAAAAAAAAAAAATCAGTTCGCTCTAAGACCCAGTGGGAAACATAAAGGAAAAGGAAATAGAAACCAAACCAAAACAAACAAAACAAAAACCCAACTCCTGTCTTTCGGGAGTTTCGTGTTTTAGGTTAAGTGTTGTAGGATGAGTCGAAGAGCAGAGTACAAAGTAATACATGTTCATACACTTTGAAAAAATATTTCAGACAAAACTATTTTAAGAATTCAGAGAAGCCAAAAAACGTTTGGGGGATGATCAGGGAAACCCTCATAAAAAAAGATGAGAATGACCAAGACCTCACTTAGACCACAGCCAAAAGGGTAAGACCATTACAGATTAAAGAAAGCGAGTGAGCAAGTAACCGTGGTGTGAATTTGCTGGGTGATTACCTGACCTCAAAAAATGGAGGATGGATTCATGATGTGGAGTATGGAAGGTGGGGCCAGTAGGACATTTCCTGACTTTATTCTGAGGGATAGATGAGCCTCTGGAGCTTTCTGAGTGAGCAGAAGGTATGTGTAAAAGACATTATCTTTGCAGTCCCTATCATATCTAGCACAATACCTTGCATATAATGGACTGTTTGGGAAAAAAATTATTACATTGACTGAGGTGGGAAGGGACAAAATTATAAAGGCAAGTCCTAACTTTGAAAATCTTCATATATTTCTCTCTTTTTAATTATGTAATAAATGCTTTATGAAATGTTTCAAATAATCAGTGAGCAATTTTAAGGCCAAAAGTTCAGGAACCACAAGAATTCAAGCAATGATAAAAATGTTAAGTAAGGGTATAACCCACCCATCAAGACCCTGTGCTCATTTCAGATTGAGAGCCTGCCATTGGAACATGGCATTGATCAACATTAACTATGGAGAGACTTGGAAGGATTATTGATGGCATCAGGAGTTTATGCAAAAACAAAGTGCTGGACAATATGTTTTTGAATCAATTTTAGTGATTCATGTAGGAAAAGAAATGATATCCTTGGTGTGAATTTTTAATGGAACTTTGCAGAGCATACAATGTACTCACACCTAATCTGTTGTGTTCTTCTTGGCAGATCCATTACAAGATTTTGGCTTTTCTGTTGACCAGTGTTCTAAACATTTAAAGTCAAATCTCAACATTAGATTTGGAATCATTCTGAGTAAGTAAAGAATATTGACATGAAATAAAACATCGCACAATCTCTTCCTGGCCCACACACCGCAATTACTTCCATTAACTACAGTAGCTGGCTAAGTGGCTGGCTAAGCTACTGTCCCCACCACTCTCTGGACAACCCTATTTCCTTCTTCATTTTTACTTCTCTCTCTGGGTAACATCTAGATACAGTGGAACTCCCACTGAATGCTGTGCTCTTGTACTGAAAAGACTTGAAGCATTCATTTGGATGATATCAGCACCCAGAATCCGTAAATCCAACAACAAAAAGAAGATAATACGTCAAGCCTAAATATTGATGTCTATGTGAGAGAGAGCTTTTGCTTTGTTATCTCAGCAACAAACAAGTCTACCACCAGCAGTATGGCTTATCATTTAATTTATTTCATTTCCCAAATAGCTGGTGCAAGTTCTTAAACCTTTGACAAAGGGAAAAATATGTAATACTTCTCCCTCCACCCCAATTAATGAGCTAGGATGTTGATTGTTTATTTTTATTTGGACATGACTTTACACTTAGTCATTATATTGCTATAGCTACTAGAGTATCTCCCTTCTAAAGCAGTTTTATCAAAACCAGAACAGAAGGACTTAATAAACTTAGCGTGTGGAATCATTCCAGAGAAATGGAGGGAACGTTGCTGGCGACCAAGAACTCTCGTGCATCTTCGTATTTCCAGAACCTTGCCCAATATCTGGATTCTATAGCAGCAGCTGAGTAATCAAAGAGGAATAAAAAGAGGAGTAGAGGGAACATAAAAGGAGGAGTGGAGAAAAAGGCAGAGCACCCTAAAGCTTCCTGTGTAATATGATACAATATCTACCTAGCAACTGCGGGGGTGGGGGGTGACCCCATCCAACCGCTCTCAGGAGAGGCACGTAATACTGCAAATACTGCAGCTGGAAAGTTGTAGAAGCCGGACCTGCAGCCATCTCCTTGAGGGGCCAGAGCATCTGGGCAGAGAAGCACAACAGTGTGCCTACCTTGCTCCAAACAGATCAAGTTCATAAAAGGGCATATTCATACCTAGGTCTCCGGCCATTATCCCCTGTAGCATTGCTTACGTGCTGTTTTACAAAAAAAAAAAAGGAATGAAGGAACGAAGGAACGAAGGAAGGAAGGGGGGAGGGAAGAGGGAGGGAAGGAAGGAACAAAGGAACGAAGGAACGAAGGAACGAAGGAACGAAGGAAGGAATAAAATTGTTCCCACAGGGCAGGCTTCTGGAAATAAAAGGCCTTTTGGCTCATGCTTTATAAATGTTGAATGCTTTGATACGAAACTAAACCCACTCTAATAGTAAAGCCGATCTTTTCTTTCCCTTTAGGAGAGGACATCAAAGAGCTGTTTCTTGACATAGCTCTCTTCACTAAAGGATCATCCATTTTGAATTACTCCTATCCCGTCTGTGAAGAGGATCTACCCAAGTTTTCTTTCTGCGGAAGAAGGAAAGGGGGTAAGCTGTCTGTCTTGCTGACTCTTGCTAGGGTCCAGAGAGGGATGAGCAATGGCTTCCAGTTGAGGCTGGAGCCCTGGGGGTTCCACCCCTCACCTTAGGACAAGCTTAACCTTGCTTATCAGCGTGTGTCATATAAAAATAACCATGAAGCTCATTTCACAGGACCTACCTTATATACTAAGTATAAATACCAAGTGAAACATGCATGTGAGACACTTTACAAATAGAAAAATGTTACTGTTCCTGGTGGCACCTTGCAAAAAAAAAAAAAAAAAAAAAGGGCTGGCATCATGAAGAACCAACAGCTTCCCCAAATCCACTGAGATGCGAAGTATCTCCAGGTTTCTCCTCAGCAATCTCTTTAGTGACAGGGTCTCCTCAATATGGCAATGGACTCTGAGAAAAAGAAAAAAAAAATGAAGCTTTCTAAATGTCACTGTTTTATTGTGGTCTTGCCCAGTTGAGTCGTTGACTAATGGGGGCATTAGGTAGCTAGACTCAAAGTACACAGCATAAAACCATGACATCATCTGTTCCTTTTTTCAATTCACTAGCTGCCTACCCCCGTGCTGTACATACCCCAAGGAACATAAGAACCTCATTCCAGCCAGTCCTCACCTCCCTCTGTGTCTTCTCCTCTCCCAGCATCTTCACCAAGGCCCTGAGATACCTTTGTTTATTTAACTAAAACATGGGTCTGATCTGTGACTATCCTTCCAGAAGTCACTCTCCTCCCCCTTCCCAGGGCATTCTTCCCCGTCCCAGGGGCCAAGGGGGAGTGCACCCCTAACCCCACACACCAGAAACATCCACTTATTTATTTCCTCATTCAAGGAAGCCAGTGTAATTACCCAATTGTGCTTTCTAAACAAAGGATATAGAAGAAATTGGGGTTCCCTTCACATAACTAATGGGTGCAGACAGAGAAAGTTTGTGCAGGAAAAGAAAACAGGAAATTTAAGAAAGCGCAGGCTCCCTGAAGCTGAGGCCTCAGCTCAGCCCTCCCTCCTCAACCTCTTCTTCGTTCCCCAAAGTGTGGGGTGCATAACCATATTGGCACAATCATTTATTCCCGTTTGTCATCCTCAGTAGATGATGAGCTTCTTCAGGTTGGGGTAGGAGCATCTTGGTCTTTATGCCCAGGACTTCAAATGTGCCTGCTACACGGAGAGTACTCAGTACTGAGCACTCAAGCACGCATGCAGATGGAAAGAACCCGCACCAGTAAGCATTCGTGCCGGGCACTGTTCTAAGAGCTTCACATCCAGTCAGTCATTTACTTTCTACCCCAGCCTTATGAGTTAGTACTATTAACACTCTAATGCCAAGTCACAGAGCTAGTGAGGGAGCCCTGGTTCAAACCCAGGCGAGCTGGCTCCGGGACCCACAATCTTATTGGCTAAGGAATGGATCAACCAAAGAAGAAACAAGAAACTGTGCCTTTTGGCCAGGAGTTTATTTTTTTTTAATTGATTTTTTTTTTTTTTGATGTAGTGTTCCATGATTCATTATTTGCATATAACACCCAGTGCTCCATGCAGAACGTGCCCTCTTTAATACCCATCACCAGGCTAACCCATCCTCCCACCCTCCTCCCCTCTAGAACCCTCAGTTTGTTTCTCAGAGTCCATCATCTCTCATGGTTTGTCTCCCCCTCCGATTTCCCCCCTTCATTCTTCCCTTCCTGCTATCTTCTTCTTTTTTTTTTAACATATAACGTATTATTTGTTTCAGAGGTACAGATCTGTGATTCAACAGTCTTGCACAATTCACAGCACTCACCATAGCACATACCCTCCCCAATGTCCATCACCCAGCCACCCCATCCATCCCACCCCCCACCACTCCAGCAACCCTCAGTTTGTTTCCTGAGAATTCCTCATATCAGTGAGGTTAGATGATACATGTCTTTCTCTGACTGACTTATTTCGCTCAGCATAATACCCTCCAGTTCCATCCACGTCGTTGCAAATGGCAAGATCTCATTCCTTTTGATGGCTGCATAATATTCCATGGTATACATATACCACATCTTCTTTATCCATTCATCTGTCGATGGACATCTTGGCTCTTTCCACAGTTTGGTTATTGTGGACATTGCTGCTATAAACATCGGGGTGCACATACCCCTTCGGATCCCTACATTTGTATCTTTGGGGTAAATACCCAGTAGTGCAATTGCTGGATCATATGGTAGCTTTATTTTCAACTTTTTGAAGAACCTCCATACTGTTTTCCAGAGTGGCTGCACCAGCTTGCATTCCCACCAACAGTGTAGGAGGGTTCCCCTTTCTCCGCATCCCCGCCAACATCTGTCATTTCCTGACTTGTTAATTTTAGCCATTCTGACTGGCCAGGAGTTTATTTAAAGTCATCGTTTAAGAACTCTTTTTGGCCAGTGATCTGACTTTGTTTCAAATAGGGACATTTTTCTTCCTAGCTAACATACCATAGACTGGTGAGTCAGTTTTTCTCTCTGAACTTACTAGAAATATTTTTGATTGATTGGGTACATTCATATCGTTCCTTGGCATGGTGAACTCTTCATGAGTTGGTCCCTAGTTAACCTCTTCTATAGCCAGTGTCTACAGTTTTATCACCTGTCTTTTGCTTATCTTTCCAATTTTTACCCAAAATAAGTGTTCTTGAACCCAAATGTGGAAACAAGTACACTTGGAAGCGCTACGAGCTTGGTAAGAAAGAACGAATACTGTGCCAACCTTCATTTGTACTTCCTTCTATTTCCTGAATCAAGTCTCCCTTGCTCCCTCCTGAATGATGGAAATGGGGTCCCACTTGATCTTCCTGCCTCCTTACTGCTGGCAGGGTAGTCTTCTCAAACACAGATCTGATGGGACTGGAGAAGCAGACTAGACTCAGCCAAATGAATCACTCCCTCTGGATGTTCCTGGAGCATCACGTTCCTACTTATCTCAGCTAGAATCACATCCTATTGTGTGTGTGTGTGAGTGTTTGCCTCCTTAAACTGTGAACTCCTTGAAGGCAGGAATATTCTTGCTCCCCTCTGTCACTGGAGACTTGGCAAAGAGAGCCTGGCACAGAATAAAGATGCAATAAATGTTGTTTTATTGAATTTTTATATGACAGATTGAATGCAATATACCAGCTCACCTTAAAAGTGACTATCTAATGATGCTTATACATGCCAGAAAGATAAAATCCTAGCAAACAGTGAATTATCTTGGTCCTCCGAGTTTAATAAAACCTGTTTTTTTCCCTATGAATAGTTTTAATAGAATTAATAAAACAGAAGAGATTTTGTTCCCCCAAACTAAGATGGCCAATTCAGTTCAGCAGCTCAGAAGGGTGGTGCTTTCCTTATCTGAATGCCGGGCAGCCCTATAGCTATTTATTTGCTTTATTGCTGCAGGGCTAAAACCTGCATAGGCAGCCTGAGAAGCCAGCACTCGGGGAATTGCCAGGAAATTTCATATCGTATAAAGCAATCACAAAACTGATATACAAATGATGCATGGACAAATAATTATGTAAATTATATAAGCCAGAAAAACTAACATCTTAAATTTAGAGGCTTCTTGGGTTATTACATTTTTCTTTAACCCGCCCACAAACCTATTGCAGGAATGATTCTATTGAAAGAAGTGATTAATTTCTAAGACCGGAGAGGGAAAAAGTGGAGAGCTGAAGCCAATTCAAACCCAAGCACAAGCTGCTGTTGACATATTAAGCAGGAAACAGAGTCCCTCTGGGGTTTGCAGGTCCTTAGCGGAGCAGTGAGAAAGCTTGGTGTCTACTGCAGGTGGCACACGAAGGTGTTTGATATCATTTGTTTGCTATCATTTCCAAGGCATCACTATGCATTCCTCTGCACCTTGCACCCTGCTGGTTGTTCTCCAAGCCAGATAAACTACAAAATGGGTCAGGCTTACTGAGACTGCATGGATAAAATGTTGTATCCTTTCCTTCTGCATCTTTCCCAGCTAGCTCTAAGGCAGGAGCTCATTGGATTGAAAGACCAAGCGATGTTCTTTTGGCATTAGCTATTATGGTGTGATTAGCAGTTTGAGGGCAATAGCCTATATGTCCAGTTATAGGGGATTGATTAAGCAGATCATTGTTCAGCCAAACACAGGTTAGATGTGCTGTGCTCTTAAATGATGTTGCAGGAAATTATTAAATTACTTGAAAATATACTCAAAAATTCTGTGAATGACAAAGAAGCTTGCATAAAAGAGTACTCACTATTAGATACTGTTTTTAGTAAAATGTGTTAAGTGCATGCACCGTCGAGCTCTGAAATAGTATACACTTAGGTGCTAATCGTGGTTATCTCTAAGTGGTGGAACTACAGATCTTTGTTCTCATCTTTTTGGAAATCTCTTTTGCTTTCATAATAAATTTACAAGGTTATTCTTTTCTTTTTTTAACTTATTTTTTATTATGTTATATCATCACCATACAGTACTTCATTAGTTTTTGATGTAGTGTTCCATGATTCATTGTTTGTGTGTAACACCCAGTGCTCATTGCAATACGCGCCGTTCTTAACACCCATCATCAGGCTAACCCACCCCCCCCACCCCCTCCTCTCAAAGAATAGATAGCATGAATTCTCTTATTCCTCTTCCTCTTTTCAAAAAGAATCATCACCTACTTAATATTCAACAATACTTGGAGTTAGAAAGTTCTGAGTCAACCTGTGGCATAGAATGCCAAGAGATCTTTCAATATCCATTCCATATTTTTTTCTGGGATACTCACATTCCCCTTTACCCAGCTGTGGGTTCATTGAGAAGGAACCAAAGCAGGTCACTGTTTTACTTTGTTCTCTGTTAATGTTCCCTTCCTGCCTTTCTTGCCTTTGGTGGCATTGGGTCATGTAGACTTATTTGCTTTACTTGATCTTGATGCTCTCAAATTGACATCAGTTTTTAAGACTACACTGGGATTTAATTGAATGTCCTAATGAACACACCTGATGACTACCCCTAAGGAGAGAGCAGTAATGTCAGTAGAAGCTCCATAGCTTTGGGCAGGTCCACAATGGCCAACTGTGCCCTTACTCCAGTGGATCTCAATCTTGGCTGTACATTAGTTAGACCCACACTGTTCTTTGTGGTGGCCACATGTGGCTATCCAGCCACAGAAATGTAGCCACTCTAAATTGAGATGGGCTATAAATGTAAAGTTCAGGCTTGACTTCGAAGACTCAATAGGAAAACAAAAGACGTGAAAGATCTCAATCATTGTTCTATTGGTTACATGTTGAAATTATAATATTTGAGACTTACTCTGTTAAATTAAATATATAAGTACTATACCATTTATTATTTATCAACAATAAAACATGATTGTTGACATATTATTAAAATTAATTTCACCTTCTTAAACATGGCTGCTAAAAGAATGTAAAATTATACATGCGGCTGTCATATTTTTATTGGGTTGTGCTCCATTGAAATTTCCCTTTACACTTTTGAAGATCCCAACACCCCACACCCCAGACCAGTTAAATCAGCATCTTGAGAGGTACGACCCAAACCAGGTGATTCCAACACTCTGCCAAGTTTGAGGAGTCCTACCTTAGCCCATTAGGTAGGGATGGTTCAATAACAACTAGTATTATTACAGCATTTAATAATATGTGCCAGGAACCTTCACAGGTATGTTATGTATATTAACTAATTTATTGCTTGCACCAACCTTCTGAAGGATAGAAACTATTGTTAGTATCCTCGCATCAACAGATGAAGAAACTGAGTTCCAAAGGGGTTAAGAAACTTACCCAAGGTCACAAAGCCAGCAAGTGGTAGAACTGAGTTTCTCTCCAGGAAGCTGAGCTCCAGGAACTTGCTCTAAACCTATCTGTTACATATTCTCTTTGAACATCAAGAAGATACTGCTGGAGAAGTATGACTCATTTCAGCCCTCCACTAGAATTGGAAACAAGGATTTAAAAGGCACAACAAAATTATAGGAATCAAATAATCATTTTGGGCATAACCAGCCATTATATAAGGTAGTGGTTCCCAAAGTGTGTTCCCTAGACCAGCAACATCAGCATCATCTACGGAATTATCAGAAATGCATATTTTTGGTCACCACCCAGACTTATTAAATTAGAAACTCTAGGGTCGGAGCTTAGCACTCTGTCTTTTAACAAGCCCTTTGGGTCACAGATCAGCAAACTTTTTCTGTAAAGGGTAAGGTAGTAAATATTTTAAGCTTTGCAGGCCATATATTCATATGGTCTCTGCACACAAAAGTAGCTACAAACAATATAGAAATGAATGGACATGGCTGTGTGCCAATAAAACTTTATTTGCGGACACTGAAATGTAAATTTCATGTAATTTTTCTGTGTTGTTAAATATTATTCTTCTTTTGATTTTTTTGATCCATTTAAAAATGTAAAAACCATTCTTAGCTCACGGCCTCAGAAAAAGAAACGTTAGGGGTATTTGGACCACAGACCATAGGCTCATGCTAAGGCTTGAGAACAACAGCTATGAGGAAAATGAGAATTCAGGGCTCTTAGCCAGAATTACTGAGCACAGGTACTATCTGGCTTTCACTACGGTGAGCACGCACCTAAGGTTCAAGATAAATTCAGATTAGGTTACTCTGGAAAATGTTAACAACTTTGCTTTAAACTATGTTTTGCCAGTGCCAACAAGTCAGATTTGGGACAAAGAAAGGGGACTTAATGTAAAGACTGATGTGAGAGCTGATGGTAGGGGAAAAAAGAGCCCTGTTTGAAAATGCCAGAAATGGATGGTCTCCTCCCCTCCCACAGCTGCCATTTACGGGCTGGGGACAGAAGGCCCTTCTTTCTGGAGGATCATTTGACCTGTCTCATTCTCAGTTGCTTCATCTATAAACGGGAGTGGCCATAATTCTTTTTCGGGTAATAGTGAATACTAAAAAAGAAAACATGCGTCACATGCCTGGAACGTTAGAAAGCCATACACATAGCAATGATATGTCTCTCTGCCTCCTCCCCCACCTGAGGGACCTTGAGGCAGGGGGCGGAGCAGCTTGAGGGACCCGCAGCTGCTGTACGTACCCAGGCTAGGGTCTCCCACAGAAACAAGCCTAGTGAGGATTTTGACTCAAACCAGCTCACCCGAAGCTGGGGGCAGCCAAACTGACACTCTGCCACCCACTCAGGATCCCAGGATTTCATGAGGAGTAAATGAGGAAGTCTCTTCTTGTGTCTTTCTGTTCTATTTTGTTTTCTTATCTTGGTCTTAGGCCAGCCTCTAACATTCTCATTCTATGCTCCTGGCTTGACTTCCTTCCAGAATGAGTGGAAGTGGAAATGTCCACTTCCTTCCTGGAAATGTGACATCTCTCCACAGAGGTGTGGTTTGTCCCCGTGGCCCCAACAAGACTACCCCACCATCATCTGACATAGAAACTTCTTCCAAAATTTGGATTTGTTGACACTAGCTTCCACCACAAACGAGACCCCATAGCTCCGGCTTGGAAATCTGTTGAGTTCACTGAAGTCCCTTTCATTCCCTTCTGATTTATCATGAGGCCAACATACTTTGATATCCATTCTCGACAAATTGGGGTTCACTTTGTTCAGCAACTGTCCTAGAATATCCTGTCTCAGGAAGATGAGGATGAAATTAAAAATACAGCATAAAACTGATTGTAGGACTTAGTGTTGAACATGAAACCGTAGTGTCAATCTGGAAAGTAGGAAGAAGCCCCTGCCGGACACACTCCACCCCAATGGAAAGTGGGGTGGGGGCACTCAAAGGAACAGAGTGGCTCATGTTTTGGCTGTCCAGAATATGGAGTGTAGGGCTATGTAGAAACAAGATTCTCAACTGTAATGAACCTGGAGGTTTGGGCAAAAACCTAGATTAAGACCCTAAAGTAAATAGAATGAACACAGGAATTTCACTCTTGATGGCAAAGACACATCAGCCGTCAGACTTGATTCTGGCCAAACCTCTATGAGTTCAACCCAGGCAAAGAGCCCTGTTTTCACAGCACTAGGTAACAATTGGCTTTCAAAAATGATTTGTTTATTGCTTCATGGATTAACATGTGGATATTAGTTGCACCCAACCTCTTGCCAAAACCAACTGAAATTAAAATAAAGCCTTGAAAGAGTTAAATAAGTACATCTGTGTGTGTGTGCATGTGTGCATTTGTGTGCGCGTGTGCGTGTGTGCATGTGTGCGTGTGTGTGCGTGCAAGCGTGTGTACACTAGGTATATATGATTTTAAAGTAGGACACCCATGGGTCAAGGGCTTCTCCCTGAGACCTTGGCAGCCATGACTGACATGGCTGAAGCACAATGAAAAGCTGGGACGACTTGATGTCATATCAAGAATATTAGAATCCCAGGGATGATGTCATGTCAGAATCCCAGGAAGGTGCAGAAATCAACAGTCTTCACAAGAACTGCTAGTGCACGGTGCACCTGTCTCACTCTGGGTAGGCTCACCACCTTGCAGAAGCAGCAAAATCTGTTAGGAGATACATCCAGTGGATACTGATACACTTCATGGCAATATGTGAGCTACAGAAACAAATTAGCTGCCGACTTAATTTTAACTGCATCTGGAAAGCTTGTAATTAAAATAAATATTACAGTGACACCTTTTACAAGCTGGAGAACCCTTTAGTCAAGGAAATAATTGCTCCCTGGTTTATCTTTTATGTAAATCTGAACGTTCCTACTTTAAGTGTTTGTCCAGAGTGGGGAATGCATTGTAATTAGATGAATTTCAATATACAGCAGAGTAGGTCCCCTGAGAACTGTATATAAAGTCTGACATGATATTTCCCACAAGGCAGATATTATCTCTGACAGCAGCTAAGGGATTCTGCTATAATATGCATTGATTTTACATATACAAATAAGACAAAGGCAGAAGCATAGGGGATGCTCATGTTGGCTACCTGTCCTCCCTCCCCTTTGTTAGCTCAGGTGTCTGTCATCTGTCCTGGTTGATGCTGAACGAGTGCACCTGGCCATCCTCTGAACATCATTTATATTAATTGCAGAAACGTCTCAACCTCACTGCCTATAATGATTCTGAATTCGGTCTGAACCGTTCTATCTAGATGAGCAGTTCAGATCTCATCAGCTAGATTTCTATTGCCCTAGCTCTCTCTGTTTCTATATGCTTTTTTTTCATGGGTCTGTGAAATGGAGGAAATTTGGAAATTGGCTAGATTTGGAAGAATTCCCACAGATGCTTTCTGCAAAATGCCTGTGCCTTGCACTGCTGTAGTAGAAGACAGGGCAAAAACACCTTCCAGGCCAGTGCCGCCTTGAAGAGTTTCCACCATTAATCTACACCGACGGTCCTGACAATCTCTATAAAGCATGCCCACAGCAAGGCACCCCCACCGTGAGCCTCACTTTTCAACTGTTTCACATTCACTGCACACACACTAACGAATGCAAGCCCCAGGAATACGGTCATTGATTTCTGCTCTAAGAGAAGGAGAACCAGCGGCTTTATCTGAGGACTCAATTTTAAAATATGCCTTCTCTGGATTGTCCCTGTCTCTGTCCCACCTGTTTGCTTACCTTTGATTTCTGGGCCATTTTAGGCCACCTCCTTCTGCAAGCTCCTTTGCTTCAGGCTTCCTGCTCTGCTGTCCCTGTAACTTCCTTCTCGATCTCTCCTGATCCCAGCTTCTGGTCCTCTTTCCCCGGATGACAAAGGAGCTTAGATGGGAACTCGTGTGTCTTGGTTCCAACTTCCCTTGGATGAATCAACAGACCCATGGAGGGGGGTGATGGTCCTCAGCCACCTGGGAAATTGCAGTTTCTCCTGCCATTACCAACCCCACTGTCATTGTGTTGCTGTAGGAGCACGCTACCAACCCCAGTATTATTCTCCAAGAATTTTCTGGGGCCTGCCTCATCACACTGCAGGGCTGCCTGGGAAAGCAGGAGGCTTGGCCCAGCCCAGTGGTTCTCAAACTGGCACATACATCATATCATCTGGAGGACTTGTCAACCACAGATTGTTGGACCCACCCCCAATCTTCAATTCAGTACATCTAGAGAGGCTTAAAATTTACATTTCTTACAAGTCCCCAGGTGAGGTTGATGACACTGGTCCAGGGACCACACTTTGAGAACCACTAGCCTAGTTAGGGATAAGCAAAGGGCTGGAAGCTAAACCAGCCCAGAGTTGGACCATCACTGCCACCTGTTTATGTGACTTCAAGCGAATTACTCAATCTCTCTGAAAAGCATCACTTTCTTCATGTGTACAATAAGGAAATTACGAGTGACCGCATGGGAGCGTTAGAAGGATAAGATGGGGTAATACATGCAAAGCCCTTAGAACAAAGTCTGGCACAGAGTAAGCACTCAATGCATGATAAATGGAAGCTACTTCATGCAGCTGATTAAGGATTTCTCAAGCAAGGGCTCTGGGCCCCTGAAGTCATCCATCTCAGAGCGGAAGTCTGCATTTTAACAAGGGCTTCAGGGCCAGCAGAGCTTTCAAGGCTCGGAAGTTGAAGACCTTTCTCCTCAGAGGTAGCAGGAACATGACTCCAGTCCAAGCTGTGTACCCTCTGGTGGCCGACACAGCAGAGTCTCCGTGGACTCCTTGTGCCTCTGCGGACAGACCGCCGTTTGCGTTTCTCCTGGCATTGGACATTTGAAGCATCATCGCCTCAGCCTTCAGCCCTTCTTCTCTTCATGTTTTATTCTTTGTCTGCATCCTTCAAGCAGCTGTGGATGTGCTGGGTAGCCACCACTGCTGCAAACTGATGGAGAGAGTCAACAGAAACAGTGGTTCGTGATGCACTAGCAGAAAACTCTCACTCTTAAACCGCAAAAAATAGAAGTACGAACATTGATCACCCTGGAGAGGGTACCAGCAACAACCAAGCAAAAGAGGACTTTTTCTTGCTACAAAAAAAAAAAAAAAAAAAAGGAACAATATTGCCTATTAAGGAATCCTACACCCTGAGAAATTTCTCTCTATCTATAAACAAATTCAAGCCCATCTGTAAGAGCCAATAATGTGTTTGAACTGTCCTTTGCCATCAGTCACAGTTTCAGTTTAGTCGAACCCAGCATATTTAAACTAATGATGACCTAGGACCAAAGCATTTTTAATTTTCTTTTTTTTTTTTATTATTTATTTGACAGAGAGAGAGATAGCGAGAGCAGGAACACAAGCAGGGGGAGTGGGAGAGGGAGAAGCAGGCCTCCCGCCGAGCAGGGAGCCCGATGCGGGACTCGATCCCAGGACCCTGGGATCATGACCTGAGCCGAAGGCAGACGCTTAATGACTGAGCCACCCAGGCGCCCCAGCATTTTTAATTTTCTAAGACAATACAAGCTCCTTTATGAATTCCCAGCCTGTTGTAGATTTTCAAAAATCTGGCTCAAGAACTCCCACACTTTAATGTAATAATCATTTACGAAGCCAATTAAGAAGGCCAACTCCCAGCTCCCTGGACCACTCCAAAACTCTGATCCCATGGGCTGCTGGTATTTGCATTTTAACAAACATCCTGAGAGCTCCAATGTGCATGGACCCTGGAGAACCCCAATTTGAGAAAGGCCACCCTCTGCAATGTCTATTTCATTATTTCCCACCACACTGCTCTTTCCTGCGTCTGCCCCAGGTTTCTGGAGATCAATTCAATTTCTCCTCTTTCTCCCCAGTACTGTCTTCTTCATATCCATTTCTGGAAATCCAATCAGCCCACCAATTCACGAGTTATATTTTGAGAGTTACATTAAGTATTTATCCACTGAAATTCAGAAATAAGTTGGTAGGGGAAAAAATTTAAATTCTCTTTCCCTTCTCACTGCCAGAAGTTATGTATCTCTTGGAGGGAAACTGAGCAGCAAAGACCAAAAGGTCTTGTAGGAGGAATAAACTAGGAAACAAATCATGTCACCTTCTGGGCCCCAAATCCTCACCAATGACTTAATAATTGGCAATGTCTGGGGAGTACGGTACCTGGGTGGCTCAGTCAGTTAAGCATCCAACTCTTGATTTCGGCTCAGGTCATAATCTCAGCATTGTGGGATTGAGCCCCACATCGGGCTCGGTGCTCAATGAGGAGTTTGCTTGGGATTCTCTCTCTCCCTCTGCCTCTGCCCCTCCCACAATGTGCACTCACTTTCTCTCTCTAACCTAAATAAATAAATAAATCTTCTTAAAAAATAAATAATTGGCACCATTTGGTACAGTAGCCACTAGCCACATGTGGCTATTGGGCACCAGAAATGTGGCCAGTCCAGAGCGAGACGTGTTTTAAGTGTAGAATACACATTAAATTTTGAAGATTTTGTGCAAAAAAAAGTATGAAAAAAAGACTTCCAAATAAATCGTTAATATCTTTATATTGGTTACATATTGAAATTATAATATTTTAAGATGGGGGTTAAAATATATTTATATTCTTAAATTAATTTCACTTTCTTCTTTTTTGTAAAATGTGGCTACTAGAAAATTTTAAATTATGTATGTGGCTCACATTATATTTCTATTAGACAGCGCTGGCCTAAAACTATCCAATATGATAGCCACTAGTCACATGTGGCTATTTAAATTATTTACATTTGAATTAAATTAAAAATTCAGGTCATCAGTCACACTAGCTGTGTTTAGCTAGAGGCTATCATATTTTGATGATGCAGATATGGAACATTTCCATCTTTGCAGAACATCATTAGACATCACTGACCTAGTAGTTTCTATATTGCTCTAATTTTTTTTAACAGTCTATCCTGAATGCAAGTGTGTGAATGTATATTGGAAATTTCACTCTCCAGCCCAAGCTGTAATCCCAAGTACCTTCTCTTTTGCCGAAATCTTGGGTTATGCTGATGTCATGGTTCTGAAGGGCCCTTTGTTGGGGACCCAAATTCAAACAAGCCATCACTCTTGGCCCCTTCTCAGGTCGATCACGTGGAGCCTCCTCTCTTAATCCAAGACTGCTGTGTTAGTTTCCTACTGCTGTTTTAACAAATGACCAAAAATTTAGTAATTTGTAACACAAATTTATTCTCTTGTAGTTTGGGATGTCAGAAGTCTAAAATCAAAGTGTCAGTAGGGCTATGTTCCTTCCGGAGGCTTCAGGGGAGAATCCATTTCCTTGCCTTTTTTCAGCTTCTAGAAGAATTCCTTGGCTTGTAACCACCTTGTGATCTCACCGAACTCACCCAGATAATCCAGGTTAATCTCCCCATCTCAAAATCCTTAGCATAATTCTATCCACAAAGTCCCTTTTGCCTCGAAGGTAACATACTCACAGGCTCTGGGCATGAGGACATGGACATCTTGAAGGGTGGGCATTAGTAGCCTGCACAACTCCTGAATGGAAAACCAACCCACCTTGTCTGACCTCTGTGTACCCCATAAAAAGACCAACTAATTGTGCATAATCCAAGGAAAACCCAAACTCTATGTTTTCAATGAAAATGCCCTCACAGAAGTCAAACTGCTTGGAGAACTTCACAGATGATGCAGTCACTCATTTACCTGAAGAGAGATACAAGTTTTTCTGTTAAGGGATCATATCATTGCTCAGAAAAGGTTTACCTTGTTGGGCTATTACTGTCACCCTGTCTGAGACCCCATAAAGTTCCCACCTGCCATAGACCCTACTCACAAGAGAAGCTATTTAGCTAGAAGTCAATTCTATGACCCATGCGTTGGAATCATTCCAGCAGAGAAAGAGGGTGAGATAGCAATGAGGCCTTCATAAGACTTTATTACTAAGAGAAAGCCAATATGTGATTAGGAAAAAAAAGAATAGGGATGGCAAGTGTGTCTCTGAATCACCAGAGAGGTGTAAGTAGTGGGGCCATGAACAAGGAAGCCCTGGGAAGGTTCTGACTTCATAGTTTTATAAATGATCCATTGCAAGGACACAGTGAATGCTTTCAAGTTGTAAATAACATTAAGTTTCTCTAGTAGTAAAAGGCCAAAACAAAGATCTCATAAGTCCATTTGAATGAACAGTGAAAGATATCGAAGTAGTACAGACAAAGCTAAGATGTAGTAATCCAAACTCTAATCCGATACTTATGAGCTCCAAAGTACAGTTGTAATTTTGAAAAGGACCACAGCTAGGATGCCCAGAACTGACCAAAGGGGCCAAACAACATACTGGACATCTCAAGATAGGTTTAGAAACAAAATTGAATGTGTTCTAATGACTGAGCTCCCAGTAGCAACAGGAAAAATTCTCCCAATAAAAGGGTCATCTGATATGCCCAGGAATCCCAAAGCTTCAAATCAGTTTATAGACTACACCTCATTTATTACAGGTTACACCGCACTGGCCCGCAGTGGCCCACTGCTCAGGGACAGTAAGAGTCCATGAACTGAATGAAGAACCTAGAAACCGAGAGGCCAGCCAGGCACCTCTCCCCCTCCTTCTCTGCTCCCTCTTTCCCAAGCTTGCCAGCTCCCTCACAGCCACCCACCCACCCAGTGTGGTCTTCAACAACTTGTCCCTCTCTCTCAACTCCTGTCTTTTCCAAAATGTGAGGCTCTGAGCCTTCTCAAGGACAATCCAGGACATTCATTCTTCTTCCCGCTCTTTGGTGCAGAAGTCAGAGAGTAGCTTCGAGGGTGCTCAGATTTAGCTTCTAGGCTGGGTGGCTCCATCATCACAGTCAGGCCCAAATATATCGGCAGCCAGCTTTCCAAGACCATCCCTAGCTCATATGGGGCCTTGGTACAAATTAGGAAAAAGTTCACCTTCTGCCAGGAAGTGTTGGTAGTTTGGGATTCCCCCGCAAAGCCAGAGACAAGGACTTGGGGGTGGGGAGTTATTAGGAAGCAATGGCAGAAAGCAGGCATGAGCGAGGAGCTCCAGGGACTCAGGGCAGGAGGAAAAGCCAGGAAGGGATAAATGGGCAACTGATTACCAGGATGGGAACTAGGGCTCTGCCCCACTGGGATCCTTGGGGAACCACAGTGTGCATGTCAGAATTGTCCCTCTGAAGGTTGTGGAATGTATCCCCAGATTCCAGTCTTCCTGGGTTGAGGGCTTGCAGAGGATAACGTCCCTGCGGTTGTCCTATGCGGGCCACTGTACAGCGGGAAAATATGGAGAGGTGGCAGGCTCTTGACCTGGGACAATATCCGAGGCACCATGATGATACCAAGGCTTCCCTGATCTCAAAACTGGCTAGGGGATGTGGCCAGGACAGCAGAAGGATCTGCGGGTGGGACCCAGCCCAGCCCCAGGCTGCAGAGCCTGGCCCCTTGGGCAGGAGCTGGATTTGTGCCCCCACCCACCCCCTCGGCCCGCAGCCTGGGCAACTGCACGCAGACACTCAGATCACTTCTGAGGTGGCACAGGCGTGCTTCCCACACTGCAGTCCGGTGGCCGGCCCTCAGGAGAGCCATAACGAAGTCCCAGGCTCTGGAGAATAAAAGGCGAAATGGCCCAGGGGATAGAGAGCTGACAAAGGCGGACACACCAAAAAATAATAATAATAATAATAAATAATAAGTAATAAAGATTGGCCTGGACCAAGCCTGGAGCCACCTGCCCACACCGCCTGGAATCCGTCCTTTGACACCCAGAAGAAACCTTAAGGCTTTCAGGCCCACAGGGAGTCTGTCTACAGCCAAATTCACCCCGGAGGCAGGGGACACTCCTCAGACTCCCCACGCAGGCAAGCTCATTATGAATTTAAACGAGCGCCCTAAGCAGCAACTAGCTCAGCGCCCTGTGGGGCCAGGAAGCATTTTCTACACCCTGCAGGGTCAGAGACTGAAAAAAAGCAGAGCTAAAATCAGGGAGGAGATGAGGAGCCGTGCCCAGGCCTTAGCCATCTGCCAGACTTGGGTGTCTTAAAGGAAATGCCCGGAGGCAGGGAGAGGAGTGAAGATTATATTTAGAGCTCACTAAGATGAAGTAATGTGCTCGCTCCCTCTCACTCCAGAGACGAGGCTCTTGGTCTGCTTGGAACACTCTCCCTACTCCATCTTCACTGTGGGACCACTGCCCACAGGAGCCCTTGTCAGGGGGCCTCCCCAGCTCCCGAGGCGCCCCCACTCCCTGGAAGGCAGGCCGAACCCTGTGTCCTCCTAGTTCAGCACAGCTTCCCCAAAGATCCCCCTCAACTGGGCCTGGCAGGTAGGAAAAAGACTCAAAGCTCGAGTAAATAAATAAATGATGATTTTTAAAATCTTTGTTCTGAATATACTAATTGGCCTATTTATGATAAATTGTAACTCTTAAGTATTTTTACACTGTCAAGCACCCTCAGGGTGCTTAAATATTGATGGCATTTTTGTAATAAATTTGGAAGACTGGAGGCAATTGCAGTAAGATACTAGGAAGGGCTAGGAAATGGGGAGAATGCCTGGGACAGAACCCACGCATTCGGGGAGCGCTTCCAGGCGGGCATCCGTGCTGCTCCCGGAGGATAAAAGGCTGTAGAGCAGAAGGCAGCCCAGAGCCTCACGTCCATCGAATCCAAAACCCTTTGGGACCTTTTATTCCCACAATTTAAAAATCAATTCCCTTTCTGAAAAAGACACTATGTGCCAACCACACGAAGATCTGGGTCAGAAACAAAGCCGCTTCGCAGAAGTGACTTCATGTGTTCAGAACCGGGGAGGTGGATTTCTTTAATCCACAGCACACCAAAAACTGATAAAGATTTCAAATGGAGGAAAGGAAGGAGTGGGTACAGATATACTGGGGCTCTTTTTATAGTTCCTGGAGTGTGAGAATGTTAATTAAAGGAATCTCAGAATTGGGGAGGATCTAAGAATGGAAGGGGCGAGAATTTAATTTTAGGTGTTGTTTCATTAGGTTAAAAAAAAAAAAAAAAAAAAGACAGTTCCATGAGCTACCTGCAGCCATTCTCAGGAACTTCACAGACCCCCCAAAAAGCTCCAAATGAAACTGTAAAGTGTGAGAGACAGATTTAATGAAAACCTCTCAGCCCAGTAAAGAACCTCTTCATTTGAAAGACAAATTCGTAAATCTTGGAGCATAAAATCAGCATAATAGAATGTTAGATATCATTCTAATGTGATTCTTCAAAGAGCTGTCCGCATCCATTTTTTAAACAAAAGGCACCAACGGGATTCACTAGCTGTTGCCTCTGCCAAAAGGTTCCAAAACCTAGGCCTGATGCGTTCCTTGACATCCAAGTGAGTCTTCAGGGTGTTACCCTTCTTTCCATCCAGTAGATAATAATACAACTAATAACTACCGACCCTGGCCTTACTGAGGACCCCACTTTTCTCAGCAAGTTTACATACAATTCTCTGGTCCCCCCAATGCCCTGCAGGAAAGACATTTCCATTTCCATCTTGCAAGTGCAGAAATTGATTTGTGGGATGGACACTGAGCTGGCAAATAGGAGAGCTGGGTCCTAAAGTCAGTTCTGTCTACTTCCAAGGTCAAGCGCTTTGCACTACGCCACCTTAGAACAATCAGTAGATGCATAAAGCAGGGGTAAAATGTGTCCAAGGGAACCCACCCAGACCAGACATGCACAGGCACACTCACTCCCCATTCTTGGGCTCCGCTCCTGCGTCCTGCGTCCCATAGTTTGATGGCCTGCGTGAGTGATCTTGACTGGTTCATGCCCATAGCATTCACAGTCCATGAGCTGTGAGCGGCAGAAATCCATTCCTGCCAACAAAAGCAAAGGGATTTTCTGAAAGGCTATCTAGGAGTCAAAGAAGCAGTGCAAAGGCTACACCACTAGGCAGAAAGCAAACAACCCTAGATACTGGTGAGTTGAAATAAAACAAACCATCTCTTGCCAGGATAGATTGGCCCTGCGTCTCTTCTTTGTCTTCCTGCTCAGATTGTTCTGGCTTTGGTCAGAGACTATCCACTGGCGAAGAGAGAATTTCCTAAAAAGGAATGGTGTACTGGTAGCTGGGCCCCTGCCTTGCACAACTCCAGGGGGCACCACTCCCGTAGATTATAACGTGAGTGGTATGCCCTCGGGTTGTACAGCATGCCAGCCCGACAACTGAATCCCAGGCAGCCCCCTCTGAACTCCCTGCACTTGTTAGAATCACCGCCCACATACACCGCTCACTTCTGGCACAGTTAACTTTCTGTACAGCTCGTCATTGTATCTTTCCCAGTTGCACAGGAAGATCCTTAAGGATAAGATCCAGAACTTCAACATCTCTATTTCTAAAACCACATCAAGCAGAGAAGTAGCTTCCGATTAAACTCTTGCTTATAGCCACAACCAAATATGTATTTCCTTTAAAAACATAAATGGATCAGTTCATTTAGTGCAGTGAAATAGGAATGTTGTCCCTCTGGTACCCACCATGTTTGCACATTATCCTCGCCAGGTACAAGAAATTGACCATGGCAAGGAAGGCTAGATAAGTTGGGGGCATGAGCATTTAACAGAAGCCAAAGGCTATGCTAAGAATGGGTGTTCTGGTAGAAGGTCAGGTTCAGATTGCCTGGAGAGGCCTTTTTCAAAAAGGATTACCCTCACTCCCCTAATATTATTCCGTGTAGGCAGCTGCTCACGCACCAGCCACTGCCCCTGGCCCCAAAGCCCCTTTTCAAGGAGAGAGTTTGGTCGGTCTCCAAGTATTTCCTGAGCAGTGGTTAGGCACCAGGGGCTATGTGAGGCAGGAAGTCACTGTGCTATTAAGAGAGCTCAATACCTGATGCCATCAATAAACCAATAACCATTTATTCAACTCCACCATCCTCCACCATCCCTCCACCCTCGTCACCAGATTGGCTGCTCTGATGGCTCATTCCCTAACCCAGTCTCTTGTGTCAGCATAGCCCAGGCCCAGAGCTTTCCAGCAGGGAGAGGGTCACAATAGCAGGAGCAAGAATGAAGTGGGCTGGCAAACCCACGTCGTCCTGGCTCTAGATCTGCTCATTCAACAACCTCTCTAACAACCCTATATTGCACCCTGCTGTGTGTTCGACTTTGCAATGTACCGGGAGCTATGCAAACAAGAAGGCACAGGCTACTGAAGGAAGCAGCCTGTAAACAGGTGATTACAATTCTGGGTGGCCAGTGATTCAAATGGTTCACATAATATTCTCATCTACCGTTGTATCTAGCACCTGGCATAGCGCCTGGCCTGCATTGGGTGGATGCCCCGTAGTGCAGACTGATGAGTGAATGTATTAATGACAAACATTGACTGCTCGCCATGGGCCAGGTGCTGTGCAAAGAGTTTTACTTGCATTAACTCATGTGATGCTCATGACAACTCTGTGAGGTGAATATTATTATAACCCCCGCCTCATTTCCTGATGAGGAAACTGAGGCACAGTAAGATTAGGTGACTTGCCCAACTAATAAGAAGAGGAGCCAAAATTCAAGCTCAGCACAGACAATCTGACCCCAGAGTCTGTGCTCTTAGGCACTGTGCTTACGTGTTAAGTGCATGGGGTTGGAGAGTCCCACAGATGGCAGTCACCATACAAGGAGCTGGGCATGGTTTCAATATTCAGTATTGACATGAATGGCCCACCCACTACCATAACGTCCCAGCAGCTTGACCTCCACGAACATTTTCCATCATTCCACCTCAACCACTGACTCCCACATCAACTCTGTGTGTTGTCATCCCCAGTAAATGCACCACTTCTGAAATCTCAGTGCCAAGCCTTCTGCTCCCTGGCTTCACCATGTCCTTCCAGCACATGCATTCTAGGACCTTGATGGCAATGATGGAAACCCCATTCAACTGACTCTACCACTGTTTCTACTAGCAACCCACCCTGCCTTCATTTACTTCCTTACCCTTCTTAGAGTCCATGATCTATTATTAGAAGTCTATTCCCAATAGCCTGCACTTTTTCTCCTTATCATTCTTGCCCAGTAAAACTACCCAACCATCTACCCTCTCCCATTCTTATATCAGAGCTACTGAACATTGCCTCATTCCCCTCCCCAGGGCTTAGCTCAAATATCATCTCCTTAGAGATGCCTTCCCTGGCCAGCCATCCAACAAAACATGGTGTCTCCTAGTTTGTTATTTTAGCAAATTATTTATTGAGTGCTTTCCAGACATTGTTATTAGCGCTTTACATTGATTAATTATTTGAATCCTCAAAGCTCGAGGAAGTGGAATTCATACAACCATGAATTATTGTCATTATTATACCCATTCTAAAAAAGGAAACTGAGCCCAAAGGGGTAATGACTATCCAAAATCAAACAGATATCATAGGCAGTCTCAGGATTGAACCCCACACAGCCCAACTCCAGCCTGGTCTCTTAACCATCACACCATCTGCCTCTCACACAGCCAGCATGTCTTCTTCTAGCACTTTCTACAATCCAGGTTTAGTGATTTACATGCTGTCAGTGTCCTCCGTAGAATATGAGCAACTGTGTGGACAGAGACCTTCTTTTCCATCACTGGATCCCTAGTGCACGGCGAGCACAGATAATATGAGCAAATCATTTTTGTTTAATATGATTGAGTAACATTATGTCTGTTTTGTATATGTTTCAGAGCAGATTTATTATGCCGGCCCCATCAATAATCCTGGATTTGAAATTCCCCAGGTAAGATCTTGGTTTTCTGTTTCGCTCTGTTAGTTAATTATTGTATTGAGCAGTTTCTTAGAGGAGGAGGAGGGAATTAAGTTTAAACATATTCCATTGGCCATCACTAAGAAAACCCTTCTACAAAAAAGCTGTTACCTCATGGTGGGCACTTACAAATGCTTAAACACTGATTTTGCCATTTTGGTATTTAACATTTTATGTTCCGATTGACCCTCTGGGATCCTCTGGGCAGACAGCTCCCGCGGAGAGGGATGCCCGCGTCCCATCCTGCAGGATTGCCTGTGTCCTCGGGGACTGCATGGGCTAAAGTTGCTGGGGTGTGGGCTGTCAGTGAGGCTGGCTGTTCGGAGGAAAAAAAACACACATACAACCATGAGGGCTTATAAGCTCCCAGGTTCCGGGCTTGCACTATTACTCATGGCTGCCACCAGGTGAATAAAATGCCCCCACCTGAGCATTCACTGGCAATACTCACAGCTAAGAGTCAAGTTTTCCACTAACTCCTTTTTATGCAAAATAATGTGACCTTATTAAATGGCTGAATTCAAGCATCTCTGACATAAGCAATACATTTTCAATATGCTACTCTTGAGACAATCTTATGTGACATCATAAAAGGAATCACAAAGATGTAATAACTATGTTTTTTGTTTCAACCTCATCCTCTCAGTTTTCAAAAAAACCTGTGTATGACTCTGGGGAAGGGTCTCCTTCTGCATAACGAATTTGTTTAACTTTGTTTCATTTCTCGTGTGTGTTTCCGTTCTGTCCCAGGCTTTGGGTTCTGAAGGTGCAAGCCCTCATGTCTCAAGAACATTCTCTAGTGTTGCCTTTGCAGATGGGAAGTTTCCAGCTTCACCTTCCCCCTCCAGGGTTCTCCAGAGTCTTCTCTGCAGACCTTTCAGTAAAATATTAGAGTCTTGCAAACTCCCTTCACTTCTAGAATGTGGGACCAAAATTCTCCCAGCTAGTTTTTTCTTGAAATCTTTGCCATTTGAGCTCTTTTTCCTTCTCTATTTTCCTTCTGAATCCCTCCATCCCCCCTCCCACTGGAGATTGACTTAAAATTTGCAAACAATTGATTTTCATCTTGCATTATTGGCTTTTTTTTTTTTTTAAGACAGTGTTCTTTAGGAATTGCTGTGAAATAGAAAGGAAAAGAACTTCTTAAAGGCACAGAATCCCTTTGAAAGGAAAATCTGGCAGAGATGTAAAAAAAAGCTTTATTGCATTCCGCTAGGATGCCTGGGTGAGTGCAGGACCCGTGTTCTTCAACCAGTGACAGTGCTCAGCCATGTTGTCCAACATGAGGACCAAGCCAGGCTCCGGGGTCCCTGCCATGGGCATGGTTGTTTAGGCATCCATTGGTCCTCTTCCCCTTCTGAGGTTTGGGCCTAAGAAGCAGAAACCTGGCCAGCCCTGACTGCATCCAGCCTGCTGACACCTGGCCAAAATTGACAGGGGGCATGACCCAAGTGGGACACATGCAACCTGTCACCTACGCAACAGAGACAGCTGCCCGCCTTAATCTCAACATGGGCTCCCACGCTGGTTGAGGGCCAGCTGCGGCCAGCCCGGCTTCCTTGGCTGACAGCCAGCCAGCAAGGCGCAGAGACTTTGCTTCCTAATATGGGACAGAGACAGTGTGAGCCTTCTGGTTTTAAAAGACCTGCCCTGGATCCCCTCCTCCCACCAAATCCCCCAGAGATGGGCTCTGTGCTAATTCCATCCCTGCTTGGCTGGAAGCTTTTCCACTCAGCACTCAATCTTCAGTGTCTTGGTGTTACTTTCTTTTTAACACAGCCAGTCCCTTGGCCCTGACTGAAGTCCTGCCCAGAGCCCTGCAAATCCATGACTTGTTTTCTGAATTAGAGTTTAGAGATCCTTTGGGCTTCCAAAATGTGTGGAGCCTAATCTTCGTAAGTGCCAAGGATACGACTGTAAATTCCTGACCCACAAATTCAGGGCTCTCCTCAACAGCAGAGAGGCTGCCGCTCTCTGACCCTTGTCCCTACTCTGCCCCTCTTGTCCTCTTAGCGTGTCCCTCCACCTCCCTGCTGATGAGCACAGTTGCCCAAATTCTCTTGCCTCCTAAACCAGAGTATGCGTATCTCGTATGTATGTATGCATGTGTGGAATGTAAGTATGGAATTCATAATCTAGAAACCTTCCTGCAAATACTACATCTTTTCTTAGGCTTATAAGGCAATAACGAAAAATTCATTTGGTTTTCAATAATTTTGGGCGGTGTGTACCTGAAGGCACATGGACACTAAACGTAAAGAAGGTGATGGTGAGGGGGCCACGAACAGATGCACATTTGAACTGCTCTCTACTCATAATGAATTCTCTAACTTTCACACTGCTTCACTTAAATTCCTATACTGCTTCTGAAATCGCAGCTGCTCATATTTGGGCAGCCAGCCTCATGGGAGTCTGTGCTGTCACAGATCCTCAAGCTGAGTGGCACCCTACGGGACACTCTGAGCAACCCTCTCACCTCAGCCACCATTCAAGAGTACAGCCTGGCTCTGCCGAATGCAGTTTTCATTGTTGGGGAACCCGCTCGCTCCTGGACCTCTGCTAATTGCTAGAAAGTTATTCTTCTCTAACAAAAACTGCCTCTCATGCAACCTCCATCCAGTGGTCTGATTTATTCCTTCCCTCCGGCTTATACAGATTAAACCCCTTTTCTTCTCTGGGTGACAGGCACTTGAAAGATGTGCCAGGAATCTCTTGAGATCCTTCCCTCCTGGGCCCTTTGCCCTGCTTACCACTACCTCCCACGGCCCAGAGCATCTCTCTCCAGGCTGGTGAGCCTACAGACATGTCACCACCACGTGGCTTCCGGGGGCTGGGGCGGGGCTTTGGCACGGAACCGACACATGGGTTTTTCTGCAAGTTCACATTCAGCCCAACCACTAAGCACAGACAAAGAGAATCCTCTGTGGAGTGTCATTGCCAGAAAGGAACCCTAAAAGGTGGCAATACTTTTTCTCATAGAGCATTCTGGTTTTGTGCAGTTGAATTTTGATCCCCCAGAGGTCTTCTCTGTTTCAGCAAATGACACTTCATCCTTCCAGTTGCTCAGGCCAAGATCTTTGGCATCACCCTCAGCCCCTCTCTTTCTCTGCCACCCACATGAGTTTCCTCGGTAAATCATTATTGGCTCTTCTTTCAAAATCTATCCAGAATCCAGTCTGGATTCCTCTCCTCATCTCTGCCTGTCTGCTCCAGCCAGGGTGGTCTCCCACCTGGTCTTAAGTGCTTCCACTCTCTGCCCATACCGGCTCTGTGGGTGGCCGGAAGGATCCTATTATGATATGCATGTGATCAGGCCACTCCTCTCATGACCTGTGTCCCTGTCAGGGTGGAAGCCAGTGTCCTCACCATGGCCCGCGAGGCCATCCCTGACTCATGTCCTCTCCCTCCTCCTGTGGTTCTCTCTCCCTGCAGCCCCGTGGGCGTCCTCCCTGTTCCTCACACACAGGGTGCCAGCCCTCAGAGCAGCGGGGGTGCTCCCCATCTTCTTCAGGTCTTTGCCCAAAAGTCACCTTTGCAGCGGGACCTGCCTGGACCACCCTGCTTAAAACTGCCCACCAGCACTAGCCCAGCCCCACCCTGCCTGGCCCAGCACTTCCCCGCCCACCCCCCCACCCCCACTTCCCTGCCTGCGTTCTGTCTCGGGCACCAGCATGAGCACAGCACCCATAGTGAAGGATCGGGTACATTGTCTGTCTGTCCCGGGGAGCCCCGTAAGCGCCACAAAGTGAGTTTGGTTTGCCTGGTTCTACTTTATCCCCAGGGTCTAAAACAGTGCCGGCACCTAGGAGGGGCTTGATGACTACCAGTGGAATGATGGATTGCTTTGTGGGTCACACATCTCATGCTTTCCCTGCGTCCTTTCCAGGGAGAATACCAGGTTTTGCTGGAACTGTATAATGAACACCGTGCCACCGTGGCCTGTGCCAATGCCACTGTCATTTGCTCCTGAGCAGCTGAAACTTGGAGCACACTGTGTCTGCTGGGAACCACAAGCTGCTCAAGCTGACCCTGCTCTGTAAGCAAAACCAGCCGACGATGGAGAGGCTCAGCAGAGGGGCAGGCGCAGGTTTTAGCCCCAGGACCAGACGTCCTCAGACTCCACGCATGTATGTGCTGCTGAGTCACCTCCTGGTAGTCTCGACGCCATCCTGTGGGCCCGTCCTCCTCCACATGGCCAGACTCACCTGCAGAAACAGCTCCGCAGGAGCACTTCCCCTGTTACCCAGAATAAAGAAAGCTGGCCCACTGTTGTTCCTCATGGTTTGTTCAAAGGCTCTTAGTGCAAGACCGTAGTTACAGTGTAATTTCCTCCAGACAAAGCGCCAGGTGCTGGCGAAGCGTAAGTAGTTCCAAGAGTTTGAGGAGGTTGACCGACTGGCTGGAATTAGAGAGCTGGCAAAATGTGCCCCTTGTCCTCCCCCTCCTCCTGAGCAAGCTCCAGGCCCTTTGGCCACAAGGACAGAGGAGCCGATAAAACCTTAGAAAGAACGACATCCAAATCCCGCCTGGCCAAACCTCATTATATCATCATCCCCCAAGCATGGCTGTCCTTGGCCTCAGCACGTCATGGCTCTCATTAATGCATTCATTAATTCTTGATGTGTACCTGCTGAACACTGAAGTCCTGGGCCCTGTGTTCAGCACTGAGGCTACTCCAGGGAGCAAAACAGACGGTGTGGAGCTTGCGGTCCCCTGAAATATTAAAAAGCCATGTCGATCAGTGGGCGTGTTCATTTGCATTCAGAAACACCTCCAAGGGCCTCCGTAAACGCGCAGGTTGCTATCCGCTCTCAGAGCCATTCTGGCCACCCCGTCTTTTTCTGTCCCAGGACGTGCAGAATCACACGGTGGGTTCCACAGCTCTGACACCCTCCCGTGCCCCCCTCCCCACCCTGATCCTCCCAGTGTCCCTGGGCCCAACGTCTGGCCCTCTTGCTCCTGCCCGGGGGACTGGCATCAGGTGACTGGGTTGACTTTATCATTTGCAGGTCTTTGAGATCCATAAAATACCACTATGTTAGAGATGAAAAGGCAAAAAATCCAAAGTTTAAAAATGTTCATTGCTATTAATTACCATCTGTACATAATTAAACTACCCAGAATAGCAGGCTGTAAATGCCTGGTGAATTAAAACTTTAAAACCAGCATCTAAGGTTTTTTGGGTTATGGAGAAACAAAATTATAGCAGTGTCCTTACTTACACCCATTAATGCTCGAGAAAGAAGACATACTGTGGTTAATGCCCGGCCGGGGAGCAGACCTCTGAACACACACGGGTGTGATCCTTTTATGCACACCAACAGCAGACTGAATTTCTGATCCTTTGCCATTCCCTCTAGTGAGACATTCCCCTGCTCCCTCTCCCGTAAGCATCCTTATGTGTGGAGTAAAGGCTGCGCGGAGGTTCTGAGTACTCACGTGTTCCAACAGCTTAGGACAGTGGCCACAGCCTTCCAGAGGCAGGGACAAGCAATCGGAAATGAGCTCACTTTTCATTTTTCTGAAATTCCTCTGTTCCCTTTCCCTTTCCTGTTCTTTGTCATCTTCTTATAATTCATTGACAATATGTGTACATGTGTGTAAGCGTGTGTGTATGTGTGTGGGTTGGGGGCGTGTTCAGACCTACGGGTTTGGATGAAACAGGGGATTTCCATGTACAGGGCTGGCCCCACACACCGCAGCCGCACTCAAGGATTAACTTGAGAGGAAAAGAAGGTGTTTCCCTGCCCCAAGATCTGTTTGTCCTTAGTGTCCTATCATGGACCTTAAATTTCACTATGAGTTCCTCTCCTGCAAGTTAGAAAGAGAAAGTTTTTCCCTGGCTCCGTCTTGGTAGGAGAAATGCAGGAATCATTATCACTACGTGACATTCTGGCTGATCACAGGAATGAAGATGAAGTTTGGAACTCCATCCGAGGAAGCCAGAGGCATTAAGGGGGAGGTGGGCAACCCCAAGGCAAGCTCTCTGGGGCTGACCACCTCTTCGTGTGCCTGCTTTGCAGGCGAAGTGTGGAGGGCACACTGACAAAGAACTTAAGTTGTGTCTCATTTTCTTATAAGCAGAGCTCCTACTGTTTCAAAATCACTATAAAACATTCTAAGCATTTCTCCTCAGTAAACTTCCCTGAGGGAAAACAAAAACAGGAACAAAACAAGCAAACAAACAAACAAACCAAAAAACTCAGTTTGATTCAAGATGATGCTCTGTTCCCAAAAACACTTGTGGAAATCAGACAGCTGCCCTGTTCTGGGCATCCACAGGCTCCTCCTTATAATTTAAGGGAAACTCTCTGTATCCACATAAACAGTTAACCCTTCAACAACACAGACATTACAGACAGCAAGCCCTCATGCAGCTGAAAATCTATGTATAACTTCTGACTCCAAAAACTTAACTACTAAGAGCCTACTGTTGACCAGAAGCTTTACCGACCACATAGTCAATTAACACATATTTTGTATGTTCTGTGTATTAAATATTGAGTTCTTACAATAAAGTAAGCTAGAGAAAAGAAAATGTTAAGAAAACGTAAGGAAGAGGAAATACATTTAGAATGCTGCACTGAAAAAAAAAAAAAAATAGAATGCTGCACTGTATTGAAAAAAATCAGCATATAAGTGGACCCTCACAGTTCAAACCCATGTCGTTCGACAGTCAATTGTGTGTGTGTGTGTATGTGTGTGTGTGCGTGTGTGTGTATGGTTACAGGGTATATATATACACCTTATAACCTTCCCACCAAATATATAAATATATATAAATATAAACATATATATATATATATATATATATATATATATATATATATACACGCACACATATATGGTGGGAAGGAAATGCCAGTACCCAAGACTAGGGCCCAGGCAGAAAGCTGAATATCCATTTGGGCGGTGTGATCACATCACTTAGAATGTTTGGGCATAAGGAACAGACACTCAACTCAGTCTGGTTTACACATACAAAACCCCGTTGGCCCCTGTGATTGCTGAGCCCCGACATGTTTCTAGCATCAGCCTCGGTTTGCTGCAGAGGTTCACACTTGTCATCAGTGCTTCACCTCTATTTCTCCAAGATTCTTGCACCTCTGGCCTCCCTGAATATTGGTTTCACCCTTGGACAGTCTTTCCTATAAGAGCAAATAGTTTCACACCTGTCCAATGTACAAAGGGAGAGAGACAGCTCTCTCACGGAAGTCCTGCATTCATTCTGAGTGCTAGGTCTCATGCGACCCGACCCAGCGCTGGATTGGAGTTAGCCCCATTGGAACCACCCTTGTCCCTAAGTGGAAACTGGGTGAGTTGGAAAGGGGGAAAGGGAGAAAAGGGGGAAAGATGCTGGGTAGTTGGGAGCATGTCTGGAATTAGGCCAGCACTGCGGTTCTAACTCTCTCCTACCTGCTAATGGAGTGAGTGACTTAATTCTCTAACCTTGGCTGGCTCACCCGCAAGTGTCAGCAATAATACCCACCTTATAGAAGTACCTATAGAAGTACTGAGAATTAAAGGAGAGAATGCATGGCAAGCACTTACAACAGTGCCTGGCATGTAACTCAATAAAAGTGAGTTATTATTCTGCTAAGGTGGTGCCTAGTCCCTCTGGGCTGCTATGACAGGAATACCATAGCCTGAGTGCTTTATAAACAACAGATATTTATTTGTCACAGCTTTGGAGGTTGGAAGTCCAAGATCAAGGTTGCTGGCAGATTCAATGTGATGAGACTCTGCTTCCCGGTTTATAGGAGCTGTGTTCTCCTTGCACGTGGAGGCCGTGCAAGGTAGCTCTCCGGGACCTTTGTCATGGGGTCACTAATTTCATCCATGAGGGCTCCACCCTCATGATCTAACCACCTCCCAAAGGCACCACCTCCAAATACCATCATACTGGGAGTTAAGATTTCAACATGTGACTTTGGAAGGACACAAACCATTCTGTCCAGAAGAGGTAGGTATTCACCTTGGAGCCAAAGCCCAGTTCCCTAATTTCCCTCTCCTGTCCCTCCTACTCTATTGAGGCAAATGATCTTTGAGCCCTGCCTTCACCTATAAGCCCACATTCCTTTTTAAGAGCTGAAGTGGTCCCTTGGCACCTTGATTTCTTTCTTCTAAGAAAGAAGGGACCGGGCATGTTCCCTGAGCTACCTGCTAGAACGCTGAACTCTGAAGAGACTATAAGACAAACATTCAGGTACAAGTTTCCCCCCAAATAGAAACATTATAACCAGACCAAACAGGCCGGAGGAAAGAAAACGTATGTCATCGTTAATTAAAGTTGTTTCTTGTAAAAGGGAAAAAAAAAAAAAAAGCAAAGAGATACACATGCAAGACAGGAAGAACTAAATGTAACATCTGCACATTTAACAATTACATTTGCCTTCAGCAAAGATAACCCAAAATAGCTGGGGAGAGAAGGAAAGGGCCACATCCTGATTTTAACCCGGATTTGTTAGGGAGGGGTTTTATCATCTCAGTGGTTCAATTTCAGATTTGAATCAGGGGCATTTTTCTCAGTCAGCAAAACGAGTTCCTCTGTCTAATTTCCTGCTCGTTTCAAAACCTTTCAAAACCAAATTCTTTCCTCCAGTATCTTGGTCTCTTCACTCTTGCAGAAAAGAATGTATGCATTGAAGTTATTTCAGCTGAAAACAATGATTTCTCCCCCCCTCCCCAGCTGATATTTTTGTGGATTCCCTGAAACCCAACCAAGGTCTGGAAAGAGAAAACATCCATGCCATGAAAGGCCATACCATTCAATTGTGGCTTCCCCTCCTTTTCTCTATTCAGACATGGTGGAAGAAAATTTGGGAAGGGGCCAGAGAATATTACTGAAATATCAAAGGATAGGATCAGGTTTCCACATAAAGATAAACTATGACTGATTAAATGTATGGGCGTAGAAAGACATCTGGGAAGTCGAAACAATGACAAAGACAACAATAATAATACAGTTGTTTGGAAGCTAACAATTATCTGAGCACAGGTACTTTCCCTGTCTTCAGCAACAACCAAAAATAAATGAACAAATAAGTAAAAATTCCTCGGTCATTCACTTTCAAACCCATCTGGATGAATTGGATGAATAGTCCAGGATAGCCTGGCTTTTTCACTTCCTTCCTTCATTCCTTCCTTCTTTCCTTCCTTCCTTCCTTCCTTTCTTCCATCAGTAAATATTTATCCAGCACTAACTACTTGCTGACCACTGTATTAAGCACATTATATAAAATACTGATGTATTTATGTATGCATATAAAAATGAATAATACATAATTCCTGTCTACCATCAGCTTATATTTTAGGAAAAGGAAAGAAGGAAGGTATCATAATCTTTTATGATGGATAGCCCATGGTAGGTAACCGGAGAGAGGAGCAAAACACTGTGGCTTCATGGGGAGAATGTACGGGTTGGCTTTGTGGTAGAAGGAGCCATGAACTGGCCCTCGAAGGATGGTTGGGATTAGAGATCCGGGTGCCCATGAAAGAAGCAGTCTCAGTTCTAGTTCTCTGAGCTATCTCTCAGCTATCAACCTGGCGTTTCATTCTTAAGGGCTGGGACATACTGCATTTCTGCAGTCATTAGAAAATGAGTTCAATTTTAAATGAAATAGGGTATATAATAAAAGAGACTTTCACCCGAGCACAGGCTTTTCTATTAATGCTTAGTTGTGATCCCTGAAAATCAATGAATTAGCAAGCGTTTATTAAAACTTACTGCGGACCCAGATCCCAGTCTGAGCCCATCTCCCTGCCAAAGGGTGCCCTTGTCACCCTCCTGAGCAACTCCTTTCCATCCATCCCTCTCTGGCAAGAAGTTATGCTCTTTACCAAGTGTGCCTTCACCCCTTTCATGTTTAACTTGTTGTCTGAGTCCCCTTCGTGGTGAGAAGTATGGGACTGACCCAGTACAGGACGGTTCTGTGCAGGGATGGATGAAGGAAGGAGAGTGAGGGGATGCCTCTGAACAAGGAGGCAGTGTGGAAATCTGAATAGTGAGAAGGGGACCAGAGACTGGAGAGGCAGGGGGCAGGGAGCGGGGAGGTGCTAGGAAATTTGGGGCAGACACAGTGGCTGTAGCAGCCAGGAGGCCCGGACAGTCAGAGCCCAAAGCCACCTGGCTCTGTGCCCCGCAGCTTTCTTCCCACATTTACTTTCCAGAGCCCACGTAGTCACACTCATGCTCCACAATGTTCACCGCAGCCAAGATCATGTTCTTTGTAACTTCTCCTCCAGTTTCCATCCCTTTGGGCTGCGGTAACAAAAATATCATAGAATAAGGAGCGTAGAAACAACAGAAATGTATTGCTCACAGTTCTGGAGGCTGGGAATTCCAAGATCAAGGTGCCGGCACGTTCAGTGTCTGGTAAGAGCCTTCTTCCTGGGTCACCGACAATTGTCTCCTTGCTGTGTCCTCACAATGTGGAAGGGGCCAGGGTGCTCTCTGAGGTCCTTTCTATAAGGGCCCTAATCCCATTAATGAGGGTTCCACTCTCATGACCTAATTATCTCCCAAATGCCCACCTCCAAATACCATCATCCTGCGGGTAGGTTTCAACATGAATTTGGGCGGGGCGGGGGGGGGGGGGACCCAGACACTCAGACCATAGCACATCTTTTCTTTCCTTTTCTCACCTCATTTTTGGTAATGAAATGGAAGTAATTGAAAGACAGCTTAACACAGAAACTCCTCCTACTAATGCTTAGTTATCCAAACCACTTAGAAGAAAAGACAATTATATAATGTGATAGAGGTGCTAAATATCACTACAATGACAATCATATTACAATATATAAATATATTGAATTAACAAATTGTACACCTTAAATTTATACCATGTTATGTTAATATATTCAAAAGGAAAGAAAGAAAGAAAGAAAGAAAGAAAGAAAGAAAGAAAGAAAGAAA